>NC_084566.2:38601624-38761624 GCF_033978685.3 Nerophis lumbriciformis | reverse complement strand
CCAACACAAACCAACCAACCAACCAACCAAACAAACCAAACCAACACAAACAACCAAACCAACCAACCAACCCAACCAAAACAAACCAACTAACCAAAACAAACCAAACAAACCAACCAACTAAACAAACCAACCAACTAAACCAACCAACCAACTAAACCAACCCACACACACACAGACACAGACACAGACACAGACACACACACACACACACACACACACACACACACACACACACACACACACACACACACACACACACACACACACACACACACAGACAGACCAAACAAACAAACAAACCAAACAACCAAAACAAACAACCAACCAAATCAAACCAACCAACCAAAACGCATTAACCAACCAACCAACCAACCAACCAACCAACCAACACAAACCAACCAACCAAACAAACCAAACCAAAACAAACCAAACCAAACCAACCAACACAAACCAACCAACCAACTAACCAAATCAACCAACCAACCCAACCAAAACAACTAACCAACCAACCGAACAACCAACACAAACCAACCAAACCAAACCAACCAACCAAACCAACCAAACCAACCAACCCAACCAAAACAAACCAACTAACCAAAACAAACCAACCAACCAAAACAAACCAACCAACAAAAACAAACCAACCAACCAACCAACCAACCAACCAAACCAAACCAAAACAAAAAACCAACCAACCAACCAACCAACCAACCACACACACACACACACACACACACACACACACACACACACACACACACACACACACACACACACACACACACACACACACACACACACACACACACACACACACACACACACAGACCGACCAAACCAACCAACCAAACAAACCAACCAAACAAAACAAACAACCAACCAAAACGCATTAACCAACCAACCAACCAACCAACACAAACCAAAACAAACCAAACCAACCAACACAAACACAAACCAACTAACCAACCAACCGAACAACCAACACAAACCAACCAAAACAAACCAACCAACCAAACAAACAAACAAACCAAACCAACACAAACCAACCAACCAACCAAACCAACCAAAACAAACCAACTAACCAAAACAAACCAACCAACCAAAACAAACCAAACAAACAAACCAACCAACCCACGAACAAAAACAAACCAACCAACCAATCAAAACCAACCAACCAACCAACCAACCACACACACACACACACACACACACACACACACACACACACACACACACACACACACACACACACACACACACACACACACACACACACACACACACACACACACACACACACACACACACAGACAGACAGACAGACAGACAGACAGACAGACAGACAGACAGACAGACAGACAGAGACAAGTGACATTGTCCCTGCATGTCCTCTACCCATCATGCTGCTGTTGATGAATTATAAGAGACACTAAGCCCCTGCAGATCTTGTCCCTTCATGTATGCAAGTTGTTCATAGAACGTTGGAGTGCTTGGCCCTATTACGACCTACACTGCTTACCCTATAATGACCTACACTGCTTACCCTACAATGACCTCCATCAGAACACTGCTTACCCTATAATGAGCTCCATCAGAACACTTGCACCTGTGCTACACATCTTGCTCAAAGCACATGGTACCAAACATCAACAGTTTAGCCTTGTTATAGAAGTGTCATGTATAATAATATGGCTCAGTAGTAATGAATTAAGTCCATTTTTACAACATGCTGATTTAACGGAGGTCAGCCGTGGCTGTGCAAGTGGTAAACCTCACTCATTGATGTCAGTATCGAGGGCCAATAAGCTAGTTGCAAGATGGAAATGGCCACACTTTAGACACCCACACATTGAAGAGATCTACAGTACAGGGGACGGCGAAACGGTCAAAGCGCTTTGAGTACCTGGAAGGTAGAAAAGCACTTTTACCATTTACAGTAGTTGACATTCCCCCAAAAATGTGGCCATTGAAATCTTATTGTAGTTTTGAGTGGGCCTGTTAGTAAAAACTGTGAGAGGCAAAATAGCAACATAGAGAAAATCAGCAACCACCTTTTTGACAGTAGTCAAACTTGTAGAGCTCGCTGGCCTCCGCCTGGCGCTGACAGAAGACTAGGTAGTGAGTGATGTTGCCGTTGGGGTCGTTGGGGGGCTTCCACTTGAGGATGATCTGTGAGGAGGAGTTGGACGAGGAAATGGGGTCCAGCGGAACGGAAGGTTCTGTGGGGAGATGACAGAAGAGGTCGCTATGTCACAATATGCCATATAACACCAGAGAGGCTACACTCTTAGAAATAAGGGTTCTAAAAGGGTTCTTCTACAAGGGCTGAGGTTCTAACTGGAACCATTTGCTTCTGAAAAACCCTTTCCCGAAGAAAGGGTTTTTCAAGGGTTCTTGGTAACGCTAATGGTTCCAGTAAGAACCATTTTGATCCAGAGAACCCTTTAAAACCCCTTTTCTGAATAATTGGTTTTAAAAGGGTTCTCACTAACACTAAGGGTTCCAGTAAGAACTATTTTGATCCAGAGAACCGTTTTTGGAAGAAAGAGTTCTTCAGGGATTGTTGAAAGCATGGGTAAGATCCTGTGTCACCAGGGACATACTTCCTGATAACATTTGCCAATAATGGTGCCTATCTTTAAATAAATGTTTTTCTCATTAAAATGTTTTGAATGTTTGTTCAATGTCAACATGATAAATGACCACAATATAATATGAACTAAACTGATCTGTAGAATACAATATGGTTCTTTATAGAACCCTCAGAAGACAAGACGGTTATCGGTGAAAACCTTTGAAAAGGGATGTTTTTAGAACCCCCTGTGTCAGGTCTAGATGAAACCCTTGAAACATGAAATAGTTCTTTGTGGAACTCCCTGTGTGGGTTCTAGATGAAACCCTTGAAACATGAAAGGGTTCTTAGTGGAACTCCCTGTGTGGGTTCTAGATGAAACCCTTGAAATACGAAAGGGTTCTTAGTGGAACTCCCTGCGTGGGTTCTTTGTAGAACCTCTCATGGGGGGTTCTGGGTGGAACCTTACACACACAGTTCTAGGTAGAACCCTCCAAAAGGGTTCCAGGTGGAACCTTTATAAAAAGGTTCTACCTGGAGCCAAAAAGGGTTCTCCTATGAGGACGAGCCGAAGAACCATATATGGTTCTACTTAGCCCTTTTATTTCTAAGAGTGTATACAACTTGAAATATCTAAATGTAGAAATATTTTCTGCATGTGTGTGGAACTATAAGAAAGCTCAGATAATCAGAGATGGGATTGTTTGTTGCAAAAAACATTGCAAAAACACAATTGGAGAAAAACTACCGTATTTTTCGGAGTATAAGTCGCACCGGCCGAAAATGCATAATAAAGAAGGAAAAAAACATATATAAGTCGCATTTTTTGGGGAAATGTATTTGATAAAAGCCAACAGCAAGAATAGACATTTGAAAGGCAATTTAAAATAAATGAAGAATAGTGAACAACAGGCTGAATAAGTGTACGTTATATGAGGCATAAATAACCAACTGGTATGTTAACGTAACATATTATGGTAAGAGTCATTCAAATAACTATAACATATAGAACATGCTATACGTTTACCAAACAATCTGTCACTCCTAATCGCTAAATCCCATGAAATCTTATACGTCTAGTCCAGGGGTCGGCAACCCAAAATGTTGAAAGAGCCATATTGGACCGAAAATACAGAAACAAATCTGTCTGGAGCTGCAAAAAATTAAAAGCCATATTACATACAGATAGTGTGTCATGAGATATAAATTGAATTAAGAGGATTTAAAGGAAACTAAATGAGCTCAAATATAGCTACAAATGAGGCATAATGATGCAATATGTACATATAGCTAGCCTAAATAGCATGTTAGCATCGATTAGCTTGCAGTCATGCAGTGACCAAATATGCCCGATTAGCACTCCACACAAGTCAATAACATCAACAAAACTCACCTTTGCGCATTCATGCACAACGTTAAAGGTTTGGTGGACAAAATGAGACAGAAAAAGAAGTGGCATAAAACACGTCCTAGAAAGTCGGGAGAAAGTTATACATGTAAACAAACTACGGTGAGTTCAAAGACCGCCAAAATTAGTAGGAAAAAACGGCGCTCACCAAATACTGGAATCAGTGAAGCGTGTTTAATATAAACAGTGTGCTTTATAACAATTAGGGAGGTTTGTGTTATGTTTGTCCTCCTACAGAAACCATATTTAAACAAAAAATATATTTCCCCCCCCTCATCTTTTTCCATTTTTCATACATTTTTTAAAAAGCTCCAGAGAGCCACTAGGGCGGCGCTAAAGCCGCGGGTTGCCGACCCTTGGTCTAGTCCAGCGTTTCTCAAAGTGTGGGGCGCGCCCCACTGGTGGGGAATAGAGACATGACAGGTGGGGCGCGAGGAACGGGAGGAAGGTGGCACTTTTATTGTATTTATTATTGAACTTGATGCAAGTTATTTGATTTATTATTGAACTTGATGCAAGTTATAACACTTTTGTTTTATTTATTATTGAACTTGATGCAAGTTATAACACTTTTTTTTTTTATTATTGAACTTGATGCAAGTTATAACACTTTTGTTTTATTTATTATTGAACTTGATGCAAGTTATAACACTTTTTTTTATTTATTATTGAACTTGATGCAAGTTATTTGATTTATTATTGAACTTGATGCAAGTTATAACACTTTTGTTTTATTTATTATTGAACTTGATGCAAGTTATAACACTTTTTTTTTTTATTATTGAACTTGATGCAAGTTATAACACTTTTGTTTTATTTATTATTGAACTTGATGCAAGTTATAACACTTTTATTTATTTATTATTGAACGTGATGCAAGTTATAACACTTTTTGATTTATTATTGAACGTGATGCAAGTTATAACACTTTTTGATTTATTATTGAACTTGATGCAAGTTCTAACACTTTTTTGATTTATTATTGAACTTGATGCAAGTTATAACACTTTTTTGATTTATTATTGAACTTGATGCAAGTTATAACACTTTTATTTGATTTATTATTGAACTTGATGCAAGTTATAACACTTTTTTTGATTTATTATTGAACATGATGCAAGTTATAACACTTGTTTTATTTATTATTGAACTTGATGCAAGTTATAACAGTTTTTTTGATTTATTATTGAACGTGATGCAAGTTATAACACTTTTTTTGATTTATTATTGAACTTGATGGAAGTTATTTTATTTATTATTGAACTTGATGCAAGTTATACCACAGCTGCACAGTTATTTTATTTATTATTGAACTTAATGTTATTTTATGTTATTGAGTTCGAATGTATACAACTTGATGTTCAATAAATTTGAAAATGTTAAAGCTTGGCATTAGCGCTCTGTTGGGGCGATGGGGGCAGGTGGGGCTTGAAAACTCCCCCTTGTCCAAAGTGGGGGATGACAAAAAAAGTTTGAGAACCACTGGTCTAGTCTCTTACGCGAATGAGATAAATAATATTATTTCATATTTTACGCTAATGTGTTAATCATTTCACACATAAGTCGCTCCGGAGTATAAGTCGCACCCCCGGCCAAACTATAAAAAAAACTGCGACTTATAGTCCGAAAAATACGGTACTTATTTTAAGGTATTTTTGGGTTCAATTGAGGTTAGCTAATTTTACTTGTTTTGAAAAGTCTTGAAAAGACGAATTTTCTTGTTTTATTGGCAGATAATTTTGCTTAGTTCAAATAAAGTACCTTTAATTTTTGTAATGTTTTTTCTTGTTTTTGAACACTGACTTTTTGCAGTGCAGTTGAAATATTTCAATATACAGTTGGTGTATTTTCTGGAGATGTCCCGATTCGATAGAAGCTAAAAAAAACTCGAACGTGATTATATCTGCTTACGTTCCCAAATAGGGCTCCGATACAAGCAACGTGCAACGCTCGACAACAAGTAAACATCTAAATATCCTCTAGTCAGCACACAGGGTTGTTCTTTTTTTGTATTTTAGTCAAGTCATTTAAAAAGGTAAGCATATAGGCTACAATGAGCTACACAACAGCTAAGCACACAATAGTGTAACATTTCTTTAATTTAAACAGCACATTTGTCAATATCAAATATTTATAGTTACATATTACTTATACAATGTCTCCAAGACAGAAATGTATAAGGAAGTATCCAGTAACAAAGGTGATCACATCAACTTACTGCACAATAGGCCTAACTCACAATAGACACTAGGTGTCGCCAAAAACATTACCACTCCACTTTAGGACAGCATAGTCCATTCCAGACTCTTAATAATAAATAAGTTAGTGTTTTTATACTTACCATTATTCTCTGTTTGACTAAGTTCACTTGATAACAACTTTTGTAGCATTGCACAATACAAAAATGATGAAATATTCTTATCGGCCAATACTCGGTATTGTATTGAAAGGTGAAAAGTTGTATCGAGACAACCCTACTGTTTATTTTTCATCAGAAAAAGCAGAAACTGGTGATTAAAGCTGCATATTACTGTACCTGGCAAGCCTGGTCTGAGGCTGAAAAACTGTAGCATAAATTTCAGGGTTTCCCCGAAAATGCCAAGATACCTGTGGCTAGGGGGCGTGGCTAGGGGCTTGGTCAATATGATGTCATCACAATATTTGCTATGATGCATAAGTTTTCTATAAAAAGGAAAAAAAGGGTGTATATATATATATATGTATATATATATATACATATATATACACACACACCGTATTTTTCGGAGTATAAGTCGCACCGGAGTATAAGTCGCACCTGCCGAAAATGCATAATAAAAAAGGAAAAAAACATACATAAGTCGCACTGGAGCCTGGCCAAACTATGAAAAAAACTGCGACTTATAGTCCGAAAAATACGTATATATATATATATATATATACATACACACTACCTACTTAGTGGCTTAGTGGTTAGAGTGTCCGCCCTGAGATCGGTAGGTTGTGGGTTAAAACCCCGGCCGAGTCATACCAAAGACTATAAAAATGGGACCCATTACCTCCCTGCTTGGCACTCAGTATCAAGGGTTGGAATTGGGGGTTAAATCACCAAAAATGATTCCCGGGCGCGGCCACCGCTGCTGCCCACTGCTCCCCTCACCTCCCAGGGGGTGATCAAGGGTGATGGGTCAAATGCAGAGAATAATTTCGCCACACCTAGTGTGTGTGTGACAATCATTGGTACTTTAACTTTAACTTTAACTTTAGAGATGCGCGGATAGGCAATTATTTCATCCGCAACCGCATCACAAAAGTCGTCAACCATCCGCATCCACCCGAACTAACATTTAATCAAAACCGCACCCGCCCGTTGTTATATATCTAATATAGACGATGCAAGGCATTAGTGAGGTTATAAAGCTTTTGCCTGTTAAAGAAAGGAGACTGATCCAATGCAGCAGAGACATTCAATGCGTGCCACGCTGTCACGGCCCAGACGCACACCAGTGCGCAATCATCTGGGAGCCGCGCTGCGCGCACCTCCAAGCGCGCTCGCGCCACTCAAACTGCTGCAGGCAGCTGCGTTCTATCTTGTTTTAACATCCTGTGGCACTCTTCTGGGATCACGGCGGACGAAAAACTGCTCATGCTCAGGGTGTTTGTGGAGGTTCGGGGTTTTGCACAAATGTGATGCACCATGTTAGATGTCCCGGTTTTGTGACTGTCGTAGACATAAACAGCGTCGCAGCTCTTGCAAATCACGTAGCCAGCATTACTATCATCCTGATTTACAACCTCATAAAAACGAGTCCACGCTGAACTTTCCTGGCCTTTTTTTCCCCTGGTCTTTAGTATTCCCTTTTTTAGTTTGTCGCGTACCACGTTTGCTGCCGGCGTTGCCATCTCTTTTTTTTTTTCTTCTTCTGTTGTGGCGTGCTGCAGGTGCCTGCTCGTTTTTCGTATGTGGGTAACAACATTTAACTATGTATATATATTTCCGAATTGGTTTAACTGCCACCTGTCTGAATCTATTTCAAATCAAATTTTTTTTTATTTCAACCGCCCGACCCGACCCGCGGATAAAATCTAATTTTTTTTTAATTTCAACCGCCCGACCCGCGGATAATCCGCGGACTCCGCGGTTGTGTCCGCAAACCGCGCATCTCTAATATACACACATATATATATATATATACACACACATACATATATATATATATATATAGCGGGGGGTGTATATTGTAGCGTGCCGGAAGAGTTAGTGCTGCAAGGGTTTCTGGGTATTTGTTCTGTTGTGTTACGGTGCGGATGTTCTCCCGAAATGTGTTTGTCATTCTTGTTTGGTGTGGGTTCACAGTGTGGCGCATGTTTGTAACAGTGTTAAAGTTGTTTATACGGCCACCCTCAGTGTGACCTGTATGGCTGTTGACCAAGTATGCGTTGCATTCACTTGTGTGTGTGAAAAGCCGTAGATATTATGTGATTGGGCCGGCACGCAAAGGCAGTGCCTTTAAGGTTTATTGGCGCTCTCTACTTCTCCCTACGGCCGTGTACACAGCGGCCTTTTAAAAAGTCATACATTTTACTTTTTGAAACCGATACCGATAATTTCCGATATTAAATTTTAAAGCATTTATCGGCCGATAATATCGGCAGTCCGATATCATCGGACATCTCTCATTACATTACTTCAATTATTCATTGTGGTGGTGCAGCACCACAATCAAATACATAAAGGGGATCCAAAAGTGCTATAAATAGATAATCAAGTTTTTTTTTAGGTATGTATAATAGACTGTATTTATGTTATTCACATGTGAATAATGCTGTATAATAGACTGTATTTATGTTATTCACATGTGAATAATGCTGTATAATAGACTGTATTTATATTATTCACATGTGAATAATGCTGTATAATAGACTGTATTTATGTTATTCACATGTGAATAATGCTGTATAATAGACTGTATTTATATTATTCACATGTGAATAATGCTGTATAATAGACTGTATTTATGTTATTCACATGTGAATAATGCTGTATAATAGACTGTATTTATGTTATTCACATGTGAATAATGCTGTATAATAGACTGTATTTATGTTATTCACATGTGAATAATGCTGTATAATAGACTGTATTTATATTATTCACATGTGAATAATGCTGTATAATAGACTGTATTTATGTTATTCACATGTGAATAATGCTGTATAATAGACTGTATTTAGATTATTCACATGTGAATAATGCTGTATAATAGACTGTATTTATGTTATTCACATGTGAATAATGCTGTATAATATACTGTATTTATATTATTCACATGTGAATAATGCTGTATAATAGACTGTATTTATATTATTCACATGTGAATAATGCTGTATAATAGACTGTATTTAGATTATTCACATGTGAATAATGCTGTATAATAGACTGTATTTATGTTATTCACATGTGAATAATGCTGTATAATAGACTGTATTTAGATTATTCACATGTGAATAATGCTGTATAATAGACTGTATTTATGTTATTCACATGTGAATAATGCTGTATAATAGACTGTATTTATATTATTCACATGTGAATAATGCTGTATAATAGACTGTATTTATATTACTCACATGTGAATAATACTGTATAATAGACTGTATTTATATTATTCACATGTGAATAATGCTGTATAATAGACTGTATTTATATTATTCACATGTGAATAATGCTGTATAATAGACTGTATTTATATTATTCACATGTGAATAATGCTGTATAATAGACTGTATTTATATTATTCACATGTGAATAATGCTGTATAATAGACTGTATTTATGTTATTCACATGTGAATAATGCTGTATAATAGACTGTATTTATATTACTCACATGTGAATAATACTGTATAATAGACAATTTGCGTCAGCTGTAGGACACTGACCCTGTGCAAGGTTGAGGGTACGTGGGGCATAATCCTTGTACATTTCTTTTTTGTACAAACATTTCATATTTGAGTCAGACATCTGAGTGGGTGATAAAATAGAAGATCTTTGATTGGTTTTTGTTGCTGACAGCTGTGCATCAGGTGTAGTGTGAGGAGAACAGCTGTGGGGGTGTTGTCTGGATGCAATGGTGAGAGAGACTATTTGAGCTGGTGGTGCACAACACCGGTCCGACCGCATTGTCTGCAACTTGATTTGTTATGACGGCTTTGGCCTTCTGGCGAGGTGCGCCGCTCTTCAATGACACTGCTGGAACTTAGGGTCGGGGAGGAGGGCGGGTAAGACGCAGAGTATCACAATTCCCTTGGCGCAGGTACTCGAATAAAAAAGCTTGTCTGTCTTTTTCTCAGCAGCGACAAATGACAGGTGTCATATGGAGTAAGCAGGAGATTGTGTAAGAGCGACTAATGAAGTGTACACAAAACAATCCAGAGCATTTTTACGAGAGGCACCTTGTCAGCGGCATCTGTAGTCATCTAACTAACTAACACTGCAAAAAGTGAAATCTAAGTAAGATGAAATACGTCAAATAAGGGTGATATTTACTTATTTTCTGTCTGATAAGATAATTCTTCTCACTAAGCAGATTTTATGTGTTTTACTTGTTTTAAGGGTTTTGGTCCTAAATGATCTCAGTAAGATATTAGAGCTTGTTGCTGAGATTTGATGACCTATATTGAGTAAAACATGCTTGAAACTACAATATCAACTGTTGCAAAGCTGTGTCATCAACACTCACAAGTATAAAACTACTTTTTTTTAAAGTAATCATTTCTTATTTCAAGCATGAAAGAGACAATTGTGTCTCATAATTAAAACAGATGACAGCCAAATGGACTTTGCTGTTTTATTTTCAATGAAACAATAGAAAATAGGTACTCATATAGTAGTACAGTTGGCACAGTACAGTAAACTGACAGTTAATATTTAAACATTTAACATTTCTAACTATTTTGAACAGAAATAGTTCATACACATTCAGATAAATTCTTCAAAATTACAATAAAATTTTTTTTTGACCGGGGGCCGGACTGTATACAGGTAAAAGCCAGTAAATTAGAATATTTTGAAAAACTTGATTTATTTCAGTAATTGCATTCAAAAGGTGTAACTTGTACATTATATTTATTCATTGCACACAGACTGATGCATTCAAATGTTTATTTCATTTAATTTTGATGATTTGAAGTGGCAACAAATGAAAATCCAAAATTCCGTGTGTCACAAAATTAGAATATTACTTAAGGCTAATACAAAAAAGGGATTTTTAGAAATGTTGGCCAACTGAAAAGTATGAAAATGAAAAATATGAGCATGTACAATACTCAATACTTGGTTGGAGCTCCTTTTGCCTCAATTACTGCGTTAATGCGGCGTGGCATTGAGTCGATGAGTTTCTGGCACTGCTCAGGTGTTATGAGAGCCCAGGTTGCTCTGATAGTGGCCTTCAACTCTTCTGCGTTTTTGGGTCTGGCATTCTGCATCTTCCTTTTCACAATACCCCACAGATTTTCTATGGGGCTAAGGTCAGGGGAGTTGGCGGGCCAATTTAGAACAGAAATACCATGGTCCGTAAACCAGGCACGGGTAGATTTTGCGCTGTGTGCAGGCGCCAAGTCCTGTTGGAACTTGAAATCTCCATCTCCATAGAGCAGGTCAGCAGCAGGAAGCATGAAGTGCTCTAAAACTTGCTGGTAGACGGCTGCGTTGACCCTGGATCTCAGGAAACAGAGTGGACCGACACCAGCAGATGACATGGCACCCCAAACCATCACCCAACCATGCAAATTTTGCATTTCCTTTGGAAATCGAGGTCCGAGAGTCTGGAGGAAGACAGGAGAGGCACAGGATCCACGTTGCCTGAAGTCTAGTGTAAAGTTTCCACCATCAGTGATGGTTTGGGGTGCCATGTCATCTGCTGGTGTCGGTCCACTCTGTTTCCTGAGATCCAGGGTCAACGCAGCCGTCTACCAGCAAGTTTTAGAGCACTTCATGCTTCCTGCTGCTGACCTGCTCTATGGAGATGGAGATTTCAAGTTCCAACAGGACTTGGCGCCTGCACACAGCGCAAAATCTACCCGTGCCGGGTTTACGGACCATGGTATTTCTGTTCTAAATTGGCCCGCCAACTCCCCTGACCTTAGCCCCATAGAAAATCTGTGGGGTATTGTGAAAAGGAAGATGCAGAATGCCAGACCCAAAAACGCAGAAGAGTTGAAGGCCACTATCAGAGCAACCTGGGCTCTCGTAACACCTGAGCAGTGCCAGAAACTCATCGACTCCATGCCACGCCGCATTAACGCAGTAATTGAGGCAAAAGGAGCTCCAACCAAGTATTGAGTATTGTACATGCTCATATTTTTCATTTTCATACTTTTCAGTTGGCCAACATTTCTAAAAATCCCTTTTTTGTATTAGCCTTAAGTAATATTCTAATTTTGTGACACACGGAATTTTGGATTTTCATTTGTTGCCACTTCAAATCATCAAAATTAAATGAAATAAACATTTGAATGCATCAGTCTGTGTGCAATGAATAAATATAATGTACAAGTTACACCTTTTGAATGCAATTACTGAAATAAATCAAGTTTTTCAAAATATTCTAATTTACTGGCTTTTACCTGTATGCACTAGTTGACTGAAAGATCACACACTTGGCGCGATGATGTCATGTTATCCATGGAAAAATGCATTTTTAGACAATATGATTTGCCTGAGCGGCTAGGAGACCCCGAGAGTAACAAGCGCTTCCCTTGTTGCCTTTCCATTAAGAACAATAAATTAGTTTTTAGTATAAGTTTGCTGGTTTCAAGAAATGTAATGCCGAGCACATATCATTATGTCAAGATAATGGCACTAGCATTTACTTCATTTAAGAATATTTTTCAACATATTGAGCAAAAAGGTCTCTTTTTTTTTCTACCAAGAAAAGTGCACTTGTTATTAGTGAGAATATACTTATTTTAAGGTATTTTTGGGTTCATTGAGGTTAGCTAATTTGACTTGTTTTGGAAAGTCTTGACAAGGCGAATTTTCTTGTTCTATTGGCAGATAATTTTGCTTAGTTCAAATAAAATACCCCTTATTTTTATTTATTTTTTCTTGTTTTTGAACACTAACTTTTTGCAGTTTATGCGCTGCTACAAGATGTCCCAGAAAATGCTGAACCATGTAAGAACCTAAGCTAACCTAGTGCCGCATGCGTGGACACTATCCCCACCATACTTAACTCCATGTGTTACCAACTATTTTAACTGTGAGTTGACTCATTTTTAGATAATCTATCCATCCATCCATTTAAAGTTAAAGTACCAATGATAGTCACACACACACTAGGTGTGGCGAAATTATTCTCTGCATTTGACCCATCAGCCTTGATCACCCCCTGGGAGGTGAGGGGAGCAGTGAGCAGCAGCGGTGGCCGCGCCCAGGAATAATTTTTAGTGATTTAACACCCAATTCCAACCCTTGATGCTGAGTGCCAAGCAGGGAGGTAATGGCTCCCATTTTTATAGTCTTTGGTATGAACTCACAACCTACCCATCTCAGGGTGGACACTCTAACCACTAGGCCACTGAGTAGGTTTCTACTGCTTGTCCATTTCAGGGTCACTAGAGCCAATCCCAGCTGCACTTGGGCAGAAGGCGGGGTACACCCTGACCGCTATAAACGTTGTGTATTTATGTTATTCACATGTGAATAATGCTGTATAATAGACTGTATTTATATTATTCACATGTGAATAGTGCTGTATAATAGACTGTATTTATATTATTCACATGTGAATAATGCTGTATAATAGACTGTATTTATATTACTCACATGTGAATAATACTGTATAATAGACTGTATTTATATTATTCACATGTGAATAATGCTGTATAATAGACTGTATTTATATTATTCACATGTGAATATTGCTGTATAATAGACTGTATTTATGTTATGCACATGTGAATAATGCTGTATAATAGACTATTTATATTATTCACATGTGAATAATGCTGTATAATAGACTGTATTTATATTATTCACATGTGAATAATGCTGTATAATAGACTGTATTTATGTTATTCACATGTGAATAATGCTGTATAATAGACTGTATTTATATTATTCACATGTGAATAATGCTGTATAATAGACTGTATTTATATTACTCACATGTGAATAATACTGTATAATAGACTGTATTTATATTATTCACATGTGAATAATGCTGTATAATAGACTGTATTTATATTACTCACATGTGAATACTACTGTATAATAGACTGTATTTATATTATTCACATGTGAATAATGCTGTATAATAGACTGTATTTATATTATTCACATGTGAATAATGCTGTATAATAGACTGTATTTATATTACTCACATGTGAATAATACTGTATAATAGACTGTATTTATATTATTCACATGTGAATAATGCTGTATAATAGACTGTATTTATATTATTCACATGTGAATATTGCTGTATAATAGACTATTTATGTTATGCACATGTGAATAATGCTGTATAATAGACTGTATTTATCTTATTCACATGTGAATAATGCTGTATAATAGACTATTTATATAATTCACTTGTGAATAATGCTGTATAATAAACTGTATTTATATTATTCACATATGAATAATGTTGTATAAAAGACTGTATTTACAGTATATTATTCACATGTGAATAATGCTGTATAATAGACTATATTATTCACATGTGAATAATGCTATATAATGTATTGTATTTGTATTATTCACATGTGAATAATGATGTATAATAGACTGTATTTATGTTATTCATATGTGAATAATGCTGTATAATAGACTGTATTTATATTATTCACATGTGAATAATGCTGTATAATAGACTGTATTTATGTTATTCATATGTGAATAATGCTGTATAATAGACTGTATTTATATTATTCACATGTGAATAATGCTGTATAATAGACTGTATTTATATTATTCACATGTGAATAATGTTGTATAATAGACTGTATTTATATTATTCACATGTGAATAATGCTGTATAATAGACTGTATTTATGTTATTCACATGTGAATAATGCTGTATAATAGACTGTATTTATATTATTCACATGTGAATAATGCTGTATAATAGACTGTATTTATATTACTCACATGTGAATAATACTGTATAATAGACTGTATTTATATTATTCACATGTGAATAATGCTGTATAATAGACTGTATTTATATTATTCACATGTGAATAATGCTGTATAATAGACTGTATTTATATTACTCACATGTGAATAATACTGTATAATAGACTGTATTTATATTATTCACATGTGAATAATGCTGTATAATAGACTGTATTTATATTATTCACATGTGAATAATGCTGTATAATAGACTGTATTTATATTATTCACATGTGAATAATGCTGTATAATAGACTGTATTTATATTACTCACATGTGAATAATACTGTATAATAGACTGTATTTATATTATTCACATGTGAATAATGCTGTATAATAGACTGTATTTATGTTATTCACATGTGAATAATGCTGTATAATAGACTATTTATATTATTCACTTGTGAATAATGCTGTATAATAAACTGTATTTATATTATTCACATATGAATAATGTTGTATAATAGACTGTATTTACAGTATATTATTCACATGTGAATAATGCTGTATAATAGACTATATTATTCACATGTGAATAATGCTATACAATGTATTGTATTTGTATTATTCACATGTGAATAATGCTGTATAATAGACTGTATTTATGTTATTCACATGTGAATAATGCTGTATAATAGACTGTATTTATATTATTCACATGTGAATAATGCTGTATAATAGACTGTATTTATGTTATTCATATGTGAATAATGCTGTATAATAGACTATATTATTCACATGTGAATAATGCTATATAATGTATTGTATTTGTATTATTCTCATGTGAATAATGCTGTATAATAGACTGTATTTATATTATTCACATGTAAAAAATATCTAAGTGTTTATTATCTATTGTGAGTGAACTGTGGTGCTGAATTTCCCCCAGGGATCAATAAAGTACTTTCTATTCTATTCTATCTATTTTAATGTTGGTCATTATGGTGGTACTTGGACAGACCATTTTTTCCTGAGGTGGTACTCGGTGAAAAAGTTTGAAAAGCATTGCTCTAGGGTTTAACAAAGCTGGGCTCCTAAACTACTGGCGGCATTGTTACAAATGGCCACCACATGTTTTCTGTGTGCTGTGAGAGGGAGCCAGACATTGATTTTCTCTTACAAACATAGCAATTGAATTAACATTTAGACAAAGAGGAAAACTAAATGAATGAATGGCAAATGGCGCCAGGCCGGAGGCTTGTCTTACTTGTGGCGTTGGTGCGCACGTAGATGATGTCGCTCTTGGCCCCGTTGACCTGGTGCTCGTCAGAGGCGGACAGCTGCGTCTTGACCATGATGGCGTACTGCGTCCAGGGCTTCAGGGGCCGGATGAGGTGGCCCGGGTCGACGTGTTCCCTGTCGCCCTCGGTGGAGCGCGGCGGCGGGTCCACATCTGCGATCACCCAGCTGTTGGAGCCGCAGGCGTCCTGCCCGTCAAACTCGGTCACATTTTGGAAGGGTCTGTTGAGGAAGAAAACATCAAGAGGGGACAACTTAACATTTTAGAAGAAGGAAGGCAAAAAATATCCCTCAAAAAGGTGTACAAAAAGTACAGTTCTGCACATCCACAGCAAAGTACCAGTGAAAACAAAGCATACAACAGAAAGTTTGTTGGAACTTACTGTGGCAATGTCTGTCCAGGCTCCTCAGTACAATATGGCCAAGAAACAGAGGGTAACTTAAATAGCAAAATGTGGTTCACAGTGATGAACTTGGAGAGACGACTGCCTGACCAGGTAGCACTGAGTTATCCTGCGTCTTATGCAAATTACACACCTGATGTACCATTCTCATCTGAGCCCAGGCTGCACTGCAAAAAGTGAAATCTAAGTAAGATGAAATATCTCAAATAAGGCTGATATTTGCTTATTTTCTGTCTGATAAGATAATTCTTCTCACTAAGCAGATTTTATGTTAGAGAGTTTTACTTGTTTTAAGGGTTTTGCTCCTAAATGATCTCAGTAAGACAGGGGTGCTCATTACGTCGATCGCGAGCTACCGGTCGATCTCGGAGGGTGTGTCAGTCGATCACCAGCCAGGCATTAAAAAAAATAGTCCTAAAAATGAGCGATCATAAATCTTCACTATGACGTCACTTTCGTCACTTGATTGACATTCACGGCACCCGAGGGTCTTCTGAGATGACGCTGGCTGCTGCCAGCTCATTAAAATTACCGACAGGAAGGCGAGAAACACTTTATTTCAACAGACTGGCGCCGTACCTGTCGTCAAAACTCCAAAGACCGACTGCACAGTTGCACAGTTGCGCTAACAAAACAAGAGTCTCAGAAAGCTGGCGTGCACAAGCTAGCAAGCTACGGAGTTTGCCGACAATGTATTTCTTGTAAAGTGTATACAAAGGAGTACGGAAGCTGGACAAATAAGATGCCAAAAACCAACCACTTTCATGTGGTATTGGACAGAAAGGAGGACTTTTTTTCTCCTCCATTCGAAAATGCGGACGTTTTTAGCACCACTGTCTGATTCCAATCAATGCAAGTCATCAGAATCAGGTAATACACCAACTTATATTCTTGTCTTCATGAAAGAAAGGAATCTATATGTGTTAAACATGCTTATATTATCTTTAAACACCTTAACTTGTTAACAATATTAACTATATGTGTTAAACATGCTTGCATTATCTTTAAACACCTTTAACTTATTAACAATATTAACTATATGTGTTAAACATGCTTGTATTATCATTAAACACCTTTAACTTGTTAACAATATTAACTATATGTATTAAACATGCTTGCATTATCTTTAAACACCTTTAACTTGTTAACAATATTAACTACAGTATATGTATTAAACTTACTTGTATTATCATTAAACACCTTTAATTTTTTAAGAATATTAACTATATGTGTTAAACATGCTTGCATTATCATTAAACACCTTTAACTTATTAACAAAAACATATATTTCATAAATAAGTAAATATAAATTATATATATGAAAGAGGTAGATCCCCACGACTTGATCAATTGAAAAGTAGCTCGCCTGCAGAAAAAGTGTGAGCACCCCTGCAGTAAGATATTACAGGTTGTTGCTGAGATTTGATGACCTATATTGAGTAAAACATGCTTGAAACTAGAATATCAAGTGTTGCAAAGCTGTGTCATCAACACAAGTATAATCATTTCTTACTTCAAGCATAAACAAAAAAATCATGATTTTGACACAAATGTGTCTCATAATTAAAACAGATGATAGCCAAATGGACTTTGCTGTTTTATTTTCAATGAAACAATAGAAAATAGGTACTCATATAGTAGTACAGTTGGCACAGTACAGTAAACTGACAGTTAATATTTAAACATTTAACATTTCAAACAATTTTGAACAGAAGTAGTTCATGCACGTTTAGGTAAATTCTTCAAAATTACAATTAAAACATTTTTGGCTGGGGGCCGGGCTGTATATATGCGCACTAATTGACTGAAAGAGCACACACTTGGCACGATGATGTCATGTTATCCATGGAAAAAAGCCTTTTCAGACATTTGCCTGAGCGGCTAGGAGCCCCCTAGAGTAACAAGCGCTTGCCTTGTTGCCTTTCCATTAAGAACAATAAATTAGTTTTTAATATACATTTGCTGTCTTCAAGAAATGTAATGCCGAGCGCATATCATTATGTCAAGATAATGGCACTAGCATTTACATCATTTAACAATATTTTTCAACATATTGAGCAAAAAGGTAAAAAAAAAAAAAAATTCTACCATGAAAAGTGCACTTGTTATTAGTGAGAATATACTTATTTTAAGGTATTTTTGGGTTCATTGAGGTTAGTTAATTTTACTTGTTTTGGAAAGTCTTGACAAGCCAAATTTTCTTGTTCTATTGGCAGATAATTTTGCTTAGTGTCAGTCAACAATAACGGTTTACACTTGTGGGTCAGTTAGGAATGTTTATATGCTACACGAAATTCTAGCATAAAGATTTATTGTGCATTATTTCTAGTAAACTGTACCAAATGGTACAGTTTTGTCTTACATTAAACATTAAGAAAAGGGCAACAATGCATTTTGTAAACAAATATAAAATGTCATCCTTTCCAAATATAACTGTTGATAAGGAAATAATACAAAATGTTAGTGAATATCGTTATCTCTGTGTCATTTTAGAGCCAACATTTGGTTTTAAAAAACATATCAAACAGATGTGCCAGAGTCTTAAATACAACATAAAAATTTTCAAATGTATCAGGAATTCGTTAACACGGGAGGCAGCTCAAACTTATCTTAATGCAATGATTATGTCTCGTTTTTATTATTGTATAACATGTTGGTCGCAGGCAAGCAAAATGACACTGAGGCCATTGGACACCTTGCACAAACAATTGCTCAAAATCCTTGACCGAAAACCACAACACCACCATCACTGTTTAGTTCTCCAAAAATATAAACTGTTAAATATGGCTAACATTCAAAGATTAGCATCAATACAAATGGCCCATCGAATCCTAAATAACACCTCACCAGCGCCACTTAAGCACTTTGTCCAGTTTACATCTGCTGTGACAACTAGACACACACGAGCCTCCACTAGGGGGCAGTGTAGCATACCCAGATGTAAAACATCTTTTGCACAAACAGCCTTTTCATATAAAGCCATTAAAGGAATGGAACGACCTCACAACAAACTTGAAAAGTCGAACAGATGACTCTTTATCCACAATTGAAGTTAAAAAGTGGCTTTGGAGCAATCAAAGCTGCTCACACGGTCAATAAGGTGGCCACTATGATTGACACGTCAACTTAATGTGTATTATATTTATCCATGAGAGCATTTTGTTGTAAACTGTGAGGTGGTTGTTTTTACAAATGATGACAGATGTGAACAAGAGCATGTACTGTCTTTGTGTGATGATGTAAATGCATACTTGCCAACCTTGAGACCTCCGATTTCGGGAGGTGGGGGCGTGGTCGGGGGTGGGGCGGGGCGTGATTGGGGGCGTGGTTAAGAGGGGAGGAGTATATTGACAGCTAGAATTCACCAAGTCAAGTATTTCATACATATATATATATCTACATCCTGAAAAAATGCAAACAAAACTGTGTTTAGATAATTGATACTTCAAACTTGCATAAATAAATATTAAGGAATGTAACATAACTTGGCTTCTGAGAGTTTCAAAATGTAATGAATAAAATGCTAAAGTTGTTGATAAACAAGCAATTATTTTAATAATTAAATATTGTCATTTTAAATGAATTATTATGATAATTTAAAATCAATTATTTCAAATATGTTTGTTTTAATGTATAATTCTATGGCTGGATGTAATAAGGAGTCACGAAAAAATACAAATAAAAATACAATTAATTTAGATGTTTTTAGCAAAATATAGTAAAAATGTATTTCGTTTTTTTTTTTTTTTTAATTAATAAATATATTTATTTTTAGGTAAGATAAACATAATAATACAATTTATCTCTAGTCTGGATGATTTAGTTCTTGTCACCCTGTTGTCCTCCAATCATGAAAAAAGGCTGTCCTCACTCAGGTCCGCATGGAGCTGGAGGGGGCGTGGCTTCCAGCTCCGGCTGAAAATCTGGAGATTTTCGGGAGAATATTTGTTCCGGGAGGTTTTCGGGAAAGGCGCTGAATTTCGGGAGTTTCCCGGAAAATTCGGGAGGGTTGGCAAGTATGTAAATGAGAGGTGGTTGCAGGGCCGGCCCGTGGCATAGGCCGTATAGGCAAATGCTAAGGGCGCCGTCCATCAGGGGGCGCCACGCCAGTGCCACAAATGTTGGAGAAAAAAAAAAAAAAAAAAAAAAAAAGTTGGTACTATTATTTCTAAATACAAAAAATAATCCCACGTTAATTAAAATGCAAAGTAAAGCCTATTTAATAGAAATATTATTTGCTACAACATTACGCCCCCCCTCCCCCGCACGGTGCACCCCCTCCCTTCCCGTATCATGACTCTTTTTGGACGTCACCACATCAAAAAATCAACACAAGATGTCAAAACGGCCAAAACTGTCAGGTGCCCAGGGAAGAAAAAAGAGAAAAGAAGAGGAGGAGAAACGAGAAAAGACAGAGGTAGCAGGTAGGTAACGTTAGCCTACATTAAATTATTTGTCTGTTACAGAATGTGATAGTAGCTGGCTTTTTAGCATTAAGCTAATGTTACATGATTCGGCAATTGCTAATCTGTTTTAACGTCGGGTTAATATTGTGGAGGGGGCTAAATTGTTATGGAAAATAATAATGTAACATTAGGTAATTACAGTACTCCCACCTTACATTCCTCAGGGACATTTGTATTAGCTCTTTTAAGCAGGTGTTTTTTGTTTACATTGTTATTGCCTTCTGGTTAGCTAATGTTTGCCCTGCAGGTAATAGTCACTTTTCCACCCCTTTATATATTAGGTATAGTTGTAAGCCTAGTTGTTAAAGTGCACATCATTAATGTTAATTAAGCAATATGTATGTAAAAAATATTGTATTTCATATATTCATTTTTTATTTTTTGCATTCATTTATTTATTCATATTTTTTTTTTTCTTGTTAACTATTCTGATTGTTAATTTGCTTTCTTTAAGTAAAAAAAAGGTCAAAGACAAAGCTATTTGGTTTCTTGTGAATATATACACTTCACTGCCGATGTGGGGGGGCGCCACCTAAAATCTTGCCTAGGGCGCCAGATTGGTTAGGGCCGGGCCTGTATATATCTACATCCTGAAAATATGCAAACAAAACTGTGTTTAGATAATTGATACTTCAAACTTGCATAAATAAATCTTAAGGAATATAACATAACTTGGCTTCTGAGAGTTTCAAAATGTAATGAATAAAATGCTAAAGTTGTTGATAAACAAGCAATTATTTTAATAATTAAATATTGTCATTTTAAATGAATTATTATGATAATTTAAAATCAATTATTTCAAATATGTTTATTTTAATGTATAATTCTATGGCTGGATGTAATAAGGAGTCACGAAAAAATACAAATAAAAATACAATTAATTTTGATGTTTTTAGCAAAATATAGTAAAAATGTATTTCGTTTTTTTTTTTTTTTAATTAATAAATGTATTTATTTGTAGGTAAGATAAACATAATAATACAATTTTTCTCTAGTCTGGATGATTTAGTTCTTGTCACCCTGTTGTCCTCCAATCATGAAAAAAGGCTGTCCTCACTCAGGTCCGCATGGAGCTGGAGGGGGCGTGGCTTCCAGCTCCGGCTGAAAATCGGGAGATTTTCGGGAGAATATTTGTTCCGGGAGGTTTTCGGGAAAGGCGCTGAATTTCGGGAGTTTCCCGGAAAATTCGGGAGGGTTGGCAAGTATGTAAATGAGAGGTGGTTGCAGGGCCGGCCCGTGGCATAGGCCGTATAGGCAAATGCTAAGGGCGCCGTCCATCAGGGGGCGCCACGCCAGTGCCACAAATGTTGGAGAAAAAAAAAAAAAAAAAAAAAAAAAGTTGGTACTATTATTTCTAAATACAAAAAATAATCCCACGTTAATTAAAATGCAAAGTAAAGCCTATTTAATAGAAATATTATTTGCTACAACATTACGCCCCCCCTCCCCCGCACGGTGCACCCCCTCCCTTCCCGTATCATGACTCTTTTTGGACGTCACCACATCAAAAAATCAACACAAGATGTCAAAACGGCCAAAACTGTCAGGTGCCCAGGGAAGAAAAAAGAGAAAAGAAGAGGAGGAGAAACGAGAAAAGACAGAGGTAGCAGGTAGGTAACGTTAGCCTACATTAAATTATTTGTCTGTTACAGAATGTGATAGTAGCTGGCTTTTTAGCATTAAGCTAATGTTACATGATTCGGCAATTGCTAATCTGTTTTAACGTCGGGTTAATATTGTGGAGGGGGCTAAATTGTTATGGAAAATAATAATGTAACATTAGGTAATTACAGTACTCCCACCTTACATTCCTCAGGGACATTTGTATTAGCTCTTTTAAGCAGGTGTTTTTTGTTTACATTGTTATTGCCTTCTGGTTAGCTAATGTTTGCCCTGCAGGTAATAGTCACTTTTCCACCCCTTTATATATTAGGTATAGTTGTAAGCCTAGTTGTTAAAGTGCACATCATTAATGTTAATTAAGCAATATGTATGTAAAAAATATTGTATTTCATATATTCATTTTTTATTTTTTGCATTCATTTATTTATTCATATTTTTTTTTTTCTTGTTAACTATTCTGATTGTTAATTTGCTTTCTTTAAGTAAAAAAAAGGTCAAAGACAAAGCTATTTGGTTTCTTGTGAATATATACACTTCACTGCCGATGTGGGGGGGCGCCACCTAAAATCTTGCCTAGGGCGCCAGATTGGTTAGGGCCGGGCCTGTATATATCTACATCCTGAAAATATGCAAACAAAACTGTGTTTAGATAATTGATACTTCAAACTTGCATAAATAAATCTTAAGGAATATAACATAACTTGGCTTCTGAGAGTTTCAAAATGTAATGAATAAAATGCTAAAGTTGTTGATAAACAAGCAATTATTTTAATAATTAAATATTGTCATTTTAAATGAATTATTATGATAATTTAAAATCAATTATTTCAAATATGTTTATTTTAATGTATAATTCTATGGCTGGATGTAATAAGGAGTCACGAAAAAATACAAATAAAAATACAATTAATTTTGATGTTTTTAGCAAAATATAGTAAAAATGTATTTCGTTTTTTTTTTTTTTTAATTAATAAATGTATTTATTTGTAGGTAAGATAAACATAATAATACAATTTTTCTCTAGTCTGGATGATTTAGTTCTTGTCACCCTGTTGTCCTCCAATCATGAAAAAAGGCTGTCCTCACTCAGGTCCGCATGGAGCTGGAGGGGGCGTGGCTTCCAGCTCCGGCTGAAAATCGGGAGATTTTCGGGAGAATATTTGTTCCGGGAGGTTTTCGGGAAAGGCGCTGAATTTCGGGAGTTTCCCGGAAAATTCGGGAGGGTTGGCAAGTATGTAAATGAGAGGTGGTTGCAGGGCCGGCCCGTGGCATAGGCCGTATAGGCAAATGCTAAGGGCGCCGTCCATCAGGGGGCGCCACGCCAGTGCCACAAATGTTGCAGAAAAAAAAAAAAAAAAAAAAAAAAAAAGTTGGTACTATTATTTCTAAATACAAAAAATAATCCCACGTTAATTAAAATGCAAAGTAAAGCCTATTTAATAGAAATATTATTTGTTACAACATTACACCCCCCCACCCCCTCCCCCGCACGGTGCGCCCCCTCCCTTCCCGTATCATGACTCTTTTTGGACGTCACCACATCAAAAAATCAACACAAGATGTCAAAACGGCCAAAACTGTCAGGTGCCCAGGGAAGAAAAAAGAGAAAAGAAGAGGAGGAGAAACGAGAAAAGACAGAGGTAGCAGGTAGGTAACGTTAGCCTACATTAAATTATTTGTCTGTTACAGAATGTGATAGTAGCTGGCTTTTTAGCATTAAGCTAATGTTACATGATTCGGCAATTGCTAATCTGTTTTAACGTCGGGTTAATATTGTGGAGGGGGCTAAATTGTTATGGAAAATAATAATGTAACATTAGGTAATTACAGTACTCCCACCTTACATTCCTCAGGGACATTTGTATTAGCTCTTTTAAGCAGGTGTTTTTTGTTTACATTGTTATTGCCTTCTGGTTAGCTAATGTTTGCCCTGCAGGTAATAGTCACTTTTCCACCCCTTTATATATTAGGTATAGTTGTAAGCCTAGTTGTTAAAGTGCACATCATTAATGTTAATTAAGCAATATGTATGTAAAAAATATTGTATTTCATATATTCATTTTTTATTTTTTGCATTCATTTATTTATTCATATTTTTTTTTTTCTTGTTAACTATTCTGATTGTTAATTTGCTTTCTTTAAGTAAAAAAAAGGTCAAAGACAAAGCTATTTGGTTTCTTGTGAATATATACACTTCACTGCCGATGTGGGGGGGCGCCACCTAAAATCTTGCCTAGGGCGCCAGATTGGTTAGGGCCGGGCCTGTATATATCTACATCCTGAAAATATGCAAACAAAACTGTGTTTAGATAATTGATACTTCAAACTTGCATAAATAAATCTTAAGGAATATAACATAACTTGGCTTCTGAGAGTTTCAAAATGTAATGAATAAAATGCTAAAGTTGTTGATAAACAAGCAATTATTTTAATAATTAAATATTGTCATTTTAAATGAATTATTATGATAATTTAAAATCAATTATTTCAAATATGTTTATTTTAATGTATAATTCTATGGCTGGATGTAATAAGGAGTCACGAAAAAATACAAATAAAAATACAATTAATTTTGATGTTTTTAGCAAAATATAGTAAAAATGTATTTCGTTTTTTTTTTTTTTTAATTAATAAATGTATTTATTTGTAGGTAAGATAAACATAATAATACAATTTTTCTCTAGTCTGGATGATTTAGTTCTTGTCACCCTGTTGTCCTCCAATCATGAAAAAAGGCTGTCCTCACTCAGGTCCGCATGGAGCTGGAGGGGGCGTGGCTTCCAGCTCCGGCTGAAAATCGGGAGATTTTCGGGAGAATATTTGTTCCGGGAGGTTTTCGGGAAAGGCGCTGAATTTCGGGAGTTTCCCGGAAAATTCGGGAGGGTTGGCAAGTATGTAAATGAGAGGTGGTTGCAGGGCCGGCCCGTGGCATAGGCCGTATAGGCAAATGCTAAGGGCGCCGTCCATCAGGGGGCGCCACGCCAGTGCCACAAATGTTGGAGAAAAAAAAAAAAAAAAAAAAAAAAAGTTGGTACTATTATTTCTAAATACAAAAAATAATCCCACGTTAATTAAAATGCAAAGTAAAGCCTATTTAATAGAAATATTATTTGCTACAACATTACGCCCCCCCTCCCCCGCACGGTGCACCCCCTCCCTTCCCGTATCATGACTCTTTTTGGACGTCACCACATCAAAAAATCAACACAAGATGTCAAAACGGCCAAAACTGTCAGGTGCCCAGGGAAGAAAAAAGAGAAAAGAAGAGGAGGAGAAACGAGAAAAGACAGAGGTAGCAGGTAGGTAACGTTAGCCTACATTAAATTATTTGTCTGTTACAGAATGTGATAGTAGCTGGCTTTTTAGCATTAAGCTAATGTTACATGATTCGGCAATTGCTAATCAATAAATAGCTAGTTTTGTTTTAACGTCGGGTTAATATTGTTGGAGGGGGCTAAATTGTTATGGAAAATAATAATGTAACGTTAGGTAATTACAGTACTCCCACCTTACATTCCTCAGGGACATTTGTATTAGATCTTTTAAGCAGGTGTTTTTTGTTTACATTGTTATTGCCTTCTGGTTAGCTAATGTTTGCCCTGCAGGTAATAGTCACTTTTCCACCCCTTTATATATTAGGTATAGTTGTAAGTAAAAAAAAAAAAAGGTCAAAGACAAAGCTATTCAGTTTCTTGTGAGTATATACACTTCACTGCCGATGTGGGGGGGGGCGCCACCTAAAATCTTGCCTAGGGCGCCAGATTGGTGAGGGCTGGGCCTGGGTGGTTGTATTGTATATTAAGTATGTGTCAATGAAAGGGCATTTCATGACTTTTCTTAATTTCATTACATGCTATAGTATGATTTCATTGTCATAATTTTATTGCATGATTTTTGTATCTCTTTAATTTAGGTAGCCAGGAACTGCAGATGGAAATGAGCTATTTAGCTATAATCTGGTACAGAACATATCTGTCTTTGAGCTGAATGTTTCTGTGCATTTTCCCCTCAAATAAAGACTAAAGAAACAGAAAATAAAGCGTCAACCAGTTAATTCTATGTTTCTAGTCATGGGTTCTTACTCTGAATGCCGCACCCCCTCCCTCCTTTCCTAGTTGCAGCTGAAAGCAATACATGTTTGGCAGAGATTGCAGCTGAACTGACGTGGACCGAGGAGAAGAACTTACGCCTCCTTGTAGAGCACCATGAAGCCCAGCAGGTCTCGAAAGTCCGGTGGCCAGAAGGCTTCCCACTTGATCAAGATCTTATCGCTCATGGTGCGGATCATGGTGAACTTCAGCACGTGGTTCTCACCTGGCAACACAAATTGCGGGGCATGGGAGAAAACTCGGCAGCATACTCACTGTATGTGTTTGGGAAGAGGGGGAACAACGTGCTGGAACATCTGCTTGAGTTGATTTCATCCAAACACAATGTTGTGGAACAGCTGCCCATTTCCAACAGTCACTATGAAGTAGTCTGGGTTTAGATAAAGACTTTGGCCTTTACCTTACATGACCGCTTACACAGCACTTACTGTACATACTGTACATGTGCACTTGCACTGCAATGCTGTTTGTGCAAGCTGAGCCCACTTCAGCAAGAAATAACTACCATAGCTGCAACACCGACTGCGTTTACTTACACGAGGCCTGGTCCCCGTTGGTTTTGGACGCGATGTCGTTCTTTCGGCCTCTGGTGCCGGTCACCTCCTCCATCTTGCGTATCTCGGCCATGCAGAGCTTGGAGTTGTAGTGGAAGAACATCCGGCCCTGAGGGATGGTCAGCTTGTGCTTGGTCCAGTCCCACAGCTGCCGCAGGTTCTGGTTGTCCAGGGCGTAGAAGGAGTAATTGCTGGGAAAGTAAACGATCATAGGTGAGAGGGGTGTCAGAGAATACCGATTAATCGCGATTGTTATTTGTAACGATTCTTAATTAATTAAAAAAAATAATCTGTCCTGTCCAGCCCTTCAGGTAAATCATATTGTGCTCATATCTGCTGTACAGACTTACTTTAGAAAAGAGAAGTGTGGGATACTTCTCTTTATTAAATGTTTGGGTAGAATTTTATTAAACCAAATCAGTTTTATTTTACAAACCCCGTTTCCATATAAGTTGGGAAATTGTGTTAGATGTAAATATTCATCCCATATTCAATTGAATGCACTACAAAGACAACATATTTGATGTTCAAACTCATAAACTTTATTTTTTTTTTTGCAAATAATAATCAACTTAGAATTTCATGGCTGCAACACGTGCCAAAGTAGTTGGGAAAGGGCATGTTCACCACTGTGTTACATGGCCTTTCCTTTTAACAACACTCAGTAAACGTTTGGGAACTGAGGAGACACATTTTTGAAGCTTCTCAGGTGGAATTCTCTCCCATTCTTGCTTGATGTACAGCTTAAGTTGCTCAACAGTCCGGCGGGGTCTCCGTTGTGCTATTTTAGGCTTCATAATGCGCCACACATTTTCAATGGGAGACAGGTCTGGACTACAGGCAGGCCAGTCTAGTACCCGCACTCTTTTACTATGAAGCCACGTTGATGTAACACGTGGCTTGGCATTGTCTTGCTGAAATAAGCAGGGGTGTCCATGGTAATGTTGCTTGGATGGCAACATATGTTGCTCCAAAACCTGTATGTACCGTATTTTCCGCACTATTAGCCGCACCTAAAAACCACAAATTTACTCAAAAGCTGACAGTGCGGCTTTTAACCCGGTGCGCTTTATATATGGATTAATATTACGATTCATTTTCATAAAGTTTCGATCTCGCAACTTCGGTAAACAGCCGCCATCTTTTTTCCCGGTAGAACAGGAAGCGCTTCTTCTTCTACGCAAGCAACCGCCAAGGTAAGCACCCGCCCCCATAGAACAGGAAGCGCTTCTTCTTCTACTGTAAGCAACCACCCGCCCGCGTAGAAGAAGAAAAAGCGCGCGGATATACCGTACGTTTCATTTCCTTTGTGTGTTTACATCTGTAAAGACCACAAAATGGCTCCTACTAAGCGTCAGGGATCCGGTTCATGAAAAGACGCAATCTCTCCATCCGCACACGGATTACTATTTCACAGCAACTGATATTCCTGTGAACCGCACTGTGGATACAACGGGAGCACGTACGGTGAATATTCGCACCACAGGGAATGAGAAGTCATCCTTCACTGTGGTTCTAGCTTGCCATGCTAATGGCCAGAAACTTCCACCCATGGTGATATTCAAAAGGAAGACCTTGCCAAAAGAGACCTTTCCAGCCGGCGTCATCATAAAAGCTAACTCGAAGGGATGGATGAAGAAAAGATGAGCGAGTGGTTAAGATAAGTTTAAGTTTACGCGAAGAGGCCGGGTGGCTTTTTTCACGCAGCTCTGTCCATGTTGATATACGTATGTTTGTGATTGCACATTTGCGTACATTTTGGGAGTGAACAGAGTTGTTAGAACGCTGGTTTTTAATATATTATTAAAGTTTGACTGACCTATCTGACTGTTTTTTTGACATTCCTTTAGCGCAGTTAGATGCGGCTTACAACACGGGGCGGCTTATAGGTGGACAAAGTTTTGAAATATGCCGTTCATTGAAGGCGCGGCTTTTAACCCAGGGCGCCTTATGGTGCGGAAAATACGGTACCTTTCAGCATTAATGGCGCCATACCCATGCCTTGGGCACTAATACACCCCCATATCATCACAGATGCTGGCTTTTCAACTTTGCACCTATAACAATCCGGATGGTTCTTTTCCTCTTTGGTCCGGAGGACACGAAGTCCACAGTTTCCAAAAACAATTTGAAATGTGGACTCATCAGACCACAGAACACTTTTCCACTTTGCATGAGTCCATCTTAGATGAGCTCAGGCCCAGCGAAGCCGACGGCGTTTCTGGGTGTTGTTGATAAATGGTTTTCGCCTTGCATAGGAGAGTTTTAACTTGCACTTACAGATGTAGCGACCAACTGTACACTCTTAGAAATAAGGGTTCTAAAAGGGTTCTTCTACAAGGGCTGAGGTTCTAACTGGAACCATTTGCTTCTGAAAAACCCTTTCCCGTAGAAAGGGTTTTTCAAGGGTTCTTGGTAACGCTAATGGTTCCAGTAAGAACCATTTTGATCCAGAGAACCCTTTAAAACCCCTTTTCTGAATAATTGGTTTTAAAAGGGTTCTCACTAACACTAAGGGTTCCGGTAAGAACTATTTTGATCCAGAGAACCGTTTTTGGAAGAAAGAGTTCTTCAGGGATTGTTGAAAGCATGGGTAAGATCCTGTGTCACCAGGGACATACTTCCTGATAACATTTGCCAATAATGGTGCCTATCTTTAAATAAATGTTTTTCTCATTAAAATGTTTTGAATGTTTGTTCAATGTCAACATGATAAATGACCACAATATAATATGAACTGAACTGATCTGTAGAATACAATATGGTTCTTTATAGAACCCTCAGAAGACAAGACGGTTATCGGTGAAAACCTTTGAAAAGGGATGTTTTGAGAACCCCCTGTGTCAGGTCTAGATGAAACTCTTGAAACATGAAAGAGTCCTTTGTGGAACTCCCTGTGTGGGTTCTAGATGAAACCCTTGAAACCTGAAAGGGTTCTTAGTGGAACTCCCTGCATGGGTTCTAGATGAAACCCTTGACAAACGAAAGGGTTCTTAGTGGAACTCCCTGTGTGGGTTCTAGATGTAACCCTTGAAATAGGAAAGGGTTCTTAGTGGAACTCCCTGCGTGGGTTCTAGATGAAAGTCTTGAAATACAAAAGGGTTCTTAGTGGAACTCCCTGTGTGGGTTCTAGATGAAACCCTTGAAATACGAAAGGGTTCTTAGTGGAACTCCCTGTGTGGGTTCGAGATGAAACCCTTGAAACATGAAAGGGTTCTTAGTGGAACTCCCTGCGTGGGTTCTTTGTAGAACCTCTCATGGGGGGTTCTGGGTGGAACCTTACACACACAGTTCTAGGTAGAACCCTCCAAAAGGGTTCCAGGTGGAACCTTTATAAAAAGGTTCTACCTGGAGCCAAAAAGGGTTCTCCTATGAGGACGAGCCGAAGAACCTTATATGGTTCTACTTAGCACTTTTATTTCTAAGAGTGTAGTTACTGACAATGGGTTTCTGAAGTGTTCCTGAGCCCATGTGGTGATATCCTTTACACACTGATTTCGCTTGAAGAACCCCATTTTTTGTTCTCTCTTATTCATTCCAACTCGTAAATGGATGCTAGTAAAACTCAGATAACAATGGAGGCAATAAAGCTATTCATCTATTTGAACAATATAATATCAGAACCTCAAAGAAACACAAATGGTATTCCAGGATTTAACACTTACATTCTCATTCAGCGGGAGCAGTGTTTTTGAGCACCCTTTTTTTTGCCAATGCGTGTCAACGTCTGGTATCAGTTTTGTTGGGGCAATTCTCAGAACAGATCTTTGCCTAATTTGGTTATAATACCGTATTTTTCGGAGTATAAGTCGCACCGGCCGAAAATGCATAATAAAGACGGGAAAAACATATATAAATTGCACTGGAGTATAAGTCGCATTTTTTGGGGGAAATGTATTTGATAAAAGCCAACAGCAAGAATAGACATTTGAAAGGCAATTTAAAATAAATCAAGAATAGTGAACAACAGGCTGAATAAGTGTACGTTATATGAGGCATAAATAACCAACTGGTATGTTAACGTAACATATTATGGTAAGAGTCATTCAAATAACTATAACATATAGAACATGCTATACGTTTACCAAACAATCTGCCACTCCTAATCGCTAAATCCCATGAAATCTTATACGTCTAGTCTCTTACGTGAATGAGATCAATAATATTATAATGTGTTAATCATTTCACACATAAGTCGCTCCGGAGTATAAGTCGCACCCCCGGCCGGCCAAACTATGAAAAAAACTGCGACTTATAGTCCGAAAAATACGGTACTTGGCGGGCCGGATTAAAAAGACCAATGGCTTAAAAACAGCAGAACCAACACTGTTAAGTTTTTAATTTCCAAATTCCACCTGATGTCATTTAAAATCCTGTCTCAGTACTGTGGTTCATCCTAAAACCAGACTGATGTCTTTCTATAACGTTTTTTAAATATTCACAAATTTTTGACTTGGTTAAAAAAACAGTTATTCTACAGTTTTGCTGAAAAAATGTAAGGTGGATACAGGTCGGTAGTTATTAAAAACTAGAGATGTCCGATAGTATCGGACTGCAGATATTATCGGCCGATAAATGCTTAAAAATGTAATATCGGAAATTATCGGTATCGGTTTCAAAAAGTAACATTTGTGACTAAAACGCCGCTGTGTACACGGACGTAGGGAGAAGTACAGAGCGCCAATAAACCTTAAAAGGCACTGCCGTTGCGTGTCGGCCCAGTCACATAATATCTACGGCTTTTCACACACACAAGTGAATGCAAGGCATACTTGGTCACACTGAGGGTGGCCGTATAAACAACTTTAACACCTTAACAACTCATCGGCCTACCCACACCCAACATTTCAGACTTAAACCACAGATCCATCACCCGACTGGCAAAAACAATAGTTCAGGATATCACTCACCCACTACACCAATACATCATCCCACTACCATCAGGGCGCAGGTACAGAACAATCAAATTCCGGAGGGCCCGCCTCAGAAAAAGCCTGATCCCTGCAGCTATAGCCGCCCTTAACAGCAGGCCCGGCCGACCTGTCTGACAAGCCTGTAAATGTGTGTTAGTCATGTATGATGTCTTTTTGTTATTTTTTTTTGTGTGATGTGTAATGTGTAATGTCTAGTGTTTAAATGTACGGCAGTGACAATGAATTTCCCCAAGGGGACCAATAAATCTAATCTAACACTGTTACAAATATGCGCCACACTGTGAACCCACACCAAACAAGAATGACAAACACATTTCGGGAGAACATCCGCACCGTAACACAACAGAACAAATACCCAGAAGCCCTCGCAGCACTAACTCTTCCGGGACGCTACAATATACACCCCCCGCTATCTCCTACCAAAACCCCGTCCCCCTCCCAACCCTGCCCGCCTCAATCTCCTCATGCTCTCTCAGGGAGAGCATGTCCCAAATTCCAAGCTGCTGTTTTGAGGCATGTTAAAAAAAATAATGCACTTTGTGACTTCAATAATAAATATGGCAGTGCCATGTTGGCATTTTTTTTCCATAACTTGAGTTGATTTATTTTGGAAAACCTTGTTACATTGTTTAATGCAGGGGTGCTCATTACGTCGATCGCGAGCTACCGGTCGATCTCGGAGGGTGTGTCAGTCGATCGCCAGCCAGGCATTAAAAAAATAGTCCTAAAAATGAGCGATCATAAATCTTCACTATGACGTCACTTTCGTCACTTGATTGACATTCACGGCACCCGAGGGTCTTCTGAGATGACGCTGGCTGCTGCCAGCTCATTAAAATTAGCGACTGGAAGGCAAGAAACACTTTATTTCAACAGACTCTGGCGCCGTACCTGTCGTCAAAACTCCAAAGACCGACTGCACAGTTGCACAGTTGCGCTAACAAAATAAGAGTCTCAGAAAGCTGGCGTGCACAAGCTAGCAAGCTACGGAGTTTGCCGACAATGTATTTCTTGTAAAGTGTATACAAAGGAGTACGGAAGCTGGACAAATAAGATGCCAAAAACCAACCACTTTCATGTGGTATTGGACAGAAAGGAGGACTTTTTTTCTCCTCCATTTGAAAATGCGCACATTATCAGCACTACTGTCTGATTCCTATCAATGCAAGTCATCAGAATCAGGTAATACACCAACTTATATTCTTGTCTTCATGAAAGAAAGGAATCTATATGTATTAAACATGCTTGTATTATCTTTAAACACCTTTAACTTGTTAACAATATTAACTATATGTGTTAAATCAATCAATCAATCAATCAATGTTTATTTATATAGCCCTAAATCACAAGTGTCTCAAAGGGCTGCACAAGCCACAACGACATCCTCGGTACAAAGCCCACATAAGAGCAAGGAAAAACTCACCCCAGTGGGACGTCGATGTGAATGACTATGAGAAACCTTGGAGAGGACCGCATATGTGGGTAACCCCCCACCCCCTCTAGGGGAGACCGAAAGCAATGGATGTCGAGTGGGTCTGACATAATATTGTGAGAGTCCAGTCCATAGTGGATCCAACATAATAGTAAGAGTCCAGTCCACAGTGGGGTCAGCAGGAAACCATCCCGAGCGGAGACGGGTCAGCAGCGCAGAGATGTTCCCAACCGATATACAGGCGAGCGGTTCACCCCGGGTCCCGACCCCGGACAGCCAGCACCCCATCCATGGCCACCGGATCTGTGTGTCTCCCCTTCCACAAGGGATAGGGGGGAACAGAGGAGAAAAGAAAAGAAACGGCAGATCAACTGGTCTAAAAAAGGGGGGCTATTCAAAGGCTAGAGTATACAAATGAGTTTTGAGATGGGACTTAAATGTTTCTACTGAGGTAGCATCTCTAACTGTTACCGGGAGGGCATTCCATAGTGCTGGAGCCCGAATAGAAAACGCTCTACAGCCCACAGACTTTTTTTGGGCTCTGAGAATCACTAATAAGCCGGAGTTCATAATATTTAAAAGTTGCTCCTCAAAGAATCCAACAAATGAGTGAAAAAGTGATGTGGGGATTGGATCCAAAGGGCAGGTTGTTGGGTTTACTTGGGAGAAAAGTCGACCGAGTGTTTCCTCAGGCAAGGACAACAGATCAGGTGTGTCAGCAGATAAAACTTGTTGTGTTTGGAGACCAGATCTGATGTCTTTCATCTTGGTTCTGAAAAGGTCTGCAAAGTCCTTGCAAAAGGCGCCTGAGGGTGTTTTCAAAGCTTTATTAAATTTCGTACTTGTTAAAATAAAAAAAAGTGGAGAAGAAGAACCGGAGGTTTCTTTTATGGTCTGTGATGAGTTGTGAGAAATGTTGAATTCTGGCCTGTTTGACTGTGTTAGTGTAGGTCTTGAGTTGTTGACGTACAATTTGATCATGTATTGTTACAATTTCTTTATAACTGACGTAATTGTTCGTTGTTTCTCCACCGAGGTGTAGGTTTTGTTTCGATTGTTTTTGTTAAAAGTGGAGCTACTGAGTCCAAAGTTGATTTCAGTTTATTGTTAAAATGATGAACGACGACGTCGCATGATGCAGGTCAAATTCCAGCGGGAGCGTTCTGTAAAATCTCGATAAAATTTGCATCCACTCCCTAAGTTAGTGCATATCATTATGTCAAGATAATGGCACTAGCATCTACTTCAGGGGTCCTCAAGTACAAATCTTGAAGGTCCACAAATGTTTTTTTTTTAAACAGGCTGGGTCCGTTTATTATCGGTCAAGCTTATATAGTAGCAGGAGGTAAGTAGTTTAACATTTTCTTAAAATTAACAAAAATAAAATAAATATCCAATAAAATACATGAAATATTTTCTTTGAAACAAAAATAAATAAGAACTTTGAAAAAATGTGTCCTCTGCATTTGACCCATCCCTTGATCACACCCTGGGAGGTGAGGGGAGCAGTGGGCAGCAGTGGCGCTGCGCCCGGGAATCATTTTTGGTGATTTAACCCCCAATTCCAAGCCTTGATGCTGAGTGCCAAGCAGGGAAGAATGCTGGTATGAGCTTTTAAACATAACCCGTTAACTGCTGCCAATCAAATGGTGAATAAGATACTCTTTAGGGTTCATATGTTTGTAAATCTGACTGTGATGAAGTCAGTGCCTCACCAGCCATCAACCTCACCGCACGTTACTGCTCTGTTGCTATTTGTTGTTGTGTCATAGATTTAACACAAATCTTGCTTGATGTTTCATATGACTTTTTCAGCCTCGTGATTTCTTTTTTTCTTAGCTCTGAATCATGAGGAAATGTCTCTTCAAATTCGCGGTGCTCTTTCAGATAGTGACGTTTCAGATTTTCACTTTTCACCAGAGCAACAGTACTGTTGCATATTAGACACAATGGTCTGGTACTTGCAATAGGTAGGATGAAAACATATTGCTCTGTCCATTCTTCCTTGAAACGTCGGTTTTCCCTGTCCACCTTTCTTTTACCAGCCTGAGCCAACTTGGAGCATGCCATTGTGATTTGATTCACATTCAGTGACTGACGAGTGAACAGTTAGCGAAGTAGCGATACGAGACAACTGTGTGCCTGCAGCGAAAGGTTCCATGCACTGTGCACTGCACATGTGTATGACCCAGGTGGTAACAGCCTATCAGCGCGTCGTTGTGATCGAGATGACAACCCATACCCCGGAATTAGCCAATCAGAGTGGCGTTCTCTCGCTCTCTCTCTCTCTCGCTCTCTCTCAGAGAGAGCGAGAGAGAGAGAGAGAGAGAGAGGGACGGAGTGAGTGAGACACGAGAAGTGTAAACGAAACATGGAGATATTTGACTAAAAACAACGAAGAACGTTGACTTGCGCTAGCGATAACTCACAGATGAATACAATTATTATATTTTTTATAATAATTATAATTATAATAATAAAAAAAAAAAACAAAAAAAAACTTTTTTTTTATTTTTTATTTTTTATTTTTTTACTATAATTCGTGCTGGTTCCGGACGGACACGTCGCTGGGTCCGGACATGGACCGCGGTCCGCCTGTTGAGGATCACTGATCTACTTAATGTAATAATATTTTTCAACATATTGAGCAAAAAGGTCTCTTTTTTTTTTCTACCAAGAAAAGTGCACTTGTTATTAGTGAGAATATACTTATTTTAAGCTATTTCTGGGTTCATTGAAGTTAGCTAATTTGACTTGTTTTGGAAAGTCTTGACAAGCTGAATTTTCTTGTTCTATTGGCAGATAATTTTGCTTAGTTCAAATAAAATACCCCTCATTTTTGTATATTTTTTTCTTGTTTTTAAACACTGACTTTTTGCAGTGTAGTCCTTTGTTCAACTTATTTAGTTATACTAGTGGTGTTCCTCAAGGTTCCACTTTAGGTCCACTCTATTTCATTACGTGGGCTATTCAACTGGTGGCCTGCGGGTTCAGTTAAAAAAAAACATGTCAGAGACTTACATTTTTGCAGCAGATTCTTAAAAACACGAGAGTGCTGTCATATAGATGATCTTTGACTAGCTTTTTCGCCAAAAAAAACCAAACCTCTGTAACTTTGACAAAATACATGTCTACTGTAGAGGACACTGGTTGTCCGGAATTTACAAAATAAGAATATTCTGGAAAAGTGGCCCCCTAAACGCTCCATGCAGAAATAGGACAGTGACATATTTTGTCATGCAAGTAAATATATAAACACTTTTTTGGATGAATACTTTTCACCGCAAAAAGTGAAATCTAAGTAAGATGAAATATGTCAAATAAGGGTGATATTTGCTTATTTTCTGTCTGATAAGATAATTCTTCTCACTAAGCAGATTTTATGTTAGAGTGTTTTACTTGTTTTAAGGGTTTTGCTCCTAAATGATGTCAGTAAGATATTACAGCTTGTTGCTGAGATTTGATGGCCTATATTGAGTAAAACATGCTTGAAACTAGAATATCAAGTGTTGCAAAGCTGTGTCATCAACACTCACAAGTAGAAAACTACTTTTTTTAAGTAATCATTTCTTACTTCAAGGATGAAAAAAACAATTATGATGCCGAAGGCATATCATTATGTCAAGAAAATTAATTTAAGAATATTTTTCCACATATTGAGCAAAAAGGTCTCTTTTTTTTCTACCAAGAAACGTGCACTTGTTATTAGTGAGAATATACTTATTTTAAGCTATTTTGCGGTTCATTGAGGTTAGCTAATTTGACTTGTTTTGGAAAATCTTGACAAGCTGAATTTTCTTGTTCTACTGACAGATAATTTTGCTTAGTTCAAATAAAATACCCCTCATTTTTGTATTTTTTTCTTCTTCTTTTTGAACACTGACTTTTTGCAGTGCAGTCCTTTGTTCAACTTATTTAGTTATACTAGTGGTGTTCCTCAAGGTTCCATTTTAGGTCCACTCTATTTCATTACGTGGGCTAGTCAACTGGTTCAGTTAAAAAAAAACATGTCAGAGACTTACATTTTTGCAGCAGATTCTTAAAAACACAAGAGTGCTGTCATATAGATGATCTTTGACTAGCTTTTTCGCCAAAAAAAAAAACCCTCTGTAACTTTGACAAAATACATGTCTACTGTAGAGGACACTGGTTGTCCGGAATTTACAAAATAAGAATATTCTGGAAAAGTGGCCCCCTAAACGCTCCATGCAGAAATAGGACAGTGACATATTTTGTCATGCAAGTAAATATATAAACACTTTTTTGGATGAATACTTTTCACTGCAAAAAGTGAAATCTAAGTAAGATGAAATATGTCAAATAAGGGTGATATTTGCTTATTTTCTGTCTGATAAGATCATTCTTCTCACTAAGCAGATTTTATGTTAGAGTGTTTTACTTGTTTTAAGGGTTTTGCTCCTAAATGATGTCAGTAAGATATTACAGCTTGTTGCTGAGATTTGATGACCTATATTGAGTAAAACATGCTTGAAACTAGAATATCAAGTGTTGCAAAGCTGTGTCATCAACACTCACAAGTAGAAAACTACTTTTTTTAAGTAATCATTTCTTACTTCAAGCATGAAAAAAACAATTATGATGCCGAAGGCATATCATTATGTCAAGAAAATTAATTTAAGAATATTTTTCCACATATTGAGCAAAAAGGTCTCTTTTTTTTCTACCAAGAAAAGTGCACTTGTTATTAGTGAGAATATACTTATTTTAAGCTATTTTGCGGTTCATTGAGGTTAGCTAATTTGACTTGTTTTGGAAAATCTTGACAAGCTGAATTTTCTTGTTCTACTGACAGATAATTTTGCTTAGTTCAAATAAAATACCCCTCATTTTTGTATTTTTTTCTTCTTCTTTTTGAACACTGACTTTTTGCAGTGCAGTCCTTTGTTCAACTTATTTAGTTATACTAGTGGTGTTCCTCAAGGTTCCATTTTAGGTCCACTCTATTTCATTACGTGGGCTAGTCAACTGGTTCAGTTAAAAAAAAACATGTCAGAGACTCACATTTTTGCAGCAGATTATTAAAAACACGAGAGTGCTGTCATATAGATGATCTTCGACTAGCTTTTTCGCCAAAAAAAAAAAACCTCTGTAAATTTGACAAAATACATGTCTACTGTAGAGGACACTGGTTGTCCGGAATTTACAAAATAAGAATATTCTGGAAAAGTGGCCCCCTAAACGCTCCATGCAGAAATAGGACAGTGACATATTTTGTCATGCAAGTAAATATATAAACACTTTTTTGGATGAATACTTTTCACTGCAAAAAGTGAAATCTAAGTAAGATGAAATATGTCAAATAAGGGTGATATTTGCTTATTTTCTGTCTGATAAGATAATTCTTCTCACTAAGCAGATTTTATGTTAGAGTGTTTTACTTGTTTTAAGGGTTTTGCTCCTAAATGATGTCAGTAAGATATTACAGCTTGTTGCTGAGATTTGATGACCTATATTGAGTAAAACATGCTTGAAACTAGAATATCAAGTGTTGCAAAGCTGTGTCATCAACACTCACAAGTATAAAACTACTTTTTTTAAGTAATCATTTCTTATTTCAAGCATGAAAAAAACAATCATGATGCCGAGGGCATATCATTATGTCAAGATAATTAATTTAAGAATATTTTTCCACATATTGAGCAAAAAGGTCTCTTTTTTTTCTACCAAGAAAAGTGCACTTGTTATTAGTGAGAATATACTTATTTTAAGCTATTTTGCGGTTCATTGAAGTTAGCTAATTTTACTTGTTTTGAAAAGTCTTGACAAGCCGAATTTTCTTGTTCTATTGGCAGATAATTTTGCTCAGTTCAAATAAAATACCCCTCATTTTTGTATTTTTTTCCCTTGTTTTTGAACACTGACTTTTTGCAGTGTGAGTATGCCATACTTGCCAACCCTCCCGGATTTTCCGGGAGACTCCCTAAATTCAGCGCCTCTCCCGAAAACCTCCCGGGACAAATTTTCTCCCGAAAATCTCCCGAAATTCAGACGGACTCAGGTCCTCCACAATATAAAAAAGCGTACCTGCCCAATCACGTTATAACTATAGAATGATGGAGGGCGAGTTCTTGGTTTCTTATGTGGGTTTATTGTTAGGCAGTTTCATTAACGTCCTCCCAGCGTGGCAACAACACACAACAACAGCAGTCACTTTTTTGTCTACCGTAAAGCAGTTCGTCTGCCGTAAACAGCAATGTTGTGACACTCTTAAAAAGGACAATACTGCCATCTAGTGCATTTGATGAAAGCACTTTTGTGCGTGCCACACAGCAATGCATCATCAGAGAGGGTGTTCAGCATGGTTAGAAAAATAGTGACAGAGAATAGAACAAGGATGGACAATTTAACCCTTAACTCAACAATGAGTAGATGAGTGTTATGTGTGTGTATATGTGTAAATAAATGAACACTGAAATTCAAGTATTTATTTTATTATATATATATATATATATATATATATATAGCTATAATTCACTGAACGTCAAGTATTTCTTATATATATATATATATATATATATATATATATATATATACATACAGGTAAAAGCCAGTAAATTAGAATATTTTGAAAAACTTGATTTATTTCAGTAATTGCATTCAAAAGGTGTAACTTGTACATTATATTTATTCATTGCACACAGACTGTCAGCAGGTCAGCAGCAGGAAGCATGAAGTGCTCTAAAACTTGCTGGTAGACGGCTGCGTTGACCCTGGATCTCAGGAAGCAGAGTGGACCGACACCAGCAGATGACATGGCACCCCAAACCATCACCCAACCATGCAAATTTTGCATTTCCTTTGGAAATCGAGGTCCCAGAGTCTGGAGGAAGACAGGAGAGGCACAGGATCCACGTTGCCTGAAGTCTAGTGTAAAGTTTCCACCATCAGTGATGGTTTGGGGTGCCATGTCATCTGCTGGTGTCGGTCCACAGCACTTCATGCTTCCTGCTGCTGACCTGCTCTATGGAGATGGAGATTTCAAGTTCCAACAGGACTTGGCGCCTGCACACAGCGCAAAATCTACCCGTGCCTGGTTTACGGACCATGGTATTTCTGTTCTAAATTGGCCCGCCAACTCCCCTGACCTTAGCCCCATAGAAAATCTGTGGGGTATTGTGAAAAGGAAGATGCAGAATGCCAGACCCAAAAACGCAGAAGAGTTGAAGGCCACTATCAGAGCAACCTGGGCTCTCATAACACCTGAGCAGTGCCAGAAACTCATCGACTCCATGCCACGCCGCATTAACGCAGTAATTGAGGCAAAAGGAGCTCCAACCAAGTATTGAGTATTGTACATGCTCATATTTTTCATTTTCATACTTTTCAGTTGGCCAACATTTCTAAAAATCCCTTTTTTGTATTAGCCTTAAGTAATATTCTAATTTTGTGACACACGGAATTTTGGATTTTCATTTGTTGCCACTTCAAATCATCAAAATTAAATGAAATAAACATTTGAATGCATCAGTCTGTGTGCAATGAATAAATATAATGTACAAGTTACACCTTTTGAATGCAATTACTGAAATAAATCAAGTTTTTCAAAATATTCTAATTTACTGGCTTTTACCTGTATATATATGAAATACTTGACTTGGTGAATTCTAGCTGTAAATATACTCCTCCCCTTTTAGCCCCACCCCCAACCACGCCCCTGTCCCACCCCGACCACCCCCACCCCCCACCTCCCGAAATCGGAGGTCTTAAGGTTGGCAAGTATGGAGTATGCGGTCATACTCTTATCAAATTTACAGCACACAGCAAAAATGTGTCATCAACATGTATTATAATATTTTTAACCGCTCCATCAAGTATTGCATACCGTATTTTTCGGACTATAAGTCGCAGTTTTTTTCATAGTTTGGCCGGGGGTGCGACTTACACTCAGGAGCGACTTATGTGTGAAATGATTAACACATTATAATATTATTGATCTCATTCACGTAAGAGACTAGACGTATAAGATTTCATGTTTTAGCAGATTGTTTGGTAAACGTATAGCATGTTCTATATGTTATAGTTATTTGAATGACTCTTACCATAATATGTTACGTTAACATACCAGTTGGTTATTTATGCCTCATATAACGTACACTTATTCAGCCTGTTGTTCACTATTCTTGATTTATTTTAAATTGCCTTTCAAATGTCTATTCTTGGTGTTGGCTTTTATCAAATACATTTCCCCAAAAAATGCGACTTATACTCCAGTGAGACTTATATATGTTTTTTTTCCTTCTTTACTATGCATTTTCGGCCGGTGCGACTTATACTCCGGAGCGACTTATACTCCGAAAAATACGGTATATTGCACAACCCTGATGTGGCTGCAAGATGATCCCTTCTGCATTCATAAGAGGCATGGCAAGGACACTCGGGGTTAAATTTGCGGCCTCACCCGATTTCCGTTTCCTCCCCGCGGATAACACGGAGCTTGCGGAAGAAAGACAGGGAGACGAGGGCGTAGGACCGCCGCACCGTCATGTAGCCCGTGATCTCCTCCAGCTGGCCCAGACTGGACTCCAGTTCTGCCGCTATGTTGTCTGTGGCAAAACACAAAACACACCACCGTCAGATTCACCCTTTTGCTTTGCGATGGGAAAAAATAGACACTCCTGCAACAAGGACACGCTTACTTCCTCCGCGCAGGTTGATAACCAGACTGCCGTTAAGGATGGTGCAGCCTCTCAGAGCCTGCGCCGCAGTGATGGAGTCCACAATTTTCAGGCCCATACACACCTTCGGACAGAGGCCGGCACATGGCGTACAGTTCAGCCTTCAGGAACAAAGAAACAAAACCCAGTGTTACTGTTAGAATAATTATGTGTAAGTTATCACACGACTCTTATGCTTAAAGGCCGTTGCTATAGTTATTATCAATTGTGCTGAAGTTGTACTTTTCTATCTGTGCAAGGGCACACAACTTGTAATCTTCCATTGCGAGTTGTCTCGTTAATAATTAGAGTGTAGGTACACAGAACATCAGAGGGTCAAATGTGCGAGAAAATGAGAGCAGACAGTGTTGACAAACAATGTTGCAACCGCAGGTGCAGAAACACGAAAGAAGAATCCCTGTGGGATGCAGAAACTGGCAGAGAAATTTTCCGTGCAACGTTCATATTGTTGTTACTCAGCCAGCGTTTGTGGGTCTGATGGACCCGTTGCATTTTGTGGCTTTTAATGCCTCACAATCAAACACTTTTATGTTAAAATACTAAACAGATGTTTATTGGGATTATTAGGGGTGTAACGGTACACAACAATTTCGGTTCGGTACGTACCTCGGTTTAGAGGTCACGGTTCGGTTCATTTTCGGTACAGTAAGAAAACAACAAAATATACATTTTTGGGTTATTTATTTACCAAATTTGCAAAATCTTCCACCAAAAATATTTTTCTTAGTGGAATATTTGATGTGAAGTAATCGGAACCTTGGATAGGTCAATAATTCATAATAACATTGATTTTGATTCAATATTATGTTTTGAGCAATGACAGTTTGAAAGACAAAAAAAACAGCTTGGTTTTATTAGTCAACATTGCAACTTTTTCTAAATTACATTTAACCTTTAAGATTTTTTATTTCACTTTTATTATGTTTTTGTTTATTTTAATAGTATTTTTAGAATGTGCCGTGGGCCTTTAAAACATTAGCTGTGGGCCGCAAATGGCCTCCGGGGCACACTTTTGACACACCTGCTATAGATAATAAAAAATTAAATGTGATAAATCTATGGATAAAAAGCAGAGCCTGGTGACGCATGCGCGTTTATCATAACTCTCTCTCTGTCTCTCTCTCTGTCTCTGCCCCTCCCTCACCAATGCTGCTGTTTGTTTTGTTTTTAACCCCTTCTTAACCCTGAACGTACATTGAAAATACACGCAACCCTAACTCAAAATGCCGGACATTTGAGGCATTTAAGAAACTCCGCCCTGACAGCTCTGCAAAAGAGGACATGTCCGGTGAAAAGAGGACGTATGGTCAGTCTATCCTAGCCCGTTAGCTGCTAGCATGCTGTGTGTTGTGCCTCGGTGTGCATTGTTTACACAACGTCCGTTACACTACTTAATATGTCCGTGTGGAAACTCGTTCGGTACACCTCCGAACCGAACCAAAACCCCCGTACCGAAACAGTTCAATACCAATACACGTATCGTTACACCCCTACTGAATAATCATATATTGTGTCCAACTGGGGCTGCTGAAATTACCCCCCCTTCCTTCAGAAGCAGCCTCAGTGATGTAACCAGGGACCTCCCAAATAAATAGAGGAGCACGTGGGGCTGTGCCTTAAAGAGCGCGGTGGGAGATTGTAACTGAGTGTGCAGCCCCAAACGTCTCTCCTCATTGAGCCAAATTGAACTCTGTCTCTGCATGATTCCTTGCTTCTTGTCTGTTTAGTAGATAGTTACGTCAAGGGATGGTCGAGGTAGCTGTGACTCTAAGATGCAGTGGCAGGAGACGGTGTGCAGGTAAGATGTATTCAATGCCAAAAGAAGGCAAGTGTAGCTAAGGAGTGCACAGGACATGGAAATTCTTAAGGAAACGGGTGTACCCCGCCTTCCGCCCGAATGCAGCTGAGATAGGCTCCAGCATCCCCCGCTACCCCGAAAGAGACAAGCGGTACAAAATGGATGGATGGATGGAAATCCTGATAGTTGTTTTAGGAGCGGCTAAACTAGCATGTTGCAATTTTGCACCTGCGCTGAGCAAGATGCTTATTAGTGATTCCCAGAGCCCAAAAAAGTCTGCGGGCTATAGAGCGTTTTCTATTGGGGCTCCAGTACTATGGAATGCCCTCCCGGTAACAGTTAGAGATGCTACCTCAGTAGAAGCATTTAAGTCCCATCTTAAAACTCATTTGTATACTCTAGCCTTTAAACAGACCCATTCATTGAAGGTGCGCCTTATAATCCGGTGCGCCTTATAGTGCGGAAAATATGGTAACACTCATTTTTGTCTTTTTTTCTCCTTGTTTTTGAACACTGACTTTTTGCAGTGTACTCAAAGTAGGGATGTCCCGATCCGATATTTGGATCGGATCAGTCGCCGATATTTGCAAAAAATTGCGTATCGGCAAGGCATGGGAAAATGCCGATCCAGATCCAGTTAAAAAACCCCAACTCCGCTCCGTGTTTTCCAACGCACCTATTTAAATAATACATTCCACTTTTCTGCTGCTCCATAATTTCCGTTCCGCATTTTCCAGCACACCTTCAACACATCCACAGGTCTGTGGATTCTCACGAAGTTGCTTTTAGCTGCTGGCATTACACGACAGGCTCTTCTCACTCTTTCCTGTCTCTCCCTCTCACAGACAGCAAGCGCACCTTCTTACACACGTCACATACTGCCACGTCATACGTCACATACTGTCACGTCATACGTCACATACGTATACGTCCTCCCCGAGCAGAGAGGTAGCAGCATGGCTAACGTTAGCTGTGATGCTAGCGCAGCCGTGTGACCAACGTTCTCTCTAAGGTGCGCGCTTGTGCAATTGAGCACTGTTTAAGCGTCCTCTGCGCATAGCAATTATATGCCACGCAAAAAATGAAATAAAAAAAATAAGCGCATAACAATTTTCGACACACGGACACGACAGAGAAAACAGTTTTCGTCATCATTGTTCAAATATTATAACGTCTGTCGAGACGCTTATCTCCGTTCGGTGCCACACGTCCACACCATCAAAATGCAGAGGCAAAAATTTCCAGATCAACACCGTATGAAAAAATTAGTGATTTTTTTAGTTGTGATTTCCTTCTCTGCATGAAAGTTTAAAAGTAGCATATATTAATGCATTATGAAGAAGAATGTTTTAATGTAGACATGCAAGCCTTAAAAGAAAATGTTGAAAATCAAGACTACATTTCCTGCAAATGGATGCATTTCTACCCTATATTTTAACTTTAGATTTATTCTCATATCAAACTCTTTTGGCTGTCTGGATTATAAATAATGTAAATAATTCAATGTGATTATCTTGTGTGATGACTGTATTATGATGATAGTATATATCTGATAGTATATATCTGTATCATGAATCAATTTAAGTGGACCCCGACTTAAACAAGTTGAAAAACTTATTCGGGCGCTACCATTTAGTGGTCAATTGTACGGAATATGTACTTCACTGTGCAACCTACTAATAAAAGTCTCAATCAATCAATCAAAACACAAAGAATCATCATACTGCTGTGATTATATGCATCAAGTGTTCATTCAAGGCTAAGGCAAAATATCGAGATATATATTGTGTATCGCAATATGGCCTTAAAATATTGCAATATTAAAAAAAGGCCATATCGCCCAGCCCTAGTTCAATGATGCCATTTCTGTTTGTCATGTATAATTTTGTCTATTTTGTGTTTATCCTTGAATAAACAGGTCAGTTTCTTGTTACCAACCATTGTGTATTATTCAAACTCCCCTAATTCAGCTGGCTAGTTGTTATCAAGAGTACTAAAACCCTTTTCAACATGATTCTGACAACTAAGTAGGCTAAATAACTTTAAACTTTAATACATGCTCGGATAGGCCAGTATCGGTCAGTATCGGTATCGGATTGGAAGTGCAAAAACAATATCGGTATCGGATCGGAAGTGCAAAAACCTGGATCGGGACATCCCTAACTCAAAGCACATCTATCTTTCTTGACTATTTACCTCTTTACCGTAATACAAATGCTTGCTGAAATGTGAATGTACCGTATTTTTCAGAGTATAAGTCGCACCGGAGTATAAGTCGCACCTGCCGAAAATGCATAATAAAGAAGGAAAAAAACATATATAAATCGCAAACTATGAAAAAAACTGCAAATTATAGTCAGAAAAATACGGTACTCACTTTTGTGTGACTTTTGAGGATACAAGGATGGCAATATGCGCTAAACACCGCCTTGTGTTATCCTGTAATAAACCGTCTGGTTTTGTGAGGCAAAGTTCATACAAACACTGCACACAACTCTGGTAACGCTAACAACACAAGGCGCGCGCTGAAGTAGGTAATGGGAGGGATCACCGTGGAAACGACGGCGATGCCATGCTCCTTATCCGCCTCTTAAATATGCTCTCGCCCTCCATCAACATCCTGTGAGAAATATCAAGCCCATTAGCTGCCCATTAGATGTGTTTGTCTGACATTTCTGCTTTGAAGGTCCTTTATTTCGCTCTGTCTCTCACTCCAGCCGTCTGCTCCCAACTTGACAGAACTTGACGCCGGGTGATGGATGTGAGTGTGAAACATGATTCACTATAAGCTTGATTTTTAACACTTTTGACTAACCACAAGCACCTGGCTTATGAAAGATGTTTTTATAACACGTCCCCCAGCGTAGACGGGTGCAGCTCTGTGTGTTCTTCGTATGAAATTATTTCCTAAACACTGCAAAAACGGAAATCTCAGTAAGATGAAATATGTCAAATAAGGGTGATATTTGCTTATTTTCTGTCTGATAAGATAATTCTTCTCACTAAGCAGATTTTATGTTAGTGTTTTACTTGTTTTAAGTGTTTTGCTCCTAAATGATCTCAGTAAGATATTACAGCTTGTTGCTGAGATTTGATGACCTATATTGAGTAAAACATGCTTGAAACTAGAATATCAAGTGTTGCAAAGCTGTGTCATCAACACTCACAAGTATAAAACTACTTTTTTAAAGTCATCATTTCTTATTTCAAGCATGAAAAAAAAATCATGACTTTGACACAATTGTGTCTCATAATTAAAACAGATGACAGCCAAATGGACTTTGCTGTTTTATTTTCAATGAAACAATAGAAAATAGGTACTCATATATTAGTACAGTTGGCACAGTACAGTAAACTGACAGTTAATATTTAAACATTTAACATTTCTAACTATTTTGAACAGAAATAGTTCATGCACATTCAGATAAATTCTTCAAAATTACAATTAAAATTTGGTCGGGGGCCGGGCTGTAAATATATATACAGTATATATATATGTATATATTTATATTCCTTGCGCATTAATTGACTGAAAGAGCACGCACTTGGCGCGATGATGTCATTTTATCGATGGGAAAATGCAAGAAATGTAATGCCGAGCGCATATCATGATGTCAAGATAATGGCACTAGCATTTACTTCATTTAAGAATATTTTTCAACATATTGAGAAAAAAGGTCTCATAATTGTTTTTTCTACCAAGAAAAGTGCACTTGTTATTAGTGAGAATATACTTATTTTAAGGTATTTTGGGGTTCATTGAAGTTAGCTAATTTGACTTGTTTTGGAAAGTTTTGACAAGCCAAATTTTCTTGTTCTATTGGCAGATAATTTTGCTTAGTTCAAGTAAAATACCCTACGGTCTACGCACTCTCCTCATTGAGCTAAATTGAATCCTGTCTCTGTTTAATTCCTTGCTTCTTGTCTGTTTAATAGATGTCATCGGGGTTTGAACCTTGTAGTGGCGTTCTGTACAAAAAGTGCACTTTAATCTAGTGTTGTTTTGATAAGTCATCTTAGTGACATCATGCACAAAAGTGCACTAATAGCTTGTTTTAAAATGTCTCTGACAATCTTGCACTTTCTGTTTTGGAAATGACATGAATGTTTGTCCCACTGCTTAATAACTGTTTAATAAATACACTTTTGCTAAATTGACTTAGTTGTGATTTCCCTCTCTGCATGAAAGTTTAAAAGTAGCATATATGAATGCAGTATGAAGAAGAAGGTTTTAATGTAGACACCAGTGACGTGCAGTCAGTAGAGGCAGGTGAGGCGGGGCCTCACCTGCCATCATGGAAAGAAAAAAAATGTAAAAAGAAAAAAAATTAATTAAATTGTTATATGTATGCAGTGATTATACTATAAAGTTATTTTCCATTTAACTTCACCAGTTTTAGATTATTTTTATTCAAAATCGCTGAATTTTCACATTTGCCATTCAAATACTGAGAAGAGACGCGGTGCGGTGAACAGCAGCCAGTTGAGGCACGTCACTCAGTGCCTCAACATGGACGGACTCGGCTAACTGCTGGCCTGCTGTGCAGTGAGACTGTATTGCTATATGAATTATATTATACATTTCCATAGTTTAGTTAGCTGAGGTATATAATGTACAGTGTATTTTGTCAACAACTGTATGTGTGTAACGTATTTCTTGTGCTGAGCGATCATAAAACGGCTGCAAAAGACGCACTGGCTGAGGCTCGCAGTAATCCCGCCTCCTGCACCCCCACCGTAGAATTGTTATATCAACTAAAGCCCACACTTAAACTTTCTACGTGCAAGATTGAATCTATTTAAAAAAGTTATTTCATAAGAAGCCAAAAAGTGCAAAAACAATAATGTTGGAGGAGTTGTGAATGACTGCAGGGCCACAACATTAGGTACACCTGCAGACTGCAGGTGTATCTAATTCACAACTCCTCCAACATGAACATTACTGTTTTTGCACTTTTTGGCTTCTTATGAAATAACTTTTGTAACCTATTTTTATGGGCTTTCCTCTTTGTGATGTTAAGTTCCTGTTATGCGCTGTTATACAGTATATGCCTTGAGCTCTTATTTTGAAGGCGCCAAGAGCGGAAGTGATGACATGTTGTAGTGGAGCGGAGGTTTTTGAAAGAAGGTAAATAACGTGGTCCTCGTGTAAACTGTAGCCTCCGTGTTTGTTATTTTGTAGTTTCATACAGTATAGGCGACATTTATAAACCCTCGGTTACACTTTTTTAAATAGATTCAATCTTGCACGTGGAAAGTTTAAGTGAGGGCTTTAGTTGTGGACTTCATTTCTAAGTAAAGGTAAGACCATAATAACGTTTTTTTTTTATTAAATGTGCTTTTTTGTGTGCTACAGTTTGTATGTGTAAAGTTAAAGTTAAGTTAAAGTACCAATGATTGTCACACACACACTAGGTGTAATGACATTTGTCCTCTGCATTTGACCCATCCCCTTGATCACCCCCTGGGAGGTGAGGGGAGCAGTGGGCAGCAGCGGCGCCGCGCCCGGGAATAATTTTTGGTGATTTAACCCCCAATTCCAAGCCTTGATGCTGAGTGCCAAGCAGGGAAGAATGCTGGTATGAGCTTTTAAACATAACCCGTTAACTGCTGCCAATCAAATGGTGAATAAGATACTCTTTAGGGTTCATATGTTTGTAAATCTGACTGTGATGAAGTCAGTGCCTCACCAGCCATCAACCTCACCGCACGTCACTGGAAGACACATAGAATCATCATACTGCTGTGATTATATGCATCAAGTGTTCATTCAAGGCTAAGGCAAAATATGGAGATACAGTGGGGCAAAAAAGTATTTAGTCAGCCACCGATTGTGCAAATTCTCCCACTTAAAATGATGACAGAGGTCTGTAATTTTCATCATAGGTACACTTCAACTGTGAGAGACAGAATGTGAAAAAAAAATCCAGGAATTCACATTGCAGGACTTTTAAAGAATTTATTTGTAAATTATGGTGGAAAATAAGTATTTGGTCTATAACAAAAATTCAACTCAATACTTTGTTATTGCCAACAAAGGTTATATTACAGAGGTCAAACGATTACTATAGGTCTGTACCAGGTTTGCACACACAGTAGCTGGTATTTTGGCCCATTCCTCCATGCAGATCTTCTCGAGAGCAGTGATGTTTTGGGGCTGTCGCCGAGCAACACGGACTTTCAACTCCCTCCACAGATTTTCTATGGGGTTGAGGTCTGGAGACTGGCTAGGCCACTCCAGGACTTTCAAATGCTTCTTACGGAGCCACTCCTTCGTTGCCCGGGCGGTGTGTTTGGGATCATTGTCATGCTGGAAGACCCAGCCACGTTTCATCTTCAAAGTTCTCACTGACGGAAGGAGGTTTTGGCTCAAAATCTCACGATACATGGCCCCCGTTCATTTTTTTTTTTCACATTCTGTCTCTCACAGTTGAAGGTACGTACCTATGATGAAAATTACAGACCTCTGTCATCATTTTAAGTGGGAGAACTTGCACAATTGGTGGCTGACTAAATACTTTTTTGCCCCACTGTATATATGGTGTATTGGCCTAAAAATATCGAGATATTAATAAAAGGCCATATCGCCCAGCCCTAGAAGCAAGGACTAGACAACAGCGGTGAGTTATTGTATGGTCTGGCTACTTTATGGGGACAGAATTGTCTTGTTGAGCAAAGCAGAGAAGCAAGCCGTCTTTTCCCCTTCTGTGTTGTGTGCCTGAGTAAAAGCTAATTGGTGATGTTATTCACGGCTGTGACTTCTTCTTCACAAGGTCTAAATGCGTAATGAGTAGAAAACAAAGGCATGCATTGTGGACCAGGGCCGTGTTGTGCTTGAGATTAATAACAGATTACGGCGGCTAAAACAACAATCTACATAACGGCGAGGCCTTAAAAAAAACAAGTCTAAGAATGTCTTGGGAGGGAAAAAAAAATCTTTCCTTTAGCGTACAATCAATGTTGACCTCTATCCCTCTTCAGTGCCACATGTGCACTTTGAGCGTCGCCGCCAAGCACAACACTGTTTATTCCCAGCACTCGGTCATTTGTACGATTTTGAAGTCAAACCGCTGATATCGGAGTCAAGCGAAGCTCCACGCAGGCCACTGATTTAAAGCCTGATGTACACTAAACCAGTGTTTTTCAACCACTGTGCCGCGGCACACTAGTGTGTCGTGAGGTACAGTCTGGTGTGCCGTGGGAGATGATCTAATTTCACCTATTTGGGTTAAAAATATTTTTTGCAAAGCAGTAATTATAGTCTGCAAATGATGTGTTGTTGTTGAGTGTCGGTGCTGTCTAGAGCTCGGCAGAGTAACCGTGTAATACTCTTCCATATCAGTAGGTGGCAGCAGGTAGCTAATTGCTTTGTAGATGTCAGAAACGGCGGGAGGCAGCGTGCAGGTAAAAAGGTGTCTAATGCCATTCAGCCATCCATCTTCTTCCGCTTATCCGAGGTCGGGTCGCGGGGGCAGCAGCCTAAGCAGGGAAGCCCAGACTTCCCTCTCCCAAGCCACTTCGTCCAGCTCTTCCTGTGGGACCCCGAGGCGTTCCCAGGCCAGCCGGGAGACATAGTCTTCCCAACGTGTCCTGGGTCTTCCCCGTGGCCTCCTACCGGTCGGACGTGCCCTAAACACCTCCCTAGGGAGGCGTTCTGGTGGCATGAGTGTAAATGGGGGGAGGGAGTTTTTTTGGGTTGGTGTATTAATTGTAAGTGTATCTTGTGTTTTTTATTTTGAATTAATAAAAAAATTATAAAAGTTTTTCTTTTTTTTTTTTTTTTCTTGTGCGGTCCGGTACCAATCGATCCACGGACCGGTACCGGCCCGGTGGTTAGGGACCACTGCCCTAAAGGGAAACCTTTTTAAATGATAGTCAGATCTATTCTGAAGATGCCTAAGTGATTTTTAAGCTTTGGCCCATAAAACATGTTTTGGGGGCATGGGGGCGGCATGGCGTAGTGGGTAGAGCAACCGTGCCAGAAACCTGAGGGTTGCAGGTTCGCTCCCTGCCTCTTACCATCCAAAAAAAAAATCGCTGCCGTTGTGTCCCTGGGCGGGACACTTCACCCTTTGCCCCCGGTGCCACTCACACCGGTGAATTGAATGATAGGTGGTGGTCGGAGGGGCGGTTGGCGCAAATTGCAGCCACGCTTCCGTCAGTCTACCCCAGGGCAGCTGTGGCTATGAAAGTAGCTTACCACCACCAGGTGTGAACGAATGATGGGTTCTACATGTAAAGCGACTTTGGGTACTTAGAAAAGCGCTATATAAATCCCAGTTATTATTATGTTTACTGGTTAGTTTGAGTGTGAGACATTTGCACAGCAGCCCCCCTCATCTGGGCTGTAGCTGGTACATTTAAGTGGTGAAACTTCCTATAAGAGGACAGCTGCAGTGCTGTATTCTGAGGATCATGTCATATTTCATTTGAATTTTTTATCTATTTTTTATAAATGGTCCTCAGTAGTCACGTACAAATTTGTGAGAATTATGCAAAATTATTTCAATTTGGTCCCCATGAACCATATTACCGTATTTTCCGCACTATTAGCCGCACCTAAAAACCACAAATTTACTCAAAAGCTGACAGTGCGGCTTATAACCCGGTGCGCTTTATATATGGATTATTATTAAGATTCATTTTCATAAAGTTTAGGTCTCGCAACTACGGTAAACAGCCGCCATCTTTTTTCCCCGTAGAAGCGGAAGCGCTTCTTCTTCTACGGAAAGCAACCGCCAAGGTAAGCACCCGCCCCCATAGAAGAGGAAGCGCTTCTTCTTCTACTGTAAGCAACCACCCGCCCCCGTAGAAGAAGAAGAAGCGCGCGGATATTACGTTTCATTTCCTTTGTGTGTTTACATCTGTAAAGACCACAAAATGGCTCCTACTAAGCGACAGGTTTCCGGTTCATGAAAAGACGCAATCTCTCCATCCGCACACGGACTACTATTTCACAGCAACTGCCTAAAGACTTTCAAGAAAAGCTGGCTACTTTCCGTGCATATTGTAAAAACAAGATAGCTGAAAAAAAGATCCGGCCAGAGAACATTATCAACATGGACGAGGTTCCACTGACTTTTGATATTCCTGTGAACCGCACTGTGGATACAACGGGAGCACGTACGGTGAATATTCGCACCACAGGGAATGAGAAGTCATCCTTCACTGTGGTTCTAGCTTGCCATGCTAATGGCCAGAAACTTCCACCCATGGTGATATTCAAAAGGAAGACCTTGCCAAAAGAGACCTTTCCAGCCGGCGTCATCATAAAAGCTAACTCGAAGGGATGGATGGATGAAGAAAAGATGAGCGAGTGGTTAAGGTAAGTTTAAGTTTACGCGAAGAGGCCGGGTGGCTTTTTTCACGCAGCTCCGTCCATGTTGATATACGACTCCATGCGCGCCCACATCACGCTGGTTTTTAATATATTATTAAAGTTTGACTGACCTATCTGACTGTTTTTTTGACATTCCCTTTAGCGCAGTTAGATGCGGCTTATAACACGGGGCGGCTTATAGGTGGACAAAGTTTTGAAATATGCCGTTCATTGAAGGCGCGGCTTATAACCCAGGGCGCCTTATGGTGCGGAAAATACGGTAACTCTTTTTCCCCAGGGTCCCCAGTAAGAGTGATCAGCACATTACTTCATCAATCCAGAGATTTAAAGACGTGTATGACCTAACTGGCTAGTGGCCTTTTTAACCACATTTTTTTTATGCCTCCACAACCTGGAGAAAGGTTGGTCCCCACAAGTCATGAGCAAAAACTTGGTCCCCATTCCACATGATAACCTGCGTGTGTGTGTGTGTGTGTGTGTGTCTGTGTGTGGTACACAGAACATCAATTTCCACACTTCTATTAGCCCCGGGTCCAGTGGACCCAGACATCTTATATGTATGTAATAGAAATGTGTAGGGGGGGTGTATGGTGTGTGGTCATTAAAGGGGGAACATTATCACCAGACCTATGTAAGCGTCAATATATACCTTGATGTTGCAGAAAAAAGACCATATATTTTTTTAACCGATTTCCCAACTCTAAATGGGTGAATTTTGGCGAATTAAACGCCTTTCTAATATTCGCTCTCGGAATCATCGGGAAGCAATCCGCCATTTTCTCAAACACTTAGTCAAATCAGCGCTGTTATTTTCCGTTTTTTCGACTGTTTTCCGCACCTTGGAGACATCATGCCTCGTCGGTGTGTTGTCGGAGGGTGTAACAACACCAACAGGGACGGATTCAAGTTGCACCAGTGGCCCAAAGATGCCAAAGTGGCAAGAAATTGGATGTTTGTTCCGCACACTTTACCGACGAAAGCTATGCTACGACAGAGATGGCAAGAATGTGTGGATATCCTGCGACACTCAAAGCAGATGCATTTCCAACGATAAAGTCAAAGAAATCTGCCGCCAGACCCCCATTGAATCTGCCGGAGTGTGTGAGCAATTCAGGGACAAAGGACCTCGGTAGCACGGCAAGCAATGGCGGCAGTTTGTTCCCGCAGACGAGCGAGCTAAACCCCCTGGATGTCTTGGCTCACACCGTCAAGAGAAGAATATCGACCCTAGCTTCTCTGGCCTGCTGACATGAAGGTATGTCTACAGAATATATTAATTGATGAAAATTGGGCTGTCTGCACTCTCAAAGTGCATGTTGTTGCCAAATGTATTTCATATGCTGTAAACCTAGTTCATAGTTGTTAGTTTCCTTTAATGCCAAACAAACACATACCAATCGTTGGTTAGAAGGCGATCGCCGAATTCGTCCTCGCTTTCTCCCGTGTCGCTGGCTGTCGTGTCGTTTTCGTCGGTTTCGCTTGCATACGGTTCAAACCGATATGGCTCAATAGCTTCAGTTTCTTCTTCGATTTCGTTTTCGCTACCTGCCTCCACACTACAACCATCCGTTTCAATACATGCGTAATCTGTTGAATCGCTTAAGCCGCTGAAATCCGAGTCTGAATCCGAGCTAATGTCGCTATAGCTTGCTGTTCTATCCGCCATGTTTGTTTGTGTTGGCTTCACTATGTGACGTCACAGGAAAATGGACGGGTGTTTATAACGATGGTTAAAATCAGGCACTTTGAAGCTTTTTTTTAGGGATATTGCGTGATGGGTAAAAAATTTTTTAAAAACTTCGAAAAATATAATAAGCCACTGGGAACTGATTTTTAATGGTTTTAACCATTCTGAAATTGTGGTAATGTTCCCCTTTAAATATGCATTCTGATATATGAGCCAAAGTCAGTGAGTCTCAGTTTGAAAAATTAATTAATTGTATCATTTTTCTTTTAATAAAAAATTAAAACGGGTCCCACAGACCCGAACACCACACAAGGGTTAAACCAGGGGTGCTCACACTTTTTCTGCAGGCGAGCTACTTTTCAATTGATCAAGTCGTGGGGATCTACCTCATTCATATATATAATTTATATTTACTTATTTATGAAATATAGGTTTTTGTTAACAAGTTAAAGGTGTTTAATGATAATGCAAGCATGTTTAACACATATAGTTAATATTGTTAATACATTAAAGGTGTTTAATGATAATACAAGTATGTTTAATACATATAGTTAATATTGTTAACAAGTTAAAGGTGTTTAAAGATAATACAAGCATGTTTAACACATATAGTTAATATTGTTAACAACTTAAAGGTGGTTAAAAATAATACAAGCATGTTTAACAGGAGACCCTGCCCCAAGTGGAGGAGTTCAAGTACCTAGGAGTCTTGTTCACGAGTGAGGGAAGAGTGGATCGTGAGATCGACAGGCGGATCGGTGCGGCGTCTTCAGTAATGCGGACGCTGTATCGAGCCGTTGTGGTGAAGAAGGAGCTGAGCCGGAAGGCAAAGCTCTCAATTTACCGGTCGATCTACGTTCCCATCCTCACCTATGTTCATGAGCTTTGGGTTATGACCGAAAGGACAAGATCACGGGTACAGGCGGCCGAAATGAGTTTCCTCCGCCGGGTGGCGGGGCTCTCCCTTAGAGATAGGGTGAGAAGCTCTGTCATCCGGGGGGAGCTCAAAGTAAAGCCACTGCTCCTCCACATCGAGAGGAGCCAGATGAGGTGATTCGGGCATCTGGTCAGGATGCCACCCGAACGCCTCCCTCGGGAGGTGTTTAGGGCACGTCCAACCGGTAGGAGGCCACGGGGAAGACCTAGGACACGTTGGGAAGACTATGTCTCCCGGCTGGCCTGGGAACGCCTCGGGATCCCCCGGGAGGAGCTGGACGAAGTGGCTGGGGAGAGGAAAGTCTGGGCTTCCCTGCTTAAGTTGCTGCCCCCGCGACCCGACCTCGGATAAGCGGAAGAAGATGGATGGATGGATGGATGGATGTTTAACACAAATAGTTAATATTGTTAACAACTTAAAGGTGGTTAAAGATAAAACAAGCATGTTTAACACATATAGATTCCTTTCTTTTATGAAGACAAGAATATAAGTTGGTGTATTAGTGATTGTGATGACTTGCATTGATTGGAATCAGACAGTGGTGCTAAAAACGTCCGCATTTTCGAATGGAGGAGAAAAAAAGTCCTCCTTTCTGTCCAATACCACATGAAAGTGGTTGGTTTTTGGCATCTTATTTGTCCAGCTTCCGTACTCCTTTGTATAAACTTTACAAGAAATACATTGTCGGCAAACTCCGTAGCTTGCTAGCTTGTGCACGCCAGCTTTCTGAGACTCTTATTTTGGTAGCGCAGGCAGGATGAAGCAGAGCTTTTATTGTGCAACTGTGCAGTCGGTCTTTGGAGTTTTGACGACAGTTTTCTCGCCTTCCTGTCGGTCATTTTAATGAGCTGGCAGCAGCCAGCGTCATCTCAGAAGACCCTCGGGTGCCGTGAATGTCAATCAAGTGACGAAAGTGACGTCATAGTGAAGATTTATGATCGCTCATTTTTAGGACTATTTTTTTAATGCCTGGCTGGTGATCGACTGACACACCCTCCATGATCGACCGGTAGCTCGCGATCGACGTAATGAGCACCCCTGGGTTAAACTGTAAAAGCTAGTGCTCTGCTCCTTTAAGAAATCAGCTGCAAGAGCTGGTCTGATACTGGACAGTTGTGGGCACTCAGTCTGTGCTCTTAATCACATACCTGCCAACTTTTGAAATCAGAAAAACCTAGTAGCCAGGGTCCAGGGGCCGCAGGCCCCGGTAGGTCCAGGACACAGTCCTGGTGGGGGGTTCCTTCGCCCCCCGACGCAAAATGATTATTAGCATTCAGACAGGTTAAAATGTTGCTAAAACCATCACTTTTCTATCAGTCACAGTGACTTTTCAAAACAAAAATATTACAGCAAAAATCATATGGGTTGATTGACATGTTTATTCTGTAAGCTAACTTCAATAGTTTGAAATTATTTTGACAGTTAATGCCAGTTATCCTGTCAACCTTTCACAAGACTTCAATTTGTTAATTGAAAGTATAAACAGTATAAACACTTTTTACAGTAAACAAATGGTAAAACAGTACTAAACAATTCCATTAAAAAAAAAATTGGTGTCATTATTAACTTTCTGTCCAAGCTTGTATAATCTACTGCCTTGTTCAATTGTAAAAAATATTCTGTGCCTAAAATTCACATTTCTATCACAATTATCATACTGTAAACATGGTAAGCTAACTTCATTAAAATTAATAGTTCTGTCAATAGCATGGAATTACAATTCAAATGTAGTTTTTTTGTAAGCCTTTCAAAAGAATTCAAAATATGAAAAATGAATGAAAATTAATTTAAGCCATCAGACACTTGAAAAGTGGCACATCACATCTCTAATGTAATCATTTGAACTTTTCAACAGAAATAGCACTGCAAAAATATTAAGGACATACTTCTGTATTTTGGTAGTTATGCTGTCAACATTTAACAAGATTTCTTCAACTTGGACTTGAAAGCATAAATAGTATAAACACTTTTAACAGTATAACAGTACTAAACAATTCCAATAGATAACATTGGTGTCATTACCTTTTTGTGGCTAAAATCCGAAAAACGTTGAAAGTTTTCCACTTGTATCGCTAGCAACGGCATTAGACTTGTGTTCTTTTGTCCCAACGTGGTCTTTTACATCGCTAATTCCTCCGTGTCCGATCGAAAAATCTTGTCTGCACAAGGTGCAATTCGCGTAGTTTTCACCCTTTTTGGAACGGATAATTATTCCCGGATAGGCTTTTGAATATTCTTCACGGAATGACTGCAGTTTTCTTTTCGGTTTAAGACTCGTTTGCGATTTTTCTCCGGCTGATTCCATGATCGTTCGCTCGTTTGGAAACAATGGCAACAGGTGCCTCGTGCTTGGCAGCGGTGCTATAAATAGCCTCGCGCATTTTTTTAAAATATTTTTTTTTAATTAATGAAAAACCGTATTTTTTATCACTGCAACCGTAACCCGGAATAGGTGGATGAAAACCGTACTAATTACGGGAAAACCGGAGTAGTTGGCAGGTATGTAATCACTATTTCAGCAATCCCATTTCCGTCTCCATCCAATAATTACGGCTGAATAAACAGGAGTATATCTAAAAATGCGCAGTGTGAAAAGTCATTAGTGAATGCAGAGATTATATTTGCCTGTTTTTTTTTTAGGGAAATGAAACCATCCACTTACGAAGATGAGTTGACGGTGGTGTAGCCCGAGGGACACTCGGGGATGCAGGCGCCGTTGTGGATGACGTACTCGTGGCACTCAGCGTACTTGCTGTGCTCCTTCTCCCACTTGCACCTGCTGTGGAGCTCCTGGCAGAAGGCGAAGGAGACGCAGCGCCAGCCCTTGAAGGTGTAGTGGTTGTCTGGGCAGCGCTGCACGCAGGTGTCCTGGTGCAGGAGGCCCCGGCAGGCCACGCAGTGAGCCGCCGACTGCGACTTCAGGCAGCCACCCAGGCACTCGTCGTGACAGCACTGGTGATCCCTGGTGCAGGTCCGATGTTTGCACTGAACGGGACACACTGCAAAGAGACAGAAGCGGGTCACATAGGTAAGAGGGGGGCTTTGCGGTTCAAATATTCATGTCCAGTGTTGGGACTAACGCGTTACAAAGTAACGCGTTACTGTAACGCCGTTAGTTTCGGCGGTAACTAGTAATCTAACGCGTTATTTTTTTTTATTCAGTAATTTAGTTACCGTTACTACATGATGCGTTACTGCGTTATTTTACGTTACTTTTGATGTACCGTATTTTCCGCACCATTAGCCGCACCTAAAAACCACAAATTTACTCAAAAGCTGACAGTGCGGCTTTTAACCCGGTGCGCTTTATATATGGATAAATATTAAGATTCATTTTCATAAAGTTTCGTTCTCGCAACTTCGGTAAACAGCCGCCATCTTTTTTCCCGGTAGAGCAGGAAGCGCTTCTTCTTCTACGCAAGCAACCGCCAAGGTAAGCACCCGCCCCCATAGAACAGGAAGCGCTTCTTCTTGTACTGTAAGCAACCACCCGCCCCCGGAAGAAGAAGAAGCGCGCGGTGCATGCTGGGATATGTGACGTTTCATTTCCATTTGTGTGTTTATGTAAAGACCCCAAAATGGCTCCTATTAAGTGTGTTGTCTGTCTAATTATAAATAATGCAGACGAGGCGTGTTAACTGAGTTCTCAACGTTTACTCACAGCGTGCTCATAACCACATTCTAACTGCCAGCATACAACGCTTCTCAGGGCTACCGCGCATGCTCGTAACTATCGTTGCATGCTGGGTAGTGTAGTTGTTATATTTGCTAGCTCATAACATCACGTTAAGAGACACGCTTACGCGCTTAATTCACTACTCGCCGTCATTCCGGGTGGATTGACAAAAGACCTCCAGCCGCTAGATATTGGTGTCAACAGGGCATTCGAAGCTAGACTGCTAACTGCGTGGGAACAGTGGATGACAGAAGGCGAACACACCTTCACTAAGACAGGGAGGCAGCGCCAGACGACGCCAACATCTGCCAGTGGATCGTAAATGCCTGGGCAGATATTTCGGTCACAACTGTGGTCCGAGCTTTCCGGAAGGCAGGATTCACAGAACTGCTGGATAACAGTGACACTGACTCCGATGACTTCGACGAGACGGAACCGGCCATTTTGGATCTCACATTTGTCCAACTTTTCACTTCGGACACCGAAGACGAAGGATTTACCAATGAAGAATAACTTCAGAAAGTGAGCGCTATGTTTATTTTGTGTGTTGTGACATTAACGTTCGAGCAACATTATGTTGCTATTGCTCTGCACTATTTTGAATTTTACTATGTTTGTGATTGCACATTTGCGTACATTTTGGGAGTGAACAGAGTTGTTAGAACGCTGGTTTTTAATATATTATTAAAGTTTGACTGACCTATCTGACTGTTTTTTTGACATTCCCTTTAGCGCAGCGTAGGCGCGGCTTATAGTCCGGGGCGGCTTATTGGTGGACAAAGTTATGAAATATGCCATTCATTGAAGGTGCGGCTAATAATCCGGTGCGCCTTATAGTGCGGAAAATACGGTAGTATCGGCTAGAAACAGAAGCGCTGCGGTGTCGTTCTTCTGAATCTTCCTCTGTCACACGCCGGAGAGAAGAAAAGAGGCGCGGTCTATGTGTGTGTGTGTGGGTGTGGGGAGGCACACACGTGAAACAAAAAAAAAAAAGTTGTTGTCACGTTCAGTCCACACACAGCGTGGTCATGGCGAGCGGAGTAACGGAGGAGCTTGAACGCCCCCCGCCATTGAATCGGTGTGTTTATAAGTGCAGACTCGGTTGTGCAAAACGTGGGTTTTAAACACATGCTGAACGTGCTTGAACCACGTTACGACATCCCGTCGCGCACCCACTTCAGCAATAAGATTGTGCCAGATCTTTATGAGCAGGAGAAGAAAAAAGTTGTGGATGAACTATCCCGAGCATCAGCTGTTGCGCTCATGACAGACGGGTGGACGTCCAGCGGAACTATAAGCGCTCACTTCATCACAGCAGACTGGGAGATTAGAAGACACGCCCCCTCTACGAGAGTCACCGTCACAAGCAGTGGAGGACTGGAAGATAAAGATATCCCAGTCACATGTGATAATGCCAAAAATCAAATAATTACAGAGAATGAGGCAGGACTGGGACCACAGATAGGTGCTTAATTTGCACATGTAGTGAATTTGGCATCACAGAAGGGAATCTCAGTCAATAGGATGGAGTGCCTCTTTGGGAGGATCAGGAAGGTTTCTTACTTCCACCCAAGCACAACAGCTGCTCATGTGCTTAAGACAAAGCAAGAAATGCTAAAGCTGCCTGCTCATACATGATGTCCCAACGAGGTGGAACTCCACTTATATGTTGGAGCAGCAGGCAGCTATATACTCTGCATTGACCCACAACACCCTGAAGACAAATGTCACCCTGTCTGATGATGATGTGAGAGTGGCAGATGAGGTCCTCCAGGTGCTTAAACCCCTCAAAAGTGTTCCATCTCTACTGAGCACTGAAACGTCACCATCTGTGTCAATGATCCTGCCACTGAAAACAAGTATTCTACAATCCATGGCTCCAAGTGTGGAAGACAGCAGCATCACTCCAGATGTCAGGCTTTATGTTTCAAGGAAGATGATGTTTCTTCTTATGTTGCACTTAAACTTGTTTTTTATTAATGGTCATTGGTCCAAGTTTAAAGAAAGGAGGAATGCCTTTTTATGTTGCACTGATTTTCATTAATTATGTTAAAAGGAAAATAAAAATGCATGTCAAGTTGATCAACAGATTGTATTATTCTCCAGTGCAATAACAGTACTGAAATGAAGGCAAAAAGGGCATTAATGGGAGCTTTAAAAAAATAAGAAGAAAAAAAGAAGTAACTAAATAGTTACTTTTCACAGTAACGCATTACTTTTTGGTGTAAGTAACTGAGTTAGTAACTGAGTTACTTTTGAAATGAAGTAACTAGTAACTATAACTAGTTACTGTTCATGTCCATGAGGGCCACTGTGCTCCAAAAGGGAAATATTCACCAACGGTGAGGTGGATCACGGGAGATTTAATCTGGGTCGCTAAATAATGTGCATAATTTATAAAGTAAATACCCTCAGAGCCATATGGAAGGCGCTGTTATCTCTATTAGTTCATGGGTTCACTTGAAGGGCAAAATAGTTTTTGATGCAACAGTGGGCCATGGCAATGCTATTTCATCAATCCTTCTCTTAGACTTCCTCACTAATCTTAAAGGCCACCTGTCATACACGACATAGACGGGACATTTGGCCACCTGGATAAAGCGAGCACATAAGAAATGAAAAAGGAAGAAAATGTTCAGGGTTTGTACATTCTTGCAGAAGAACATTGGCAAGGTAGGTAGGAGGTCACGGAGGGTGAGAAAGGGTCTAATGGCTCGACATTTCCACTTCTGTAAAATGGTCTTATTCTACACCAGACTCAGCCAAAAAGTTGGAAGTATTGTATATAGGGCTGGGCGATATTTGGAATATAGTCGATATATCGCAGGTTTGTCTCTGTGCGATATAGAAAATGACTATATCAGGATATTGGAGTATACAAACCCCGTTTCCATATGAGTTGGGAAATTGTGTTAGATGTAAATATAAATGGAATACAATGATTTGCAAATCCTTTTCAACCCATATTCAATTGAATGCACTACAAAGACAAGATATTTTTGATGCCAAAGGGCATGTTCACCACCTTTTCTTTTAACAACACTCAATAAACCATTGGGAACTGAGGAAACTAATTGTTGAAGCTTTGAAAGTGGAATTCTTTCCCATTCTTGTTTTATGTAGAGCTTCAGTCGTTCAACAGTCCAGGGTCTCCGCTGTCGTATTTTACGCTTCATAATGCGCCACACATTTTCGATGGGAGACAGGTCTGGACTGCAGGCGGGCCAGGAAAGGAACCGCACTCTTTTTTTACGAAGCCACGCTGGAAAATCGGGAGGTTAAAACCGACACCGATAATTTCCGATATTACATTTTAAAGCATTTATCGGCCAATAATATCGGCAGGTCGATATTATCGGTCATCTCTAATATTAAGCATAGTTATCAAGCTGGTCTAATATTAAGCATAGTTATCAAGCTGGTCAAGTACAAACCCTGTTTCCATATGAGTTGGGAAATTGTGTTAGATGCAAATATAAACGGAATACAATGATTTGCAAATCCTTTTCAACCCATATTCAGTTGAATGCACTACAAAGACAACATATTTGATGTTCAAACTCATAAACTTTATTTTTTTTTGCAAATAATAATTAACTTAGAATTTCATGGCTGCAACACGTACCAAAGTAGTTGGGAAAGGGCATGTTCACCACTGTGTTACATTACCTTTTCTTTTAACAACACTCAATAAACGATTGGGAACTGAGGAAACTAATTGTTGAAGCTTTGAAAGTGGAATTCTTTCCCATTCTTGTTTTATGTAGAGCTTCAGTCGTTCAACAGTCCGGGGTCTCCGCTGTCGTATTTTACGCTTCATAATGCGCCACACATTTTCGATGGGAGACAGGTCTGGACTGCAGGCAGGGCCAGGAAAGTACCCGCACTCTTTTTTTACGAAGCCACGCTGTTGTAACACGTGCTGAATGTGGCTTGGCATTGTCTTGCTGAAATAAGCAGGGGCGTCCATGAAAAAGACGGCGCTTAGATGGCAGCATATGTTGTTCCAAAACCTGTATGTACCTTTCAGCATTAATGGTGCCTTCACAGATGTGTAAGTTACCCATGCCTTGGGAACTAATGCACCCCCATACCATCACAGATGCTGGTTTTTGAACTTTGCGTCGATAACAGTCTGGATGGTTCGCTTTAACTTTGGCCCGGATGACACGATGTCGAATATTTCCAAAAACAATTTGAAATGTGGACTCGTCAGACCACAGAACACTTTTCCACTTTGCATGAGTCCATCTTAGATGATCTCGGGCCCAGAGAAGCCGGCGGCGTTTCTGGATGTTGTTGATAAATGGCTTTCGCTTTGCATAGTAGAGCTTTAACTTGCACTTACAGATGTAGCGACCAACTGTATTTAGTGACAGTGGTTTTCTGAAGTGTTCCTGAGCCCATGTGGTGATATCCTTTAGAGATTGATGTCGGTTTTTGATACAGTGCCGTCTGAGGGATCGAAGGTCACGGTCATTCAATGTTGGTTTCCGGCCATGCCGCTTACGTGGAGTGATTTCTCCAGATTCTCTGAACCTTTTGATGATATTATGGACCGTAGATGTTGAAATCCCTAAATGTCTTGCAATTGCACTTTGAGAAACGTTGTTCTTAAACTGTTTGACTATTTGCTCACGCAGTTGCCATTTCTAATATAAAGTAGTGTAAAGTTCTTACTTATATCTGTCAGTAAACTCGCCATGAAAGGGCTAAAACATACCGGTCTAGTGAGTTTACATTATTCACCCAAGGAACTTTAGCTATTAGAGAGTTCCGGTCGGACGGTTTTTCCACAGGGCACATTTCCGGTGTTGTTGTTTCCGGATGAAGAGATGCTGCTCCATTATTGATTGAAGTCTGAATGTCGTTTTTGACACTTCTTCCACTCCCGTCCTTGCACGCTACACCGCTACAACAAAGATGGCGGGGAGAAGACGCTGCCAAAGGTGAGGCACATACCGTATTTTCCGCACTATTAGCCGCACCTAAAAACCACAAATTTACTCAAAAGCTGACAGTGCGGCTTATAACCCGGTGCGCTTTATATATGGATTAATATTAAGATTCATTTTCATAAAGTTTCGGTCTCGCAACTACGGTAAACAGCCGCCATCTTTTTTCCCCGTAGAAGAGGAAGTGCTTCTTCTTCTACGCAAGCAACCGCCAAGGTAAGCACCCGCCCCCATAGAACAGGAAGCGCTTCTTCTTCTACTGTAAGCAACCACCCGCCCCCATAGAAGAAGAAGAAGCGCGCGGATATTACGTTTCATTTCCTTTGTGTGTTTACATCTGTAAAGACCACAAAATGGCTCCTACTAAGCGACAGGTTTCCGGTTCATGAAAAGACGCAATCTCTCCATCCGCACACGGACTACTATTTCACAGCAACTGCCTAAAGACTTTCAAGAAAAGCTGGCTACTTTCCGTGCATATTGTAAAAACAAGATAGCTGAAAAAAAGATCCGGCCAGAGAACATTATCAACATGGACGAGGTTCCACTGACTTTTGATATTCCTGTGAACCGCACTGTGGATACAACGGGAGCACGTACGGTGAATATTCGCACCACAGGGAATGAGAAGTCATCCTTCACTGTGGTTCTAGCTTGCCATGCTAATGGCCAGAAACTTCCACCCATGGTGATATTCAAAAGGAAGACCTTGCCAAAAGAGACCTTTCCAGCCGGCGTCATCATAAAAGCTAACTCGAAGGGATGGATGGATGAAGAAAAGATGAGCGAGTGGTTAAGGTAAGTTTACGCGAAGAGGCCGGGTGGCTTTTTTCACGCAGCTCCGTCCATGTTGATATACGACTCCATGCGCGCCCACATCACGCTGGTTTTTAATATATTATTAAAGTTTGACTGACCTATCTGACTGTTTTTTTGACATTCCTTTAGCGCAGTTAGATGCGGCTTACAACACGGGGCGGCTTATAGGTGGACAAAGTTTTGAAATATGCCGTTCATTGAAGGCGCGGCTTTTAACCCAGGGCGGCTTATGGTGCGGAAAATACGGTAATAGTTAGACCAAAACTTTTTGCAGCACAAACCTAGCGTAAAGGAATGGGACAGGTTTGGGCAGATTTTTGCATAGTTGGGGACTAGTTATGGATAATAACACATGGACTACATGTTAACATAAAACCATTAAATGTTAATAACTTAAAAACTGTATTAGATCGACCAAAAACATTTGCAGCAGAAACCGGCACAAGCGTACAATAGCACAAATAATTGGCACTGGTTTGGAGAGGTTTGGTTCAGAAGATTGAAATTAGAGATGTCCGATAATATCGGGCTGCCGATATTATCGGCAGATAAATGCTTTAAAATGTGATATCGGAAATTATCGGTATCGGTTTCAAAAAGTAAAATGTATGACTTTTTAAAACGCCGCTGTGTACACGGACGTAGGGAGAAGTACAGAGCGCCAATAAACCTTAAAGGTGCTGTCCAGAGTTGGGACCCGGGGTGCTGGCCCCACTATGGACTGGACTCTTACTATTATGTTGGATCCACTATGGACTGGACTCTCACACTATTATGTTAGATCCACTATGGACTGGACTCTCACACTATTATGTTAGATTCACTATGGACTGGACTCTCACAATATTATGATAGATCCACTATGGACTGGACTCTCACACTATTATGTTAGATCCACTATGGACTGGACTCTCACACTATTATGATAGATCCACTATGGACTGGACTCTCACACTATTATGTTAGATCCACTATGGACTGGACTCTCACACTATTATGTTAGATCCACTATGGACTGGACTCTTACTATTATGTTAGATCCACTATGGACTGGACTCTCACACTATTATGATAGATCCACTATGGACTGGACTCTCACTATTATGTTAGATCCACTATGGACTGGACTCTCACTATTATGTTAGATCCACTATGGACTGGACTCTCACTATTATGTTAGATCCACTATGGACTGGACTCTCACACTATTATGATAGATCCACTATGGACTGGACTCTCACACTATTATGATAGATCCACTATGGACTGGACTCTCACACTATTATGTTAGATCCACTATGGACTGGACTCTCACACTATTATGTTAGATCCACTATGGACTGGACTCTCACACTATTATGTTAGATCCACTATGGACTGGACTCTCACACTATTATGATAGATCCACTATGGACTGGACTCTCACACTATTATGTTAGATCCACTATGGACTGGACTCTCACACTATTATGTTAGATCCACTATGGACTGGACTCTCACACTATTATGATAGATCCACTATGGACTGGACTCTCACACTATTATGATAGATCCACTATGGACTGGACTCTCACACTATTATGTTAGATCCACTATGGACTGGACTCTCACACTATTATGTTAGATCCACTATGGACTGGACTCTCACTATTATGTTAGATCCACTATGGACTGGACTCCCACACTATTATGATAGATCCACTATGGACTGGACTCTCACACTATTATGTTAGATCCACTATGGACTGGACTCTTACTATTATGTTGGATCCACTATGGACTGGACTCTCACTATTACCGTATGTTAGATCCACTATGGACTGGACTCTCACACTATTATAATAGATCCACTATGGACTGGACTCTCACACTATTATGTTAGATCCACTATGGACTGGACTCTCACACTATTATGTTAGATCCACTATGGACTGGACTCTCACACTATTATGTTAGATCCACTATGGACTGGACTCTCACACTATTATGTTAGATCCACTATGGACTGGACTCTCACACTATTATGATAGATCCACTATGGACTGGACTCTCACACTATTATGATAGATCCACTATGGACTGGACTCTCACTATTATGTTAGATCCACTATGGACTGGACTCTCACAATATTATGTCAGACCCACTCGACATCCATTGCTTTCGGTCTCCCCTAGAGGGGGGGGTTACCCACATATGCGGTCCTCTCCAAGGTTTCTCATAGTCATTCACATCGACGTCCCACTGGGGTGAGCTTTTCCTTGCCCTTATGTGGGCTTTGTACCGAGGATGTCGTTGTGGCTTGTGCAGCCCTTTGAGACACTTGTGATTTAGGGCTATATAAATAAACATTGATTGATTGATTGATTGATTGATTGAAAAACCGCAACGGCACAAATAAAACATTTGTTTGCAGGACAAACCAGCATAAACGTAGCAAAAACGATTGGGACAATTTTGGGGAGATTTTGGACAAGGTAGGGGAGGGTCAACTTCACATGCTACAGAAATTGCTTATGGTTAAATGTCCTCATCAGCCACAGTGAAATCCTTCATTGGGCGCGTCAGCAGCTGAGGGGATCTACTGCAGGAGTCGCCTAATGAGCATTATTGTACACAAACAGCAGAGGTCACACCCACGCTGCTGGACACAAGACAAGACGCCATTACGAGGCGGAACACTTCTGCTGGAAGGTGGCAGGAAATAAACAGAGACGACGGTTGAGGGACTCAAAGTGTTTTGCAAGCGAGACACTTTTGCAACGTGAAACTCTGATGAGTCAAGAGCAAAATAGAAGTGTCACTAACAAGTTATCAGTGTATTTGCACAAACTGGGCTTTAAAATCAGCCATATTATAGCACTTCACACCAGTTTCTAGGGGGTGGAACGATTCACTAAACCTACATTTCAGATATTATCACTGTTTTGTGACATGGTTTAAGTTCATACTTGCCAACCTTGAGACCTCCGATTTCGGGAGGTGGGGGCGTGGTCGGGGTGGGCGGGGCGTGGTTGGGGGCGTGGCTAAGAGGGGAGGAGTATATTTACAGCTAGAATTCACCAAGTCAAGTATTTCATATATATATATATATATATATATATATATATACACATATACATTATATATATATATATATATATATATATATATATATATATATATATATATATATATATATATATATATATAGAGCGGACAGAGCGACTCCAAAACCAACAAAGGCTGCAACTGCCGCAAGACACCTGATTGCCCTCTCAACGGGGGGTGCTTACAAACATCAGTTGTTTACCAATCTAAGGTAACACGCAAGGACATTAACACATCCGACACATATGTAGGATTAACCGAGGGAGAGTTTAAAACCAGATGGAACAATCACAAGGCTTCTTTCAGGAACCAAAACCTGCGGAATACCACAGAACTCGGCAAACACATTTGGGACCTCAAAGACAATAAAGTTGAATATTCAATAACATGGCAAATTCTTGCATCCAGCACACCTTACAATAGTGGTAATAAAAGATGCAACCTATGCTTGAAAGAGAAACTGTTTATTATATACCGTCCATACCCGTCATCCCTCAACAAGCGCAGCGAAATTGTATCAGCATGCCGTCACAGACGGAAACACCTCCTAGGTAACACATAAGCCAATCACCACGCCCCTACGCCAGCCTGTACCTACCCACTCTGTGCCCTATATAAACCATGGTATGTGAATGCTTCCATTAAAATCTCCTGATGATTGAGGGAACCCCTCATGAAACAGGCCTGTAGAGATGAAGTAGTCTTGTGATTTTTTCCCACACATACATATATTGCGCTCTAGTACGGTATCGAGCACTATTTTTTGGATAACCTTATTAAGACATATATATATATATATATATATATATATATATATATATATATATATATATATATATATATATATATATATATATACACATATATATATATATATATATATCAAGAGGGACAGAGACAGCGCACAGTGCATGTGGATCACATGTTACCATGGCGAGAAAACATGGAGAGACTGGAATGTAATAGAGTGATCTATGTTTGTCTGTTGCCATCTCCTGGTGAATGTTGGCTATAGCGTACTGGGGTTACTTTTTGGTTGGCCAACGATTTACGTGGTGTTGCGCACCTGACGTCAAGTGTGTGAGTCTGTTCTGAAGTCTACAGTAAAGAGACGTACTTCATCCCCTCGCCTGTTTATTGCCTCCAACTCAATATATTACAACAACATTGCTCCATGCAGACCCTCGCTGGAGGGGGCGTGGCCTCCAGGTCCGCCTGAATTTCGGGAGATTTTCGGGAAAAAATGTGTCCCGGGAGGTTTTCGGGAGAGGCGCTGAATTTCGGGAGTCTCCCGGAAAATCCGGGAGGGTTGGCAAGTATGTTTAAGTTTGCTTCAGTGTACTTTTTTTTTTTTAATTTTCTGAGCCGAGAATGTCGTTGTGGCTTGTGCAGCCCTTTGAGACACTTGTGATTTAGGGCTATATAAGTAAACATTGATTGATTGATTGATTGCTTGATTGATTGATTTACACCCCTGAATGCCATACATCTAAATAATCCACCATTACCATTTTCTTTATTTTATCAATGACGTATAGTTGTTTAGTGTTACTGAGCTGCCAACATTTGGTGTTGGCAATTTAGTAGATCTCATTTCATGCACTTTTGTCTAAAATGGTTACTCGGCAACAACTTCATTCATGTTTGGTCTAAGACACGGGTCGGCAACCTTTACCAGTCAAAGAGCCATTTTGACCAGTTTCACAAATTAAAGAAAACAATGGGAGCCACAAAAATCTTTTGAAATTTAAAATGAAATAACACTGCATACAAAGTTTTTTTTTGCTTTGTGCTATGTATAAACCAAGGGTCTCAGACACGCGGCCCACACCTTAATATGAACATTAAATGTTAGTGCGGCCCGCAGGTTTTATATTAATGGCGCTTGACAGTGTCATAATTGTCAACCCCCCGGATTTTTCCGGCAGACTACGAATTTCGGGGCATCTATTCTCTCGAACTCGCCGTGATGGTACAGCATTTGGCGCCCACTACAACCAGCGTGCCGACCTATCAACACGTTGTATGAGGCTTCTGATTGCACACGTAAACGACAGCAAGGCATACTTGATCAACAACCACACAGGTTACACTGACGGTGGCGGTATAAAAAACTTTAACACTCTCACTAATAATGCGCCACACTGTGAACCCACACCAAACAAGAATGACAAACACATTTCGGGAGAACATCTGCACCGTAACACAACATGAACACAACAGAACAAATACCCAGAATCCCATGCAGCCCTGACTCTTCCGGGCTACATTATATACCCCCGCCCACCTCAACCGACGCACGGAGGGGACAGGCGGGGGGGTTGATGTGTGGGAGAGAGCAGGGTTGGGGTGGGGGCGGTGTTTGGTGGTAGCAGGGGTGTATAATGTAGCCCGGAAGAGTCACGGCTGCATGGGATTCTGGGTATTTGTTCTGTTGTGTTAAGGTACAGATGTTCTCCCGAAATGTGTTTGTCATTCTTGTTTGGTTTTGGTTCAAAGTGTGGCGCATTATTAGTAAGAGTGTTAAAGTTGTTTTATATGGCCACCGTCAGTGTAACCTGTGTGGCTGTTGACCAAGTATGCCTTGCTGTCACTTACGTGTGCAAGCAGAAGATGAATACAACAAAAGGCTGGGCCAGCACGCTGTTGGTACAGATTGTAGAGGGCGTTAAATGCAGTACCATCATGGCACGCCCTTATTATTATTGTAAGGGTGAAAATCGGAGAATATTAATCCCGGGAGTTTTCTGCGAGAGACACCGAAATCTCTCGGGAAAATCGAGAGGGTCGGCAAGTATGCAGCTGAGCCGCATCAGACTGATCAAAGAGCCGCGGGTTGCCGACCCCTGGTCTATGTGCTGTTGAGACTCTGGCGATGGATTGCATGAGTTATTTTGTGAGATGGCTCTTATGCGCTGATAAAAAAAAAAAAGTAAACACATCATTGTACATCTAATACATCACCACCGCCAAATATGCCTCATTATTTTTTTCATACATTTTTATGAAATCACTTCCTGTACACATGGGCACGGCGTTTTTGAAGAGGCGGGGCTGCCTAAATCACATTCTGTTTACATCTTGTACATACCGGCATGGCCATTTCAAAGAGCTTTGGGACAAAAGTGTTAGAATAATTATGTGTAAGTTATCACACAACTCTTATGCTTAAAGGCCGTTGCTATAGTTATTATCAATTGTGCTGAAGTTGTACTTTTCTATCTGTGCAAAAAGACAACTTGAAAATGTCAGGAGTTGTAGGTGACGAACCTCAAGATGCAGAGAAGGCGGGAAAACATGATTTAATGTCCATGAAATAAAGACAAAAAACACAAACCAGGAACTAGGAGGACAAACTGGAAACAGGGATCCAGCAAACAGGGACTAGGAACAAAAAGACAGTAAGCTACAAACAGCTACAGAATATAGCTTACTGCTACCGCATACAGCTACACTTACATCGACACGACAGGTAGGAACGACAATAATCCAGCACTGACTGGAGGGGAAGGCAGGTTTAAATAGCAGCTGGCTGATTGACACCAGGTGCGGCCAGGTGCCAATCAGCCGCAGCTGAGGGGAAGCAGCACTCAGGGAGACAAACAGGAAATAACCAAAATAAGAGCGTTGACAGGTAATGACAGAGGAAAAACCAAAACATAACTAAACTGTCAGGGACAAGCCTGACAGCAAATCCAAGATTGCGAGTCGTCTCGTATCGGTGTTTGTGTCCAGAACAACGAGTGATGTAACCAGGGACCTCCCAAATAAATAGAGGAGCACGTGGGTCTGGACGGGAACATTATCACAATTTCAGAAGGGTTAAAACCATTAAAAATCAGTTCCCAGTGGCTTATTATATTTTTTGAAGTTTTTTTCAAAATTTTACCCATCACGCAATATCCCTAAAAAAAAGCTTCAAAGTGCCTGATTTTAACCATCGTTATAAACACCCGTCCATTTTCCTGTGACGTCACATAGTGAAGCCAACGCAAACAAACATGGCGGAAAGAACAGCAAGCTATAGCGACATTAGCTCGGATTCAGACTCGGATTTCAGCGGCTTAAGCGATTCAACAGATTACGCATGTATTGAAACGGATGGTTGTAGTGTGGAGGCAGGTAGCGAACACGAAATTGAAGAAGAAACTGAAGCTATTGAGCCATATCGGTTTGAACCGTATGCAAGCGAAACCGACGGAAACGACACGACAGCCAGCGACACGGGAGAAAGCGAGGACGAATTCGGCGATCGCCTTCTAACCAACGATTGGTATGTGTTTGTTTGGCATTAAAGGAAACTAACAACTATGAACTAGGTTTACAGCATATGAAATACATTTGGCAACAACATGCACTTTGAGAGTGCAGACAGCCCAATTTTCATCAATTAATATATTCTGTAGACATACCCTCATCCGCGCTCTTTTCCTGAAAGCTGATCTGTCCAGTTTAAGGGACGGTGTGAGCCAAGACATCCAGGGGGTTTAGCTCGCTCGTCTGCGGGAACAAACTGCCGCCATTGCTTGCCGTGCTACCGAGGTCCTTTGTCCCTGAATTGCTCACACACTCCGGCAGATTCAATGGGGGTCTGGCGGCAGATTTCTTTGACTTTATCGTTGGAAATGCATCTGCTTTGAGTGTCGCAGGATATCCACACATTCTTGCCATCTCTGTCGTAGCATAGCTTTCGTCGGTAAAGTGTGCGGAACAAACGTCCAATTTCTTGCCACTTTCGCATCTTTGGGCCACTGGTGCAACTTGAATCCGTCCCTGTTCGTGTTGTTACACCCTCCGACAACACACCGACGAGGCATGATGTCTCCAAGGTACGGAAAAGAGTCGAAAAAAACGGAAAATAACAGAGCTGATTTGACTCGGTTTTTGAGAAAATGGCGGATTGCTTCCCGATGTGACGATGTGTTGGCTTCACTATGTGACGTCATTGCTCCGAGAGCGAATAATTCTAAAGTCACCCATTTAGAGTTCGGAAATCGGTTAAAAAAATATATGGTCTTTTTTTCTGCAACATCAAGGTATATATTGACGCTTACATAGGTCTGGTGATAATGTTCCCCTTTAGAGCATAGGTTGGATCTGTAACTAAGAGCATACCTGCCATTTTGAAATCAGAAAAACCTAGTAGCCAGGGTCCAGGAGCCGCAGGCCCCGGTAGGTCCAGGACAAAGTCCTGGTGGGGGGTTTCTTTCGCCCCCCCGACGCAAAATGATTATTAGCATTCAGACAGGTTAAAATGTTGCTAAAACCATCACTTTTCTATCAGTCACAGTGACTTTTCAAAACAAAAATATTACAGCAAAAATCATATGGGTTGATTGACATGTTTATTCTGTAAGCTAACTTCAATAGTTTGAAATTATTTTGACAGTTAATGCCAGTTATCCTGTCAACCTTTCACAAGACTTCAATTTGTTAATTGAAAGTATAAACGGTATAAACACTTTTTACAGTAAACAAATGGTAAAACAGTACTAAACAATTCCATTAAAAAAAAAAATTGGTGTCATTATTAACTTTCTGTCCAAGCTTGTATAATCTACTGCCTTGTTCAATTGTAAAAAATATTCTGTGCCTAAAATTCACATTTCTATCACAATTATCATACTGTAAACATGGTAAGCTAACTTCATTAAAATTAATAGTCCTGTCAATAGCATGGAATTACAATTCAAATGTAGTTTTTTTGTAAGCCTTTCAAAAGAATTCAAAATATGAAAAATTAATGAAAATTAATTTAAGCCATCAGACACTTGAAAAGTGGCACATCACATCTCTAATGTAATCATTTGAACTTTTCAACAGAAATAGCACTGCAAAAATATTAAGGACATACTTCTGTATTTTGGTAGTTATGCATGTAGTTAAACATTTTCCGAAATAACTGTCCCATGTGATCAGCCAGTGCGATTGGAAGTCCATGCTCAATTATTGCCTCCGTAAATAAAACTTCGGCATTCATCACATCCAAAGAATCTGTTTGGGCGACGAAAAACGTTGAAAGTTTTCCACTTGTATCGCTAGCAACGGCATTAGACTTGTGTTTTTTTGTCCCAACGTGGTCTTTTACATCGCTAATTCCTCCGTGTCCGATCGAAAGATCTTGTCTGCACAAGGTGCAATTTGCGTAGTTTTCACCCTTTTTGGAACGGATAATTATTCTCGGATAGGCTTTTGAATATTCTTCACGGAATGACTGCAGTTTTCTTTTCGGTTTAAGACTCGTTTGCGATTTTTCTCCGGCTGATTCCATGATCGTTCGCTCGTTTGGAAACAATGGCAACTGGTGCCTCGTGCTTGGCAGCGGTGCTATAAATAGCCTCGCGCATGGCATTTGGAATGGCTTGATAAGAAGTTACGGGAAGCAGTGTCGATTGTCATTGTTACGCGATTTCGTGAATAAAACTTTAATTTTTTTAATTTTTTTTAATGAATGAAAAACCGTATTTTTTATCACTGCAACCGTAACCCGGAATAGGTTGATGAAAACCGTACTAATTACGGGAAAAAAAACGGAGTAGTTGGCAGGTATGTAAGAGTACAGGCCAAAACGTCTCTAGTGTGCCGTGGCACAGCGGTTGAAAAACACTGAGCTAGACAAACGTTACCTAAGCATAGTCAGTGGCTAACGGTAACGTTAACGTTAGCCTTTTTGTATGTGTCTGATAACGTTAACGGTATCTTGTAGCTTACACCACCAGTTTGCAGGTCTGTCTAATAAATAATACAAATGAATGCAGGATTTTCCCTGCATGTATTTTTCTTAGGTGGCCCAATTAAAAGGGCACTAACAGTCAATATGTATTTATTTTATTTTATTTTTTATATAAGTGAAGGCTGCCAAAAGTGAGTTTTTGTTAAACCAAGTATTGTGTGTTTTTTCCCCATATACAACAACCAGAGGTGGGACCAAGTCATTGCTTTGCAAGTCACAAGTAAGTCTCAAGTCTTTGCCCTCAAGTCCGAGTCAAGTCCCGAGTCAAGACAGGCAAGCCCCGAGTCAAGTCCAAAGTCAAGACTGGAAAGTCTCAAGTCAAGTCCTAAGTCCTGCATTTTGAGTTTCGAGTCCTTTCAAGTCCTTTTAACCACAGACTAATATATTAACACAGATTGTGTATGCTTTTCAAACGCTGTATTTATTTATTAAAACAAGTGCATTTTAAATTGCAGGAAAGAAAATTGTGCTGACATTGCACTTTATAATAGCACTATTAACCAGTCATTTTAAACATTAACTCATTCCTTTACAGAACAAACACATTGAAAAATAAAGTGCAAATGTACTTATTTGTACAAAAGTGTTAACATTGAAAAAACATGACATATACGTGAACATAACAAAAAAGTTGTACTTTTTATATGTCAGGGCCCTATGCTGCATTGCATTTGCAAAAGACCAAATTAGCCAAGAGTCTGTCAGTCATTTGTGCACGATGGGGGCGTAGTATGATGCCACCATGGCTGAAAACTCGCTCCACTGGAGCACTGGAGGCAGGCACTGCCAAGACTCTCATGGCCACTCGGAACAGTGAAGGAAGAGTCTTCATGTTCAATGCCCAGAACAAAAGAGGGAGAGAGTTTTTTTGGGTTGGTGCACTACTTGTAAGTGTATCTTGTGTTTTTTATGTTGATTTAATTAAAAAAAAAAAAAAAAAATTATTTCTTGTGCGGCCCGATACCAATCGATCCACGGACCAGTACCGGGCCGCGGCCCGGTGGTTGGGGACCACTGAGGTAAACAACCAACAGTATGTCAGAAAGCTAGCTAAAACGGTACACATATTCATAATATAGTATACATTTTAACTGACCTTTATTTTACTATTTTTGTCTTTTTTTAGGTGGCTAAAATACGCGGTGCTGCTGACCGCCGTCTAACATTACGTGTGATATATTGACTAATGTAACCCTGCTTAAAAAAATCACTGAACAAAAAGTATGAATAAGGTAGTGAACTGCAACAGATTCCCGTGTTTGCAATAACGTTATAACGTTAGCAGTGAGTTTACAGCCTCACTGATTTAACTACACAGCAAATAAAAGTCACGTTACTGCCAATAAACGTTATCTTACATTCAAAACTTACCGTTCTTTGTGCAACTTCAAATGCCGGACGAAGTTGGAAGTTGTTGCCTCTCCATCAGTAATTTTCGAACCGCATGTGTTGCATACTGCAAACCGTTTTGTGTTGACCACCTCGTAATTTTTATACCCAAACGAAATTATTTTAGGTATCATTTTTTGTTCACTGGCGTGTGGTTTGGACATGTCTTCTTCGTTGGTTGTCCTGCAATTTGACTGGATGAATGCTGTGTGATGAAAACAAAGTAGATCTATTTTGATTGGCTGTTGTACTGAGACCACACCAGCTGACACACGCAACGCTGATAGACAAGTACACAATGAAAAATACGGAGCGCTCCCAAATAACTTTTTCATCTTTGGGTTTTGGGGAAAGTAGCAAGTCATGTCAAGTCATGTCAATTCAAAAGGCTCAAGTCCAAGTGAAGTCACAAGTCATTGATGTTAAAGTCTAAGTCGAGTTGCAAGTCTTTTTACATTTTGTCAAGTCGAGTCTAAAGTCATCAAATTCATGACTCGAGTCTGACTCGAGTCCAAGTCATGTGACTCGAGTCCACACCTCTGACAACAACCTATCTGGATTCCATAAGAGAATCGATAAGAGGATTCCATAATGGCATCGAAATCGATAATTTCTTAACAAACATCATCCCTATTCATAGCTGTGATGTCAATGCGCTCCGCCTCGTTAGGGTCCTGTGATCAACTAATCAACAAGGATCCTGTGCCCTTTCGTCACATCCAAAGTCAGAAGCTCCACACCCCTGGAGACAATGTGTGTGTGTGTGTGTGTGTGTGTGCTTCAGCAACATGAGAATGGCAGCAAGTATGGGGGAATATGAGATGAGGGAAGGGGGGCACTGTGTAAGAAAAACAAATGATATAACCACCCTCCTAACCTAAGTCGTTTTTGAGGAACCCTCCACCCCTCTAACACTCTTCCAGAAATCTAACATTCTTTTTTTGACGCGACGCCCGCTGTGACCCAAAAAGTTTGTCTCCAAACTTGTCCTTCAGCTTTGCAAACAGCACACAATGAAATCTAACATTCTTTTTTTGACGCGACGCCCGCTGTGACCCAAAAAGTTTGCCTCCAAACTTGTCCTTCAGCTTTGCAAACAGCACACAATGAACGGCGTGCCTCATGCCTCCTGACTCCTGATCCTGCAGGATCACTCCATGCCGGAGCGTCGCAGCGACAGAAGATCCACCCTCAGCCTGAGCCAATGTGTTGGCTGGCTGCAGAGGCTAGCCATTGAAATGGCCTCTCCCCATCTCCAAGGAAGACGGGCCCCAGCTTTAACCCTTTGAGTCCCATTCAGATGGGAGATTTGTAGCAGTGTAGCAACGTCTCTCCCCCCCCCCGCTCCCCTTGCCAAAAAAGAGAGAGAGAGCAATCGGGTCAAATTTAAGTGCTCTCTTGTCTTTTCACTGCAGTTGGCTTTTAAAAATTTAGCTGTGGAGCTTCGCTTTTTACCAATAAGGACAAAATGCTTAAAGGCGCAAAAAAAAAAGAAAAAGGGAGATCCTTTTTACTGAAGAGTCCATTGTTCTGTCGTAATGGGTCGTAACTTGCACTTGCGGTTCAGGGCCTCAGGTGAAAAACTGTGTCTTATCACATCCCAAAACCATTAAAGGATTTATAAACGTAACGAGAAACGACGCCTTCTTTTAAGTTGTAAGTACCTCACAATTAGTTAATCTGCTTAAAGTGCTTCCAAACGGGCCATTCATCTCTTTCGGAAAGAACTCATTCTGGTCATCTCAGCATCGCGTCAATATTTTACATGAAAATTTGCATAATTTAATGTTTAAATGACTAATTTTGTCACCTGTTGGCCTGCATGCATCAATAGAATACAAACCCCGTTTCCATATGAGTTGGGAAATTGTGTTAGATGTAAATATAAACGGAATACAATGATTTGCAAATCCTTTTCAACCCATATTCAATTGAATATGCTACAAAGACAACATATTTGATGTTCAAACTCATAAACTTTATTTTTGTTTTGCAAATAATAATTAACTTAGAATTTCATGGCTGCAACACGTGCCAAAGTAGTTGGGAAAGGGCATGTTCACCACTGTGTTACATGGCCTTTCCTTTTAACAACACTCGGTAAACGTTTGGGAACTGAGGAGACACATCTTTTAAGTTTCTCAGGTGGAATTCTTTCCCATTCTTGCTTGATGTACAGCTTAAGTTGTTCAACATGACATATTATATATATACATATATATATATATATATATATATACATATATATATATATACATATATATATATACATATATACATATATATATATATATATATATCTATACATATATATATATATATATATATATATATATATATATATATATATATATATATATATATATATATATATATATATATATATATATATATCCATCCATCCATTTTCTACCGCTTATTCCCCTTTGGGGTCGCGGGGGGCGCTGGAGCCTATCTCAGCTACAATCGGGCGGAAGGCGGGGTACACCCTGGACAAGTCGCCACCTCATCGCAGGGCCAACACAGATAGACACGACAACATTCACACTCACATCCACACACTAGGGCCAATTTAGTGTTGCCAATCAACTTATCCCCAGGTGCATGTCTTTGGAAGTGGGAGGAAGCCGGAGTACCCGGAGGGAACCCACGCAGTCACGGGGAGGACATGCAAACTCCACACAGAAAGATCCCGAGCCCGGGATTGAACCCAAGACTACTCAGGACCTTCGTATTGTGAGGCAGACGCACTAACCCCTCTGCCACCGTGAAGCCTATATATATATATATATATATATATATATATATATATATATATATATATATATATCCCCGCGACCACGAAGGGAATAAGCGGTAGCAAATGGATGGATGGATGGATGGATATATATATATAATATATATATATATAAATAAAATAAATACTTGAATTTCAGTGTTCATTTATTTACACATATACACACACATAACACTCATCTACTCATTGTTGAGTTAAGGGTTGAATTGTCCATCCTTGTTCTATTCTCTGTCACTATCTTTCTAACCATGCTGAACACCCTCTCTGATGATGCATTGCTGTGTGGCACGCACAAAAGTGCTTTCATCAAATGCACTAGATGGCAGTATTGTCCTGTTTAAGAGTGTCACAACATTGCTGTTTACGGCAGACGGACTGCTTTACTGTAGACGTTCTTTATATTGTGGGGAAAGCGGACTCAGGTCTGCATGGAGCTGGAGGGGGCGTGGCCTCCAGCTCCGCCTGAATTTCGGGAGAAAATTTGTCCCGGGAGGTTTTCGGGAGAGGCGCTGAATTTCGGGAGTCTCCCGGAAAATCCGGGAGGGTTGGCAAGTATGGTGTTGCAGAAGGTTTTCCACATTTTCCTGTTCAGCAATCTTCTGTGCTGGCTTATGAATGTCCATAAGTGTAGATGAATGTTCTCCTCAATCCAGGTCTTCTTGTTCAGTATTCCCTTTGGACATAGTAGTGTTGATGTTTGTTTTCCGTCAGATTCCAATACCGTCGTTGTCAAAGCGTAAAGCCTTTAATATTTGTCCGGATCCTTGATGTCTTTAAAAACAAGTACTCTTGCTTCTGAACCTTCATTCAGCGTAATGTAGATTTTTCAGTTGGCGCTCCAAGTTCCCTGAACTTTCGCGTGCTTTCTTGGCAATGTCAGCATTCATGAGGTGGTCATTCATGTACACATTTGGAGCCTTCAGCTTCTCGACCTGTTTTAGCAGAGCCACTTTGGATTTCCTGTTGGGGAGTTTCACGAGGATGACAAGAGAGGTGTTGTTTCTTCCATTCAGTGGGATGCATGTGTTGATGGTGGCAATATTTACTTCTCCTCTATCAACCACGGCTCTGGCGTAGGATCTGGGAATATTACCCAGCCCTGTCACTAGGGCTGCGCGATATACCGGTATTATGCTTAATACCAGTATATTTTAGAAAGCGGTATATATTTGAGATAATACACCCATACCAGTATCTTTTGATGTGCCTTTTTTACGGTCGTTTGCTCTTCTCTGCGCCTGAAGGGCGAAGCACAGGGCATCACCCCCGCCCCTTCTGTGTTTACGGAGGCTCCTCTCTGACGCACAATGACTTGCTGTGCATCAAACATTAAAATAAAGTATGGCGCACGGTGCCGACTTCTTAACTCCAAAGTGTGAAACAACGCTTTGGTCAGCAACTGCATTTGGCTTTTGATGAGTGACTACAGCTTTATTTACCGTATTTTCCGCACTATTAGCCGCACCTAAAAACCACAAATTTACTCAAAAGCTGACAGTGCGGCTTATAACCCGGTGCGCTTTATATATGGATTAATATTAAGATTCATTTTCATAAAGTTTCGGTCTCGCAACTACGGTAAACAGCCGCCATCTTTTTTCCCCGTAGAAGAGGAAGTGCTTCTTCTTCTACGCAAGCAACCGCCAAGGTAAGCACCCGCCCCCATAGAACAGGAAGCGCTTCTTCTTCTACTGTAAGCAACCACCCGCCCGCGTAGAAGAAGAAAAAGCGCGCGGATATTACGTTTCATTTCCTTTGTGTGTTTACATCTGTAAAGACCACAAAATGGCTCCTACTAAGCGACACTCGTATAACGCAACAGCGCTAGCAAGCGAACTTCACCTGGATGATTTTAAAGGTGGTGCTTCTTGGTGTTTCCGGTTCATGAAAAGACGCAATCTCTCCATCCGCACACGGACTACTATTTCACAGCAACTGCCTAAAGACTTTCAAGAAAAGCTGGCTACTTTCCGTGCATATTGTAAAAACAAGATAGCTGAAAAAAAGATCCGGCCAGAGAACATTATCAACATGGACGAGGTTCCACTGACTTTTGATATTCCTGTGAACCGCACTGTGGATACAACGGGAGCACGTACGGTGAATATTCGCACCACAGGAAATGAGAAGTCATCCTTCACTGTGGTTCTAGCTTGCCATGCTAATGGCCAGAAACTTCCACCCATGGTGATATTCAAAAGGAAGACCTTGCCAAAAGAGACCTTTCCAGCCGGCGTCATCATAAAAGCTAACTCGAAGGGATGGATGGATGAAGAAAAGATGAGCGAGTGGTTAAGGTAAGTTTACGCGAAGAGGCCGGGTGGCTTTTTTCACGCAGCTCCGTCCATGTTGATATACGACTCCATGCGCGCCCACATCACGCTGGTTTTTAATATATTATTAAAGTTTGACTGACCTATCTGACTGTTTTTTTGACATTCCTTTAGCGCAGTTAGATGCGGCTTATAACACGGGGCGGCTTATAGGTGGACAAAGTTTTGAAATATGCCGTTCATTGAAGGCGCGGCTTATAACCCAGGGCGCCTTATGGTGCGGAAAATACGGTACACATATGCTAATTTGCTTGAGAACCTGTATCTCTCCTTGTAGCGACTTTATCAATAATCTCATCTGTTTATGTTGTTCACTTCTGTTAGCGACTTAGCATAGAAGCTAACAATGGCTCCTCTCTGCTGTTTGCTCGGTGTGTCAAATATTTAACTACAACTCAGTTTAAAAGTGCCTCCACCCATAGCCTGTGCAGACTAAGCTACTGTAGTGTAGCGGCTGGGTGGCTGAAAAGTAGTTTTAAACTGCAGAATTTCAGATGCAGAATTAAGTTTGTTGTGCTGCTACCTTTTTTAAAAATAAACTTTGCGGCAAGCTTGTTGGAGCCACACACTGTGTCGGAGACAGATGTTGACAAACACCGCTAATTAGCATTAGATTTTAACTCTAGTATCAAAGCTTGATTTTGGACACATTTTCAATACACTATATACTAGGGATGTCCCCGATCCGATATTTAGATCGGATCGGCTGCCGATATTTGCCAAAAATTGCGTATCGGCAAGGCATGGGAAAATGCCGATCCAGATCCAGTTTAAAAAAAAACCCCGGTCCGTGTTTTCCAAAGCACCGATTTAAATAATACATTCCACTTTTCTGCTGCGCCCTAATTTCCGTTCCGCATTTTCCAGCACACCTTCAACACATCCACAGGTCTGTGGATTCTCACGCAGTTGCTTTTAGCTGCTGGCATTACACGACAGGCTCTTCTCACTCTTTCCTGTGTCTCCCTCTCACAGACAGCAAGCGCAACTTCTTACACACGTCACATACTGTCACGTCATACGTCACATACTGTCACGACATACGTCACATACGTATACGTCCTCCCCGAGCAGAGAGGTAGCAGCATGGCTAACGTTAGCTGTGATGCTAGCGCAGCCGTGTGACCAACGTTCTCTCTAAGGTGCGCGCTTATGCAATTGCAAACTGCTCAAGAGTCCACTGCGCATAGCAATTATATGCCACGCACAAAATCAAATAAAAAAAATAAGCGCATAACAATTTTCGACACACGGACACGACAGAGAAAACAGTTTTCGTCATCACTGTTCAAATATTATAACGTCTGTCGAGACGCTTATCTCCGTTCGGTGCCACACGTCCACACCATCAAAATGGCGAGGCAAAAATTTCCAGATCAACACCGTATGAAAAAATTTGTGATTTTTTTAGTTGTGATTTCCTTCTCTGCATGAAAGTTTAAAAGTAGCATATATTAATGCAGTATGAAGAAGAATGTTTTAATGTAGACATGCAAGCCTTGAAAGAAAATTTTGAAAATCAAGACTACATTTCCTGCAAATGGGTGCATTTCTACCCTATATTTTAACTTTAGATTTATTCTCATATCAAACTCTTTTGGCTGTCTTTTTGACACTTACATACGACGCCCCCCTCCACACCATTGATTATAAATAATGTAAATAATTCAATGTGATTATCTTGTGTGATGACTGTATTATGATGATAGTATATATCTGATAGTATATATCTGTATCATGAATCAATTTAAGTGGACCCCGACTTAAACAAGTTGAAAAACTTATTCGGGTGTTACCATTTAGTGGTCAATTGTACGGAATATGTACTTCACTGTGCAACCTACTAATAAAAGTCTTAATCAATCAATCAAAACACATAGAATCATCATACTGCTGTGATTATATGCATCAAGTGTTCATTCAAGGCTAAGGCAAAATATCGAGATACCGTATTTTCCGCACTATTAGCCGCACCTAAAAACCACAAATTTACTCAAAAGCTGACAGTGCGGCTTTTAACCCGGTGCGCTTTATATATGGATTAATATTAAGATTCATTTTCATAAAGTTTCGGTCTCGCAACTACGGTAAACAGCCGCAATCTTTTTTCCCCGTAGAAGAGGAAGTGCTTCTTCTTCTACGCAAGCAACCGCCAAGGTAAGCACCCGCCCCCATAGAACAGGAAGCGCTTCTTCTTCTACTGTAAGCAACCACCCGCCCGCGTAGAAGAAGAAAAAGCGCGCGGATATTACCGTACGTTTCATTTCCTTTGTGTGTTTACATCTGTAAAGACCACAAAATGGCTCCTACTAAGCGACAGGGATCCGGTTCATGAAAAGACGCAATCTCTTCATCCGCACACGGATTACTATTTCACAGCAACTGCCTAAAGACTTTCAAGAAAAGCTGGCTACTTTCCGTGCATATTGTAAAAACAAGATAGCTGAAAAAAAGATCCGGCCAAAGAACATTATCAACATGGACGAGGTTCCACTGACTTTTGATATTCCTGTGAACCGCACTGTGGATACAACGGGAGCACGTACGGTGAATATTCGCACCACAGGGCATGAGAAGTCATCCTTCACTGTGGTTCTAGCTTGCCATGCTAATGGCCAGAAACTTCCACCCATGGTGATATTCAAAAGGAAGACCTTGCCAAAAGAGACCTTTCCAGCCGGCGTCATCATAAAAGCTAACTCGAAGGGATGGATGAAGAAAAGATGAGCGAGTGGTTAAGGTAAGTTTACGCGAAGAGGCCGGGTGGCTTTTTTCACGCAGCTCCGTCCATGTTGATATACGATTCCATGCGCGCCCACATCACGCTGGTTTTAATATATTATTAAAGTTTGACTGACCTATTTGACTGTTTTTTTGACATTCCTTTAGCGCAGTTAGATGCGGCTTACAACACGGGGCGGCTTATAGGTGGACAAAGTTTTGAAATATGCCGTTCATTGAAGGCGCGGCTTATAACCCAGGGCGCCTTATGGTGCGGAAAATACGGTATATATCGTGTATCACAATATGGCCTTAAAATATCGCAATATTAAAAAAAGGCCATATCGCCCAGCCCTAGTTCAATGATGCCATTTCTGTTTGTCATGTATAATTTTGTCTATTTTGTGTTTATCCTTGAATAAACAGGTCAGTTTCTGGTTACCAACCATTGTGTATTATTCAAACTCCCCTAATTCAGCTGGCTAGTTGTTATCAAGAGTACTAAAACCCTTTTCAACATGATTCTGACAACTAAGTAGGCTAAATAACTTTAAACTTTAATACATGCTCTGATAGGCCAGTATCTGTCGGTATCGGTATCGGTCAGTATCGGTATCGGATCGGAAATGCAAAAACAATATCGGTATCGGATCGGAAGTGCAAAAACCTGGATCGGGACATCCCTACTATATACCATGAATTGATTAACGTGGACGCTGACTTAAACAAGTTGAAAAACTTATTGGGGTGTTACCATTTAGTGGTCAATTGTACGGAATATGTACTGTACTGTGCAATCTACTAATAAAAGTTTCAATCAATCAATCAAAACAGAATGGGAACTTTTCATTATCTCGCTCAAGAAGTATGACAAGACTGCGCCATGCGAGGGGACAAATGGACGGCCACAAACTAAAAATGACGCCAGGGGTTCTTTTTGGAAAAAGCGTTCACTACTTGGTTGTTTTAACAACAATGACCCCACTGAAGGAGACAGACATTTGGTATGCATTTGTAAAAAAAACTTCCGAAACCCGGAGAAAGACATTTGAGTGTGGGGGCCCTCCTCCCCAAGCCATGTTTTGATCTGCCGGAGTGAGAGGCTGTCGCAGGGAAATGGTTATTATTTCTTAAAAACATGTACAACTATGAATGAGATCATGTCTTCACTGCACCGCCTAGCTTTGGCCATGCCAGTGCCTGGACTTCCTCCAAAATGATAGGAATAAACCAATCCGGAGTTTCATTTATTTCTTCTTTTTCTACCACTTATTCTGCAGAACCATCAACCAATCGACACAAGGATAGGAATAAACCAATCCTGAGCTTCATTTATATGTTCTTTTTCTACCACTTATTCTGCAGAACCATCAACCAATCGACACAAGGATAGGAATAAACCAATCCTGAGCTTCATTTATTTCTTCTTTTTCTACCACTTATTCTGCAGAACCATCAACCAATCGACACAAGGATAGGAATAAACCAATCCTGAGCTTCATTTATTTGTTCTTTTTCGACCACTTACTCTGCAGAACCATCAACCAATCGACACAAGGATAGGAATAAACCAATCCGGAGTTTCATTTATTTCTTCTTTTTCCACCACTTATTCTGCAGAACCGTCAATCAATCGACACAAGGATAGGAATAAACCAATCCTGAGCTTCATTTATATGTTCTTTTTCTACAACTTATTCTGCAGAACCATCAACCAATCGACACAAGGATAGGAATAAACCAATCCTGAGCTTCATTTATTTGTTCTTTTTCTACCACTTATTCTGCAGAACCATCAATCAATCGACACAAGGATAGGAATAAACCAATCCTGAGCTTCATTTATTTCTTCTTTTTCTACCACTTATTCTGCAGAACCATCAACCAATCGACACAAGGATAGGAATAAACCAATCCCGAGCTTTATTTATTTGTTCTTTTTCTACCACTTATTCTGCAGAACCATCAACCAATCGACACAAGGATAGGAATAAACCAATCCTGAGCTTCATTTATTTCTTCTTTTTCTACCACTTATTCTGCAGAACCATCAACCAATCGACACAAGGATAGGAATAAACCAATCCTGAGCTTCATTTATTTGTTCTTTTTCGACCACTTACTCTGCAGAACCATCAACCAATCGACACAAGGATAGGAATAAACCAATCCGGAGTTTCATTTATTTCTTCTTTTTCTACCACTTATTCTGCAGAACCGTCAATCAATCGACACAAGGATAGGAATAAACCAATCCTGAGCTTCATTTATATGTTCTTTTTCTACAACTTATTCTGCAGAACCATCAACCAATCGACACAAGGATAGGAATAAACCAATCCTGAGCTTCATTTATTTGTTCTTTTTCTACCACTTATTCTGCAGAACCATCAATCAATCGACACAAGGATAGGAATAAACCAATCCTGAGCTTCATTTATTTCTTCTTTTTCTACAACTTATTCTGCAGAACCATCAACCAATCGACACAAGGATAGGAATAAACCAATCCTGAGCTTCATTTATTTCTTCTTTTTCTACCACTTATTCTGCAGAACCATCAATCAATCGACACAAGGATAGGAATAAACCAATCCTGAGCTTCATTTATATGTTCTTTTTCTACCACTTATTCTGCAGAACCATCAACCAATCGACACAAGGAGCACTGAGGCGTTTTTTCAAAGTCTAAAACCTGCCCACACACCTAGAAAAAAAAACACCATCAGTCTTAAATCACTCTGTGGTATTCTTTCTTAACTGGCATGAAACAAGCACTTATTCAGCCAATGTGCGTTAACAGGAGAAGTGGCGGTGCACTAGATGGTAATTTAAATTCCACTGCTATGACAAGAGCAGTATTTAGTTTCTAGCCCAAAGGAGAGGAATCATAGGAAGGACACCAGTGCTTATGACTGTCCTCCACACTGACGTCTTAACAGAAAGACGACTTGAGAAGCAGATCAATTTGGTAAAATTCCACTATTATTGAAATACATTACAGCTGACTGGACATTAAGGGTTTTGCACAACGTTGTAAGTCTGAACCGCTAACATCTCATTGTAAATATCACTTCTCAGTCGTGTTCTTGAAATTATTCGCATATTCGAACCACGTATTATTAATTTTTAGATAAATAAACAACAGACACATAATATATTTTCCTTCGCAGAGGAAACATTAAATATTGTTTAGGCTTCTTAATCGCTATATTGCTATTTGAACATGTTTGTTTAAGAAGTCCACCTTACTTCCGTTTTAATTTGTAAAGGTTTTAGAGTGTGTAGATATAAATTTGTCTTGTATTCATGTTAACATTTAATATAGCAGTGATTAGTGGCGCTGAATAAGGTATGCCAGATCTTTGCATAGACATTTTAACCTCTTAAAGGCCAGTGTCCACTACAGTACACATTTGTGTGCTGCATAACAGGGCTATATGTTGACGAAAAAATAGACCAAAGACTAATATACACTGCAAAGGATGCAACTTTTCAAAAACAATAGCAAAGGGAGAAGTCGCTATAAGAATTTAGTTGAATAGCCCTGGCCGATATAACGGAAATCCAAGTGCTGCAACATAGAATAGAATAGAATAGAAAGTACTTTATTGATCCCTGGGGGAAATTCAGCACCACAGTTCGTTCGCAACAGACAATAAACACTTAGGTATTTATTACATGTGAATAATATAAATACAGTCTATTATACAGCATAATTCACATGTGAATAATATAAATACAGTCTATTATACATTATTTACATGTGAATAATATAAATACAGTCTATTATACAGCATTATTCACATGTGAATAATATAAATACAGTCTATTATACAGCATTATTCACATGTGAATAACATAAATACATAAATACAGTGTATTATACAGCATTATAATAGACTGTATAAATACAGTCTATTATACAGCATTATTCACATGGGAATAATATAAATACAGTCTATTATACAGCATTATTCACATGGGAATAATATAAATACAGTCTATTATACAGCATTATTCACATGTTAATAACATAAATATAGTCTATTATACAGCATTATTCACATGTGAATAATATAAATACAGTATTATACAGCATTATTCACATGTTAATAACATAAATACAGTCTATTATACAGCATTATTCACATGTTAATAACATAAATACAGTCTATTATACAGCATTATTCACATGTGAATAACAAATAGTCTATTATACAGCATTATTCACATGTGAATAACATAAATACAGTCTATTATAATTTATACAGCATTATTCACATGTGAATAATATACAGTCTATTATACAGCATTATTCACATGTGAATAACATAAATACAGTCTATTATACAGCATCATTCACATGTGAATAATATAAATACAGTCTATTATCCAGCATTATTCACATGTGAATAACAAATACAGTCTATTATACATTATTATTTACATGTGAATAATATAAATACACTCTATTATACATTATTATTTACATGTGAATAATATAAATACAGTCTATTATACAGCATTATTCACATGTGAATAATATAAATACAGTCTATTATACAGCATTATTCACATGTGAATAACATAAATACATAAATACAGTCTATTATACAGCATTATAATAGACTGTATAAATACAGTCTATTATACAGCATTATTCACATGGGAATAATATAAATACAGTCTATTATACAGCATTATTCACATGGGAATAATATAAAAACAGTCTATTATACAGCATTATTCACATGTGAATAACATAAATACAGTCTATTATACAGCATCATTCACATGTGAATAATATAAATACAGTCTATTATCCAGCATTATTCACATGTGAATAACAAATACAGTCTATTATACAGCATTATTCACATGTGAATAATATAAATACACTCTATTATACAGTATTATTCACATGCAAATACTATAAATACAATCTATTATACAGCATTATTCACATGTGAATAATATAAATACATTATACATTTACAGTGCATGTACAGTCAAAACAACGACGAAAGATGTTTGATGAAAATAAACCACATTCAGTCACATTCCACCATTGACTCATGGTCAGCCTATGAACTCATACAAAAGGCTGATTAATTAAACGACAAGTTTGCGCAGTTAGTGTGCATTTCTTTTAATGTTTCCCTTGCCATCTCCTAGACTAGCATGCATTTGCAAAGTTTCTTGTTGTTCTGGTTTACTATTGCTCCGTATAAATCTACCCCCAACAAAAACACAATCATTATTAATTATATTTGTAATAGCCAAATGATGTTTTCATGCCTTCAATTACCTGTCACAAGGATCAGGAAGGTGGGAAGCAATCTGCCAACAATGTGCTGCACTAATGAAGAAAGCTCACACGAGGTCACCGCAAGTAAGAAAAACAAATTTGTGCAGCCAGAACGTGATAACATAAAGCGTGGACTAATAAGCGGAGAGTATTTGTCTCCTTTTTCCTAGCAGCCGCCTGTGGTGTGGTCTGACTCAACAGCAGCAGTGGGCCTGGACTACGTGACAGCAGGTGTCGTAAACAATTTCATTAATGTCTCGGTTACCAAAGAACAGAAAAACACGACGACGACAACAACAACGCAGAGGAGCACTTTTTGTTTAGAACGCCACTGCTGCAGCAAACACCTGAAAGCAGGACATCCAGTTTGTCCGTGACGGGAATAGAAATGCGTGTCCATTGATGGACAATTAGGGCGCCAAATGATGGGCCTTTCAATCTTTATGTCCTCTAGGGCTTTGCTCTCAATCTAAAATGACTTATATAGCTTGGATATTAGTTGTTCAGTTACGCATAAATACAATATCCTGGGTATTCAGCAGTTTGGTGAACAACAATTGCATTAAGTATTACGCTTCTTTGGATTAGCTTATACCAGTGTTTTTCAACCACTGTGTGCCGTGAGATACAGTCTGGTGTGCCGTGAGAGATTGTCTAATTTCACCTATTTGGGTTAAAAATATTTTTTTGCAAAGCAGTAATTACAGTCTGCAAATGATGTGTTGTTGTTGAGTGTCGGTGCTGTCTAGAGCTCGGTAGAGTAACCGTGTAATACTCTTCCATATCAGTAGGTGGCAACAGGTAGCTAATTGCTTTGTAGATGTCGGAAACAGCGGGAGGCAGTGTGCAGGTAAAAAGGTGTCTAATGCTTTAACCAAAAATAAACAAAAGGTGAGTGCCCCTAAAAAAAGGCATTGAAGCTTAGGGAAGGCTATGCAGAACGAGACTAAAACTGAACTGGCTACAAAGTAAACAAAAACAGAATGCTGGACGACAGCAAAGACTTACTGTGGGGCAAAGACGGCGTCCACAATGTACATCCGAACATGACATGACAATCTACAATGTCCCCACAAAGAAGGATAAACACAACTGAAATAGTCTTGATTGCTAAAACAAAGTAGATGCGGGAAATATCGCTCAAAGGAAAACATGAAACTGCTACAGGAAAATACCAAAATAAGAGAAAAAGCCATTAAAATAGGAGCGCAAGACAAGAACTAAAACACTACACACAGGAAAACAGCAATACACTCCAAATAAGTCAGGGTGTGATGCATACTTGCCAACCCTCCCGGATTTTCCGGGAGACTCCCGAAATTCAGCGCCTCTCCCGAAAACCTCCCGGGACAAATTTTCTCCCGAAAAACTCCCAAAATTCAGGCGGACCTGAGTGACGTGTTGACAACACACAACAACAGTGTCTACCGTAAAGCAGTTCGTCTGCCGTAAACAGCAATGTTGTGACACTTTTAAACAGGACAATACTGCCATCTACTGTTCATGCATATGTGACCCACCCATAATGTGTCACATTTTTGTGTTGATTTATTTATTTTATTTTGTGGTTTGAATTCGTTTTTGGAGCTGTCATTACACATTTATCAGTATTCACATTGGTCAGTAGGGGGCAGTAGGGCGTTTCTTCCCAATTGAATGCTATCACCTGCAGACCGGAAGTGGCTTGTCATTCTGATGAGCGCGACCAGTCTGTGAACAATTGAAGCGTCCTGTGTGCTTTTTTCCTCCTGTATAACAGGTTAGTTTTGGTGAATCAACTCACTGAATAATATCCATGTGATCTTTATAAGTTTAAGTACACATTCTGATGGTGGAGCTTAACTCTAAAGTGTTTGTGAGTTGTAGTTTGTAAATGAACACTGAAATTCAAGTATTTATTTTATTTATATATATATATATATATATATATATATATATATATATATATATATATATATATATATATATATATATATATATATATATATATGTACGTGTGGGGAAAAAAAAAAAAATCACAAGACTACTTCATCTCTACAGGCCTGTTTCATGAGGGGGTTCCCTCAATCATCAGGAAATTTTAATGGGAGCATTCACATACCATGGTTTATATAGGGCACAGAGTGGGTGGGTATAGGCTGGTGTAGGGGCGTGGTGATTGGCTCATGTGTTACCTAGGAGGTGTTTCCGTCTGTGGCGGCATGCTGATACAATTTTGCTGCGCTTGTTGAGGGATGACAGGTCTGGACGGTATATGATAAACAGTTTCTCTTTCAAGCATAGGTTGCATCTTTTATTACCACTATTGTAAGGTGTGCTGGATGCAAGAATTTGCCATGTTATTGAATATTCAACATTATTGTCTTTGAGGTCCCAAATGTGTTTGCTGAGTTCTGTGGTATTCCGCAGGTTTTGGTTCCTGAAAGAAGCCTTGTGATTGTTCCATCTGGTTTTAAACTCTCCCTCGGTTAATCCTACATATGTGTCGGATGTGTTAATGTCCTTGCGTGTTACCTTAGATTGGTAGACAACTGATATTTGTAAGCACCCGTCGTTGAGAGGGCAATCAGGTTTCTTGCGGCAGTTGCAGCCTTTGTTGGCTATATGTATATATATATAGCTAGAATTCACTGAAAGTCAAGTATTTCTTATATATATATCTTAACCACGCCCCCAACCACGCCCCCACCCCCCAGCCCCCACCTCCCGAAATCGGAAGTCTCAAGGTTGGCAAGTATGGTGTGATGTGACAGGTGGTGACAGTACACCTACTTTGAGACAAGAGCTATAGTGATGCATGCTTGGTTATGCTTTAAAGTCATATCCAACAATTGCGAGAATTACTTTTTACTGTCAATATCGGCTACTGAATTTAATTTTTTTATGTTTTCTGCTGGTGGTGTGCCTCCGCATTTGGTCAATGAAAAAAATGTGCCTTGGCTCAAAAAAGGTTGAAAAACACTGTTGTAGACCACGCACCCATCAACTGTAGGAGACTTTCAATTAAACAGAATTGGTGCATTTACAGTACAATGGGGTCATTTTGAGTCAACTGCTGCCTTCCATATCCGTTTTCCAAAATGCACTTCATTAGATTAAAAAAGGAAAAAGAACACAACACAGACAGCTTTTACTCCCCTTCTACTAATTGTGGTCACTAAAGAAAATAAACGGCTTAAACAAATTTCGGCCACCAAAGACAGGCAAGTCGGCGTTAATATATCTGTAAAAATAAGCGCGGCTACAAGTGCGCACGGGGTGAAGAAACGCCCATTGGCCCGGCTTTAGCAGATGCCTCGAATGTCTGGGATTCCACAGGACTGGCTCCAGTAGCTGCACGGCGAGAGTTCGCTGGGTGCAGCACTTTGCCGAGTGCCAAAGCGGTAAAGTCAGCTCAAAGGGAAAGACTCGCAGTGAGTGAGTGGGGGCTTGGAGAGGGGGAGGGGGGTTAGCAGAATAGGCTTCTGCATACTTCAGCGTCCAGAGAGTGAGACGGAGCCCCTTTGCAGAAAGACCACGAGGCGCTCTTCAAATGTACCGACTCAGTTCAGCAATTTTGTTCTCTCTCAAGTTTGAACATAACAGTCTTTGTCAGCACATAACCACAATGCGTTCTACACTCAAGACTGGTAGAAGGTACAAATCCCCTGCAATGCATCACTAGGATGGACAAAAGTCAGAATTCAGTTTTTTCATAAGTAATAATAATGGTAATAATCCTCCTTCCAAACCGCACTAAAAGTACACCTCCAGGCAGCTACAACCCTAGCCTAAACCCCTCCCCCCACCACATCCCACCTCCCCGGATTGTAAATAATCAAATGTATATACAGTGGGGCAAAAAAGTATTTAGTCAGCCACCAATTGTGCAAGTTCTCCCACTTAAAATGATGACAGAGGTCTGTAATTTTCATCATAGGTACACTTCAACTGTGAGAGACAAAATGTGAAAAAAAAAATCCGGGAATTCACATTGTAGGATTTTTAAAGAATTTATTTGTAAATTATGATGGAAAATAAGTATTTGGTCAATAACAAAAATTCAACTCAATACTTTGTAATATAACCTTTGGTGGCAATAAAAGAGGTCAAACGATTACTATAGGTCTTTACCAGGTTTGCACACACAGTAGCTGGTATTTTGGCCCATTCCTCCATGCAGATCTTCTCGAGAGCAGTGATGTTTTGGGGCTGTCGCCGAGCAACACGGACTTTCAACTCCCTCCACAGATTTTCTATGGGGTTGAGGTCTGGAGACTGGCTAGGCCACTCCAGGACTTTCAAATGCTTCTTACGGAGCCACTCCTTCGTTGCCCGGGCGGTGTGTTTGGGATCATTGTCATGCTGGAAGACCCAGCCACGTTTCATCTTCAAAGCTCTCACTGATGGAAGGAGGTTTTGGCTCAAAATCTCACGATACATGGCCCCATTCATTCTTTCCTTAACACGGATCAGTCAGCCTGTCCCCTTAGCAGAAAAACAGCCCCAAAGCATGATGTTTCCACCCCCATGCTTCACAGTAGGTGTGGTGTTCTTGGAATGCAACTCAGTATTCTTCTTCCTCCAAACACGACGAGTTGAGTTCATACCAAAAAGTTCTATTTTGGTTTCATTTGACCACATGACATTCTCCCAATCCTCTGCTGTATCATCCATGTGCTCTCTGGCAAACTTCAGACGGGCCTGGACATGCACTGGCTTAAGCAGGGGGACACGTCTGGCACTGCAGGATTTGATTCCCTGTCGGCGTAGTGTGTTACTGATGGTAACCTTTGTTACTTTGGTCCCAGCTCTCTGCAGGTCATTCACCAGGTCCCCCCGTGTGGTTCTGGGATTTTTGCTCACCATTCTCATGATCATTTTGACCCCACGGGATGAGATCTAGCGTGGAACCCCAGATCAAGGGAGACTATCAGTGGTCTTGTATGTCTTCCATTTTCTGATAATTGCTCCCACAGTTGATTTTTTCACACCAAGCTGCTTGCCTATTGTAGATTCACTCTTCACAGTCTGGTGCAGGTCTACAATTATTTTCCTAGTGTCCTTTGACAGCTCTTTGGTCTTGGCCATAGTGGAGTTTGGAGTCTGACTGTTTGAGGCTGTGGACAGGTGTCTTTTATACAGATAACAAGTTCAAACAGGTGCCAATAATACAGGTAACAAGTGGAGGACAGAAGAGCTTCTTAAAGAAGAAGTTACAGGTCTGTGAGAGCCAGAGATCTTCCTTGTTTGAAGTGACCAAATACTTATTTTCCACCATGATTTACAAATAAATTCTTTAAAATTCCTACAATGTGAATTCCTGGATTTTTTTTTCACATTCTGTCTCTCACAGTTGAAGTGTACCTATGATGAAAATTACAGACCTCTGTCATCATTTTAAGTGGGAGAACTTGCACAATCGGTGGCTGACTAAATACTTTTTGCCCCACTGTATATACATATATATATATATATATACACACACACATACATATACACATATATATATATATCTGTGGGTCAGAGAGAGCTATAAGTGCATCTTATTTGCGCAGTAAAACTGAGCTGTTTTTGTCCATTCAGGTTTTTGTACCAGAATGTCCTCAGTATCCCCAATATCTCCTCCATTATCGTGTCCGTGCCTGGAGGCGGTCCTGGGGTTTCTCCTGTGTCCATTCATAACCCCCCCGAGAGGAAACAAAGCAACAATGACGGGAAACAATCGTGAAGAACACTCCATCATCTGCGGTCGAGAGGTCCGGTGGCGCCAGAGATGACAGTCGGGAGCAGGGGGCAAGGTCGGCCATGTTTGTGTGGGGGAAGGTGGGAGAGTTTATAGAAGTGGACTGGCCTCATCCACTGTCGCAGTGGCCGGTGACCTCGTTTTTTCTTCCAACACTCAGTGAGTGATGGCTTCATATCCACAGTTACACCACACTGTTACTCTTCCTCTGTCTCCTAGCAGCATGACCAAACAATACCCCTCGAACACACACATGCAAACACACACATGATTTATAAGCTTTGTTGCGCTTATGCAAAAAGTGACCCAGAGCAGGTCCATCCTGTGATTGAGACAGTTAGACTGCATACATAAAACACGGCTCCAGCTTGCCGTCTTCTGTCCACGTGCTGTTAGAGTAAACAAACAGTTTGCGGAAAAAGATCATCAATTATGCAATAACAACTCACAGGCTGGAAAATGCCCACCGCCTCCGCTGTATTGTTCACCCAGCCAAGGGAGGGTAATTAGGATTGGTTTTAATAACGAGTGCAAAACGCGATCGGCACTGGAGGGTAGACGGGGTAATTCGCGCTCATTTAATGTGCACAGAGATGGCAAACAAAGATTAGCAATGTAAAAAAAGACAATAGACTGCTGCGCTAGGACACTGAGACAATCAAATAACCACATATTACCAAGAACACATTTGTGCAAGGTGTTTTTCCTTTTCGAGGAACACTTTTTACTGCAAAAAGTCAAGTGTTCAAAAACAAGAAAAAAATATACAAAAATTAGGAGTATTTTATTTGAACTAAGCAAAATTATCTGCCAATAGAACAAGAAAATTCGGCTTGTTAAGACTTTCCAAAACAAATAAAATTACCTAACCTCAATGAACCCAAAAATACCTTAAAATAAGTACCGTATTTTCCGCACTATAAGGCGCACCTAAAAACCACAAATTTTCTCAAAAGCTGACAGTGCGCCTTATAACCCGGTGCGCTTTATATATGGATTAATATTAAGATTCATTTTCATAAAGTTTCGGTCTCGTAACTACGGTAAACAGCCGCCATCTTTTTTCCCGGTAGAACAGGAAGCGCTTCTTCTTCTACGCAAGCAACCGCCAAGGTAAAGCACCCGCCCCCATAGAACAGGAAGCGCTTCTTCTTCTTCTGTAAGCAACCACCCGCCCGCGTAGAAGAAGAAAAAGCGCGCGGATATTACCGTACGTTTCATTTCCTTTGTGTGTTTACATCTGTAAAGACCACAAAATGGCTCCTACTAAGCGACAGGGATCCGGTTCATGAAAAGACGCAATCTCTCCATCCGCACACGGATTACTATTTCACAGCAACTGATATTCCTGTGAACCGCACTGTGGATACAACGGGAACACGTACGGTGAATATTCGCACCACAGGGAATGAGAAGTCATCCTCCACTGTGGTTCTAGCTTGCCATGCTAATGGCCAGAAACTTCCACCCATGGTGATATTCAAAAGGAAGACCTTGCCAAAAGAGACCTTTCCAGCCGGCGTCATCATAAAAGCTAACTCGAAGGGATGGATGAAGAAAAGATGAGCGAGTGGTTAAGGTAAGTTTAAGTTTACACGAAGAGGCCGGGTGGCTTTTTTCACGCAGCTTCGTCCATGTTGATATACGATTCCATGCGCGCCCACATCACGCTGGTTTTAATATATTATTAAAGTTTGACTGACCTATCTGACTGTTTTTTTGACATTCCTTTAGCGCAGTTAGATGCGGCTTACAACACGGGGCGGCTTATAGGTGGACAAAGTTTTGAAATATGCCATTCATTGAAGGCGCGGCTTATAACCCAGGGCGCCTTATGGTGCGGAAAATACGGTATATTCTCACTAATAAATAACAAGTGCACTTTTCTTGGTAGAAAAAAAAAAAAGAGACCTTTTTGCTTAATATCTTGAAAAATATTCTTAAATAAAGTAAACGCTTGTGCTATTATCTTGACATAATGATATACATTTCTTGAAACCAGTAAACTTATACTAAAAACACATTTATTGTTCTTAATGGAAAGGCAACAAGGCAAGCGCTTGTTACTCTCGGGGTCTCCTAGCCGCTCAGGCAAATCATATTGTCGAAAAAAGCATTTTTCCATGGATAACATGACATCATCGCGCCAAGTGCGTGCTCTTTCAGCCAACTAGTGCGCATATATACAGCCCGGCCCTCAGCCAAATTTTTTTTTAATTGTAATTTTTAAGAATTTATCTGACTGTGCATGAACTATTTCTGTTCAAAATAGTTTGAAATGTCAAATGTTTAAATATTAACTGTCAGTTTACTGTACTGTGCCAACTGTACTACTATATGCAGGGCCGGCCCGTGGCATAGGCCGTATAGGCAAATGCTAAGGGCGCCGTCCATCAGGGGGCGCCACGCCAGTGCCACAAATATTGGAGGAAAAAAAAAAAAAGAAGAAAAAAAAAAAAGTTGGTGCTATTATTTCTAAATACAAAAAATAATCCCACGTTAATTAAAATGCAAAGTAAAGCCTATTTAATAGAAATATTATTTGTTACAACATTACGCCCCCCCTCCTCCCCCCGCACGGTGCGCCCCCTCCCTTCCCGTATCATGACTCTTTTTGGACGTCACCACATCAAAAAAATCAACACAAGATGTCAAAACGGCCAAAACTGTCAGGTGCCCAGGGAAGAAAAAAGAGAAAAGAAGAGGAGGAGAAACGAGAAAAGACAGAGTTAGCAGGTAGGTAACGTTAGCCTACATGAAATTATTTGTCTGTTACAGAATGTGATAGTAACCTGGCTTTTTAGCATTAAGCTAACGTTACATGATTCGGCAATTGCTAATCAATAAATAGCTAGTTCTGTTTTAACGTCGGGTTAATATTGTGGAGGGGGCTAAATTGTTATGGAAAATAATAATGTAACGTTAGGTAATTACAGTACTCCCACCTTACATTCCTCAGGGACATTTGTATTAGCTCTTTTAAGCAGGTGTTTTTTGTTTACATTGTTATTGCCTTCTGGTTAGCTAATGTTTGCCCTGCAGGTAATAGTCACTTTTCCACCCCTTTATATATTAGGTATAGTTGTAAGTAAAAAAAAAAGGTCAAAGACAAAGCTATTCGGTTTCTTGTGAGTATATACACTTCACTGCCGATGTGGGGGGGCATAGCTTTCGTCGGTAAAGTGTGCGGAACAAAAGACTGACCATTTCGTCGGCTTTCCCCACACACTCGTGTTTTGAACAAATTTCGTCCAATTTCTTGCCACTTTCGCATCTTTGGGCCACTGGTGCAACTTGAATCCGTCCCTGTTCGTGTTGTTACACCCTCCGACAACACACCGACGAAAGTGAGAAAATGGCGGATTGCTTCCCGATGTGACGTCATGCGAATAATCGAAAGGCGTTTAATTCGCCAAAATTCACCCATTTAGAGTTCGGAAATCGGTTAAAAAAATATATGGTCTTTTTTCTGCAACATCAAGGTATATATTGACGCTTACATAGGTCTGGTGAGAATGTTCCCCTTTAAGTACACCTGCCAAATATTGGATTGATACAGACATGCATAAAAACAGCAATCATTTACCTCAGTGCATGTCGCACATCGGTGTTATTGTGCGCATGCCACAATTAGATGATAATAATCCATCCATCCATTTTCTACCGCTTGTCCCTTTCTTTTATCCTATCTTCTCTCGTTTATCCTCAAACCAAGTGGTAATGTTGCATTGGCACCGTCTTTTTCGTGTTGAGTTTAGTGGCTAAAACAACTTTGTGCTGGTCCATGTCGACAAAACAGTCCTGTGTAAAATTAAATGGACAAATAAACACAAAAGTGTTTATTTTATAGGCATTAAAGGAGAGGGAATGACACCGGAGGCTCTGGGCATTGGCACAAGAGAGCAGAGCAGGGAGGAGGTCTACAGAGAGCATGAACTACAATGTCCACCGATCTGTGATGTCACAAATAGCCCGCGGTTAAAAAAAGACTGTACAACACTACGTTCCGAGGCATCCAAAACTGTGTGCAAGCTTACGCCCAAATGCATGAACCTTATCATTTACCACTTTGACACGAGTATCCAACATTGTAACATGTTCATGTTATATATTTGTCAATCATCATACTGTAGGCCTTCTTTAAAGGGGAACATTATCACCAGACCTATGTAAGCGTCAATATATACCTTGATGTTGCAGAAAAAAGACCATATATTTTTTTAACCGATTTCCGAACTCTAAATGGGTGAATTTTGGCGAATTAAACGCCTTTCTAATATTCGCTCTCGGAGCGATGACGTCACAACGTGGCGTCACATCGGGAAGCAATCCGCCATTTTCTCAAACACCGAGTCAAATCAGCTCTGTTATTTTCCGTTTTTTCGACTGTTTTCCGTACCTTGGAGACGTCATGCCTCGTCGGTGTGTTGTCGGAGGGTGTAACAACACCCTCCGACACACCCTGGGAAAGGGTGTATACTAGAGATGCGCGGTTTGCGGGCACAACCGCGGAGTCCGCGGATTATCCGCGGATCGGGCGGATGAAATAAAAAAAAATTATATTTTATCCGCGAGTCGGGTCAGGTCGGGTGGTTAATTGAAATAGAAAAAAATTAGATTTTAAATAGATTCAGGCGGGTGGCAGTTAAACCAATTCGGAAATATATATACATAGTTAAATGTTGTTACCCACATACGAAAAACGAGCAGGCACCTGCTGCATATGCCACAACAGAAGGAAAAAAAAAAAGAGATGGACACTTTTACAGAGCGGAGAAGGGACGCCTCGCCCCCACCGGGAGCCGTAGCTGAGGCGATCCGCGAGAAGGGCCCGACGCACGTCCAGAGTCACCACCGCGCCCACCGCACCGACACCCCGCCTCGTCCGCCTTCGCCGCGGCCGGCGTCACGCGCAGCAGGTAAGCAGCTTACCTGCCCGCCACCCCCGTGGCCGGGGGCTCGTAACAGGGGTCACTCCGCGCGCTCCGCCCGCGCAGCTTACCTGCCCGCCACCCCTGTTGCCGGGGGCGCGTAACAGGGGTCACTCCGCGCGCAGTGCGCTCACGAAAGGGGTGGGGCTCACCCTGGTTGATATAGACAGCAGCTAGGACGGTGGCCATGGAAGTCGGAACCCGCTAAGGAGTGTGTAACAACCCACCTGCCGAATCAACTAGCCCTGAAAATGGATGGCGCTGGAGCGTCGGGCACATACCCGGCCGTCGCCGGCAGCGAGACGCGCTTGGAGGTGCGCTCAGCGCGGCTCCCATATGATTGCGCACTGGTGTGCGTCTGGGTCATGACAGCGTGGCACGCGAATGTCTGTGCTGCATTGGATCAGTCTCCTTTCTTTAACAGGCAAAAGCTTTATAACCTCACTAATGCCTTGCATCGTCCATATTAGATATATAACAACGGGCGGGTGCGGGCGGATGCGGTTCTGATCAAATGTTGGATCAGGTGGATTGCGGATGGTTGACGACTTTCTGATGCGGTTGCGGATGAAATAATTGCCTATCCGCGCATCTCTAGTGTATACGTATGTGACGTATGACGTGCCAGTATGTGACGTATGACGTGACAGTATGTGACGTATGACGTGACAGTATGTGACGTATGACGTGACAGTATGTGACGTGTGTAAGAAGGTGCGCTCGCTGTCTGCAAGAGGGGGACACAGGAAAGAGTGAGAAGAGCCTGTCGTGTAATGCCAGCAGCTAAAAGCAACTGCGTGAGAATCCACAGATGGATGTGTTGAAGGTGTGCTGGAAAATGCGGAACGGAACTTAGGGAACAGCAGAAAAGTGGAATGTATTATTTAAATCTGTGCGTTGGAAAACACGGACCGGGTTGTTTTTTTTAACTGGATCTGGATCGGCATTTTCCCATGCCTTGCCGACAGGACCAGCCCGTGGCATAGGCCGTATAGGCAAATGCTAAGGGCGCCGTCCATCAGGGGGCGCCACGCCAGTTCCACAAATGTTGGAGAAAAAAAAAAGAAGAAAAAAAAAGTTGGTACTATTATTTCTAAATACAAAAAATAATCCCACGTTAATTAAAATGCAAAGTAAAGCCTATTTAATAGAAATATTATTTGTTACAACATTGCGCCCCCTCCCTTCCCGTATCATGACTCTTTTTGGACGTCACCACATCAAAAAATCAACACAAGATGTCAAAACGACCAAAACTGTCAGGTGCCCAGGGAAGAAAAAAGAGAAAAGAAGAGGAGGAGAAACGAGAAAAGACAGAGGTAGCAGGTAGGTAACGTTAGCCTACATGAAATTATTTGTCTGTTACAGAATGTGATAGTAACCTGGCTTTTTAGCATTAAGCTAATGTTACATGATTCGGCAATTGCTAATCAATAAATAGGTAGTTCTGTTTTAACGTCGGGTTAATATTGTGGAGGGGGCTAAATTGTTATGGAAAATAATAATGTAACGTTAGGTAATTACAGTACTCCCACCTTACATTCCTCAGGGACATTTGTATTAGATCTTTTAAGCAGGTGTTTTTTGTTTACATTGTTATTGCCTTCTGGTTAGCTAATGTTTGCCCTGCAGGTAATAGTCACTTTTCCACCCCTTTATATATTAGGTATAGTTGTAAGTAAAAAAAAAAGGTCAAAGACAAAGCTATTCGGTTTCTTGTGAGTATATACACTTCACTGCCGATGTGGGGGGGCGCCACCTAAAATCTTGCCTAGGGCGCCAGATTGGTTAGGGCCGGGCCTGCTTGCCGATACGCTTTTTTTTTGCGAATATCGGCGGCCGATCCAATCCAAATATCGGATCGGGACATCCCTAATCTGGACTCGATAAGAGAATCGATAAGGAATCGGTTCAATAAGAGGATTCGATAATGGCATCGAAATCGATAATTTCTTAACAAACATCATCCCTAGTCATAGCAAAAAGATGCAAACATGAAATATACAGTATACAAAAATGCAGTTCTGTGGTAAAACAAAAAATAAGCTCGACTGATGCAAAGAAAAGAAAAACAAAATGATATTGATTTATTTCAAGAACAAAACTGATTGTATAAATTAAAAAAAACTTGAAAGGGGCAGCAGGCGTATAGCAAATATATGTATAAACAAGAAAATCAACAGTTTGTCTTCTACTATGATAACTCAATGACAAGATAACTGACACTGGTACGTGCATTGGTTTTGCTCAATTAACTGTGGGCAGTGTTGAAAACTCCATAAAAGCGCCTAGCGCGGATGACAAAAACACTCCACAGGCCCATATCTCTTGCTCCACGTAGTTGCAGCTGTCAACACGGCAGGTCCAAAATCAAATCAGGCCGGGCTAACGAGCGTCTCCCGTGACCTCGCTTTGCCACTTTGCAGAGCGGATGCACACACAATTTAGCGTCAAAAAGGGAAGGGGAGCAATCTGTTGCGGTCGCTCTGGTTGCAGCTAAAATTACCCGCTTGCAGAAGAAGAGGGAGGAAGGAGGGGGGAAAGGGTTGTGAGTCCAAAACATGGGCACAAAGCCAGGTCAAGCCTTGGGATGTGTCGTTAAGTTTGTTTTTGCTTTGTCGAGAGTGTGACCCAATGGAAATTACACTAGTCGGCTGCCTGTGATCCTCCAATTCTAAGCAGCCTTGTGATAATAATCTAAAAAGTAAATAAACGCTACAGAGGTGCAGTGGAACATCTCAGTTTTAATGCCACTAAAGCCTTAAAAAAATGCGGTGATAACCACAGAAGCTAATATAAAACCTACCAGCGTTAATACTTTCAAAACTGTCTCTGTTGTGGCTGCTCAGTAAACTGTGGCTTTCATTTAAAACTCTTAGTTTTACGAGAACAGCAGCTTTTTGGACTTTTAAGACATTTCAGAAGGTTAAACTCATACTTAAAACTAGGGGTGCAACAAGCAGTTGATATTGGTGACAAAAATAAATCGGGAATACATCTCTGCTCGGGATGGTCTCCTGCTGGCCCCACTATGGACTGGACTCTCACACTATTATGTTAGATCCACTATGGACTGGACTCTCACTATTATGTTAGATCCACTATGGACTGGACTCTCACTATTATGTTAGATCCACTATGGACTTGACTCTCACACTATTATGTTAGATCCACTATGGACTGGACTCTCACAATATTATGTTAGATCCACTATGGACTTGACTCTCACACTATTATGTTAGATCCACTATGGACTGGACTCTCACAATATTATGTTAGATCAACTATGGACTGGACTCTCACACTATTATGTTAGATCCACTATGGACTGGACTCTCACACTATTATGTTAGATCCACTATGGACTGGACTCTCAAACTATTATATTAGATCCACTATGGACTGGACTCTCACACTATTATGTTAGATCCACTATGGACTGGACTCTCACACTATTATGTTAGATCCACTATGGACTGGACTCTCACAATATTATGTTAGATCCACTATGGACTGGACTCTCACAATATTATGTTAGATCCACTATGGACTTGACTCTCACACTATTATGTTAGATCCACTATGGACTGGACTCTCACACTATTATGTTAGATCCACTATGGACTGGACTCTCAAACTATTATGTTAGATCCACTATGGACTGGACTCTCACACTATTATGTTAGATCCACTATGGACTGGACTCTCACACTATTATGTTAGATCCACTATGGACTGGACTCTCACACTATTATATTAGATCCACTATGGACTGGACTCTCACACTATTATGTTAGATCCACTATGGACTGGACTCTCACACTATTATGTTAGATCCACTATGGACTGGACTCTCACAATATTATGCTAGATCCACTCGACGTCCATTGCACCGGTCGCCCACCGGTCCCCACATCTGCAGTCCTCTCCAAAGTTTGTCATTGTCCCATTGGGTTGAGTTTTTCCTTGCCCTGATGTGAGATCTGAGCCGAGGATGTCATGGTGGCTTGTGCAGCCCTTTGAGACACTCGTGATTTAGGGCTATAGAAGTAAACATTGATTGATTGATTGATTGATTGATTGAATTTGCAAAGCGGATCTTGCTTGTCATGGTAGTACATAGGGATGTAACGGTATTATAAATACTGCGGTATTTCAGTTTTTAAAGTCTTCTCAACAATACCGTGACGGGTGACGGTTTCAAACAAAAACTTGGTGGGTGCAGTTTTATTCTGGCATTTTAGCGTTCGCCTGGTCTGCAAATAAACTACATTTCCCAGAATTCTCATTGTGCAGTGCGGGAACGTCAAGATGGGGGCGTTGAATGCCCTAAGCAGGAAGTGAACGACATATACCACAATAATATCGTACCGTGGCCTTAATACCGTACCGGGAGAGTTTGATACCGTTACATCCCTCGTGGTACGTCTGTTATGCGGGAGCATTTAAAGCAAGGGTATGTCAAACATCTGGAAGATACGGTCTCCAATTCAACTCGTCCAAATAATTAGCCTAAGTGCTAAACAGATATACTAAGACGAACATAATAAAACAAACACTTACTGTACAACGTCTGCTCTCACTCAGATGCTGACTGATGGGATCTTAATATCTTCTCGTTTGGATTAAGAATTAATCATAATCTACCCCGGGTGTAAGAATAATAATAAAAATAAAACGTTTCCGCTCGAGCGACTTTTTGTATCTTTCTCGCCATTTCACTGCTGGACTCTAGAAAGAGGTTCTGCAGCCTCCGTAGCAGAACCTTCAGGTTCTGTAACAGCTTGTTCACTCAGGCCGTAAGACTGTTGAACGCATCATAATAATCCCCTCTATTCCCCCCAAAAATGGATTAACTGGCTGGAATATAAAGATAGTATAACATACATCCATAAACCTGGATGCATATGCAAAAGTGCAATATATTTATCTGTACAGTGTTGCGTTTGGACCAGTTGTTCCTCCCAGGGAATTCAAGTCACAAGTCGCTCCCAAGCTCTTTACGACACTTAAAGCTGAGTTGAAAAACCACCAGAGACAGAATAGGTATTTTGTCATATATTTGCAAAGCTTTGCATATATATATATATACATTTAGACCAGTCCAGTATAGAACATTCTATCGCGCCGCCAAGATGGTCTGTCCTCCCGACAAAAACCCTCTCCCCTCTTAAATCTCTCTAGTCAAAACACATGCACATTATCTCTCTTTCTTACATTCCAAAGCTTCAAGGTTAACACACACAGTTTACTTGCAGACAAACAGAAAAAGAACAAATGGAAAAACACGAGCTGTTTTCAAATATGACTATGAAATAAAAGAAGTAACACTTAAATTCGGATATATGTAAACATCTGCCTCCGACAATTCCCCCTTCAGATCTTCTAAAAAGATCATTATCACTAGTACAACACTTCTAAAATACGCCCCTCTTTGAGCAAGCTAGTAAAAAATTTAAAGCATAGTTACATGGGAGATAAACGGAAGGAATCTATCATTTCTCGAAAGTCACCACTTTGCTTGACCCCCTTCAGTGACATAGCAAACCCAGAAAAAAATCTATTTATTTATATCTGCACCTTATTGCTCTTTTATCCTGCACTACCATGAGCAAATGCAACGAAATTTCGTTCTTATCTGTACTGTAAAGTTAAAATTTGAATGACAATAAAAAGGAAGTCTAAGTCTAAGCCTAATATGTCAAAATTGACCACTTCTTGGTTTATTGCTACATCAGAATCAGAAATACTTTATTAATCCCCGAGGGGAAATTAAGATTTTCAGCACAATCCTTTTCAAGATCCTTCTACAATCCAAGTGTATAAAGTTTATAATCTACAAATAACTTTCACCAACTCAGCAGGACACCGACCGCCTAGTTGTCAATACAGCAGAACAAGATAGTTACCTGTCTGTTATTAATGCGCCGCTGAAAATAGTTTGTCAGCGTAAGCTATTATGATACCAATATCGCTAATACTTGGTTAATATATACGTATTTTTCATATCCTAGTTCAAAATAATTAGTTCCCAAACCGCAAGCCCCATGGCCTTGTCCATGCCAAGCCCAGTGCAAGTGGGTCAACATCTGGTAAAGACCAACTGTTGCTACAATCAAACCATGATGCCTTTTGGCAGCTTTTACTCTAAGAAAACCCCAACAGAATCCAACGTGATCCGCCTTTCAAACAATCAGTTGTCCACGGGCAGAAAAATCGGCCCATTATCGCCATGTCAAAGCTCTGGATCACATTGTCCAATTTATACCGCCTTCGTTTCCAAACCTGTGATCGCGGCAGCTGACGTCTGCCTCGCCAAACAACTGCTGGGCAACAAAGCTGGTTGGAAATAATTGGATCAGCAACTTTGTACATGTGGGTCACAATTACATCGCTTGATTCGCTGATGGTGGTCAGGGCTGCTCAAGTTCAAATTGGTTCAAGGTCCCATATATCGTCTCGACTACTCTAACGTATTATTTTCGGGTCTCCCTATGTCTAGCATTAAAAAATTACAGTTGGTACAAAATGCGGCTGCTAGACTTTTGACAAGAACAAGAAAGTTTGATCATATTACGCCTATACTGGCTCACCTGCACTGGCTTCCTGTGCACTTAAGAAGTGACTTTAAGGTTTTACTACTTACGTATAAAATACTACACGGTCTAGCTCCGTCCTATCTTGTCGATTGCATTGTACCATATGTCCCGGCAAGAAATCTGCGTTCAAAGAACTCCGGCTTATTAGTGATTCCCAGAGCCCAAAAAAAGTCTGCGGGCTATAGAGCGTTTTCTATTCGGGCTCCAGTACTATGGAATGCCCTCCCGGTAACAATTAGAGATGCTACCTCAGTAGAAGCATTTAAGTCCCATCTTAAAACTCATTTGTATACTCTAGCCTTTAAATAGACCCCCCTGTTAGACCAGTTGATCTGCCGTTTCTTTTCTTTTCTCCTCTGCTCCCCTTTTCCTTGAGGGGGGGGGGGCACAGGTCCGGTGGCCATGGATGAAGTGCTGGCTGTCCAGAGTCGGGACCCGGGGTGGACCGCTCGCCTGTGCATCGGCTGGGAACATCTCTACGCTGCTGACCCGTCTCCGCTCGGGATGGTGTCCTGCTGGCCCCACTATGGACTGGACTCTTACTATTATGTTGGATCCACTATGGACTGGACTCTCACAATATTACGTCAGACCTACTCGACATCCATTGCTTTCGGTCTCCCCTAGAGGGGGGGGGGGGTTACCCACATATGCGGTCCTCTCCAAGGTTTCTCATAGTCATTCACATCGACGTCCCACTGGGGTGAGTTTTTCCTTGCCCGTATGTGGGCTTTGTACCGAGGATGTCGTTGTGGCTTGTGCAGCCCTTTGAGACACTTGTGATTTAGGGCTATATAAATAAAGATTGATTGATTGATTGATTGATATATGATACTATTTTTCACCAATAAATAAGTCTCACAGGGCTGTGGTGACCAAAATCAAACCTTGATACTGAAATGTAGACAATTTAAAAGTGCTTCCATTGAACCTTGCTGGGAACACTTTGTGTGTTTTAATACTAATGAGCTGTGTTTGTCGATAAGGATTGCAACGATTAGTCAACATAATCGACAATAAAATAAATAGGTGGGACTCTTCGGGTGATTCAATTAGGATTCAGGGATCTACGATTCAAATATGACTAAATTATGTATTTATCTTTAATTATTATATTTAATATTGTGTACTTTATGGTACTTTAACATCAACTCACAGAGTCACTGGTACAAGTTCGCCAGCTAAAATGCTAACATGAAATCAAGAGACATTAACGCGTTTCCCCATTATATAGACACATTACTGCTTGAGCAACAGAGATATTCAATTGTGCACATTGAACCTTCAGGCTGTGCTGTCATGGCACAGGACGATTGATGCATCAAATACGAGACGTAGGTGGTTGTACGGTGCGTTTAAGGGCAACTGAGAAGAGTAGGACAACCAAAAAGCGGATCGTAATAAATAATAATACATTTAATTTGCAATGCACTTTTCATTTAAAAAAACAAAACCTTAAAGTGCTGAAGTACGAACCAATATTCAAAAGAATAAAAGTTTAGCCATTAAAATAGATTAAATACTAAAACATTATCAGTGAAGCATAAGATACACAAAACACTTTAACTTTACTTTAAATACGACTAAAAAATTTTATTTCATTTATTTATTTATTTTAAATGTTTTTATTGCGCTCTGTTTGTGTTGTGTTTGCTCGGTTCTCTTATTATCTTTTAACCTGCCCATTGTACAGCCCTTTGGCTACCCCTGTGGTAAATTTTAAATGTGCTTTATAAATAAAGTTCATTTGATTTGAAATGATGCATTCATCTTTAATTATTATATTGTATATTCTTATTATATTTAATATTATATAATATTAAATACATATATATATTATATATAAAATATTACAATGTGATGTTTTTTTTGTTTTTGTACTGTGCAATAAGCATGATAGTGTTTTTTTTTAAATTGCATTTTATCTTCCATCCATACATATTAGTGAGCAATATGTAGTATTTATTACTATTTTTTTTTAATTACGCTTTACTTCTGTTACTGTGTGTAAAAACCTGCACTGCAACAACGTAATTACCCCATTGTGGGATAAATAAAAAGTATATCTTATTCTATTCTATTGTATATTGTTAATATAATGTGTATTACTATTATATATGATAAATGTATCATATTTAATTATTAATGTGTATAAGAGTCTCCTTTGGCTACTGACATATGCAGTATTGCATCAATTCCGGTTTTTTTTATGTGAGCGCGCACAGATATATAAATATGGAAGACTAGACAGATGAGAACTGTAGTTGACTGTGATAAAATAAATAAACTTCCCTTCTTGGCGAGCACGCATCCTTGTATTAATTTTCATGCCTTCTAAAACCAAAGACTTTGGCCCTCGTCGCCATAAATTTGTGGCTCAAAGAGGTCTGTCATCTACCTACTCATTCATACCTATTGCCTCACCTTGTGGATATTATGCTCTCTCCTGATTTAAAAATGTACTTGCTGTTTTCTCTTCTTGGCTGGTTACTCTCTGCTGTAAAATGGTTCCTGACACTTTTAAGAAACATTTGAAAACTTCTCTTTTTAGTAAAGCTTTTAGTTAAGGCACTAGTTCTTAGGGGTGTAACGGTACGTGTATTTGTATTGAACCGTTTCGGTACGAGGGGTTCGGTTCGGTTTGGAGGTGTACCGAACGAGTTTCCACACGAACATATTAAGCTAAGCCATACCTGCCAACTTTTGAAATCAGAAAAACCTAGTAGCCAGGGTCCACAGGCCCCGGTAGGTCCAGGACAAAGGACTGGTGGGGGGTTCAGGCTTCGCCCCCCGACGCAAAATGATTATTAGCATTCAGACAGGTTAAAATGTTGCTAAAACCATCACTTTTCTATCAGTCACAGTGACTTTTCAAAACCAAAATATTACAGCAAAAATCATATGGGTTGATTGACATGTTTATTCTGTAAGCTAACTTCAATAGTTTGAAATTATTTTGACAGTTAATGCCAGTTATCCTGTCAACCTTTCACAAGACTTCAATTTGTTAATTGAAAGTATAAACAGTATAAACACTTTTTACAGTAAACAAATGGTAAAACAGTACTAAACAATTCCATTAAAAAAAAAATTGGTGTCATTATTAACTTTCTGTCCAAGCTTGTATAATCTACTGCCTTGTTCAATTGTAAAAAATATTCTGTGCCTAAAATTCACATTTCTATCACAATTATCATACTGTAAACATGGTAAGCTAACTTCATTAAAATTAATAGTCCTGTCAATAGCATGGAATTACAATTCAAATGTAGTTTTTTTGTAAGCCTTTCAAAAGAATTCAAAATATGAAAAATTAATGAAAATTAATTTAAGCCATCAGACACTTGAAAAGTGGCACATCACATCTCTAATGTAATCATTTGAACTTTTCAACAGAAATAGCACTGCAAAAATATTAAGGACATACTTCTGTATTTTGGCAGTTATGCTGTCAACATTTAACAAGATTTCTTCAACTTGGACTTGAAAGCATTAATAGTATAAACACTTTTAACAGTACTAAACAATTCCAATAGATAACATTGGTGTCATTACCTTTTTGTGGCTAAAATCCGAAAAACGTTGAAAGTTTTCCACTTGTATCGCTAGCAACGGCATTAGACTTGTGTTTTTTTGTCCCAACGTGGTCTTTTACATCGCTAATTCCTCCGTGTCCGATCGAAAAATCTTGTCTGCACAAGGTGCAATTCGCGTAGTTTTCACCCTTTTTGGAACGGATAATTATTCCCGGATAGGCTTTTGAATATTCTTCACGGAATGACTGCAGTTTTCTTTTCGGTTTAAGACTCGTTTGCGATTTTTCTCCGGCTGATTCCATGATCGTTCGCTCGTTTGGAAACAATGGCAACAGGTGCCTCGTGCTTGGCCTCGCGCATTTAAAAAAAAATTTTTTTTTAATTAATGAAAAACCGTATTTTTTATCACTGCAACCGTAACCCGGAATAGGTTGATGAAAACCGTACTAATTACGGGAAAACCGGAGTAGTTGGCAGGTATGCTAAGCTAAAGTCTTAACAAGCTGCTCCGCTTCCTTCTGCCTGTCTCTGTCAGAACTCTACACAGCACCCAGCATTGTCCCACCCACACAACCATCTGATTGGTTACATACAGAGCGGTAACAGCCAATCGGTAGTGCGTATTCAGAGCGCATGTAGTCAGCACGTTTAGCAGGTAAGCATCAGGCAGCGGACTCTCCCCAAATGATAATAAACCTCCCAGTCAACTACTAGTAACTTCACTATGAGCCCGTTGACCTTCTAGAAATATAAACTGCAGCTCAGCTCGCTTGCAGTCCTGGCTTGAGGTGAAGGCTAATTCGCTTTTAGCGTAACGTTAGCTCATTTTGTGGTGTGTGTGTGTGTGTGTGTGTGTGTGTGTGTGTGTGTGTGTTACGGACAGCAAAGCCTTGTCTGTCTGTTATTTCACTTTACCTTTTTCTGTGTTGATTGAACTGTGTTGAAGCAGCAAAAATTGACATTATGTTAAATGAAGAGTTTCTGTCTCTGATAATTGATATAATAATGTAACTGCATCATAAAGCCTACATGAACTCCATGGTGTTCAGGGATAAATAGTCTCTCCTATTGCTATTGTACTATTTTTTCAGCTATAGTTACATTAATCATTAGTAATGGAGCAGCCTAGTTTTGAATGGCAGGGTCCCTGCTATCACATGTTGATAAAAATACAACATTTACATAATAAAAATCAACTACAGGCTTCCCAAATGCTGTAATAAATTAAGCATGGTGAGTTGACTTGAAACTGTTTAATGTTGCACTTTTTATATGTCGAAGAAAGTTTTTGTCATTTTATTTAATCTGAGCAACAATTTGAGGCAGTTTAATGTGGATTAACGTGGGCAGAATTATTATAGTGTTCCCAATGTTAAAAAGATAAAGCCATTGTTTACCATCCATCCATCCATCTTCTTCCGCTTATCCGAGGTCGGGTCGCGGGGGCAGCAGCCTAAGCAGGGAAGCCCAGACTTCCCTCTCCCCAGCCACTTCGTCCAGCTCTTCCTGTGGGACCCAGAGGCGTTCCAAGGCCAGCCGGGAGACATAGTCTTCCCAACGTGTCCTGGGTCTTCCCCGCGGCCTCCTACCGGTCGGACGTGCCCTAAACACCTCCCTAGGGAGGCGTTCGGGTGGCATCCTGATCAGATGCCCGAACCACCTCATCTGGCTCCTCTCGATGTGGAGGAGCAGCGGCTTTACTTTGAGCTCCTCCCGGATGGCAGAGCTTCTCACCCTATCTCTAAGGGAGAGCCCAGCCACCCGGCGGAGGAAACTCATTTCGGCCGCTTGTACCCGTGATCTTGTCCTTTCGGTCATAACCCAAAGCTCATGACCATAGGTGAGGATGGGAACGTAGATCGCCCGGTAAATTGAGAGCTTTGCCTTCCGGCTCAGCTCCTTCTTCACCACAACGGATCGATACAGCGTCCGCATTACTGAAGACGCCGCACCGATCCGCCTGTCAATCTCACGATCCACTCTTCCCTCACTCGTGAACAAGACTCCGAGGTACTTGAACTCCTCCACTTGGGGCAAGATCTCCTCCCCAACCCGGAGATGGCACTCCACCCTTTTCCGGGCGAGAACCATGGACTCGGACTTGGAGGTGCTGATTCTCATCCCAGTCGCTTCACACTCAGCTGCAAACCGATCCAGCGAGAGCTGAAGATCCTGGCCAGATGAAGCCATTAGGACCACATCATCTGCAAAAAGCAGAGACCTAATCCTGCAGCCACCAAACCAGATCCCCTCAACGCCTTGACTGCACCTAGAAATTCTGTCCATAAAAGTTATGAACAGAATCGGTCACAAAGGGCAGCCTTGGCGGAGTCCAACCCTCACTGGAAACGTGTCCGACTTACTACCGGCAATGCGGACCAAGCTCTGGCACTGATCATACAGGGAGCGGACTGCCACAATCAGACAGTCCGATACCCCATACTCTCTGAGCACTCCCCACAGGACTTCCCGAGGGACACGGTCGAATGCCTTCTCCAAGTCCACAAAACACATGTAGACTGGTTGGGCAAACTCCCATGCACCCTCAAGGACCCTGCCGAGAGTATAGAGCTGGTCCACAGTTCCACGACCAGGACGAAAACCACACTGTTCCTCCTGAATCCGAGGTTCGACTATCCGGCGTAGCCTCCTCTCCAGTACACCTGAATAGACCTTACCGGGAAGGCTGAGGAGTGTGATCCCACGATAGTTAGAACACACCCTCCGGTTCCCCTTCTTAAAGAGAGGAACCACCACCCCCGGTCTGCCAATCCAGTGGTACCGCCCCCGATGTCCATTGTTTACAAATTTGGTAAATAAATAACCAAAAAATGTATATTTTGTTGTTTTCTTACTGTACCGAAAATGAACCGAACCGTGACCTCTAAACCGAGGTACGTACCGAACCAAAATTTTTGTCTACCGTTACACCCCTAATTGAGACACATCACATCCATAAAGAGTCACTTCTGCCTTAAGGGGACCTTGAAAATCTAAATGTTGTATCGTAGGGCCTCTGCGCTTGGTGACATTTGATGCGACAGATTCACAACAGTTTAATGTCACAGGCGCCCTCCACAATTATAACAAATTACTCAAGTCCCAAAGTAATATTTTCCCGCGCCAACTGGGCTAAAAACAACTGTCCAGAAGGGGATTACAGCTTCCAAAACAACAATTTATTTGCTACACGAGCAATAATGATCGTCAATAGGCAGGCACATTTCTCTTGCTGCCTGGAATAATTAAACACACCAGGATTGCTCATGTCCTTGACCAAGTAACACTGGCAATAATATGAGCTTGGACAAGAGTCTATGCCCAAACGTTGCTGGAAAAAGCAGAAAAACACTCTTCAGAGAGAGTGGAGCGCAAACATTAAACAGGTGGAAAAACATGTCCAAGACTAAGCCCTGTTGCATAAGGGTGCAAGCAAAGGTGTTTGAGCAGCACCCACATGCGAGATTCTTTTGAGGGACTTGGACTGCTTGGCACTTAAATGTGGGCCATTATTGTTATTCTACAGCGAAAAGTCGGAGCAAAGTGGCTAGCGAAACGGCCTCCATTATCTTGTTTGAGCACCTCCGCGCAACACGAGTGAACAACGTAATGTGAGGGAACGTTGATAGCCTAACTGGGAGAGTGTTGCGTCACATTAAAAGTAGAGGTGAAGCTGCACCAAAATAGAAGTACTTTAGCAAACCCGAGCACACGACGCCGCGCCAACATTGCAACACTGCTAACTTAAGCCAAAGCTGCGATTCATCATTTAACGCTGACGTAAACAATAAATTATTTTTGTTTTGCTCAGTGACCGCAACTGGCTTTTATCTTGGCCAAATATGATGAAACAACATGATACAGTGTGATGGAGGAGATACAAAAAAGAAGTTGGAGGCCACCATTTGACATGTTAATTTAAAAAAAAGCTACTGTGACCATTAGGGGTGTAACGCATACTTGCCAACCTTGAGACCTCCGATTTCGGGAGGTGTGGGGGGTGGGGGGCGTGGTCGGGACGGGGGCGTGGTTGAGGGGGGGCGTGGTTAAAAGGGGAGGAGTATATTGACAGCTTGAATTCACCAAGTCAAGTATTTCATACATATATATATACACAGGTAAAAGCCAGCAAATTAGAATATTTTGAAAAACTTGATTTATTTCAGTAATTGCATTCAAAAGCTGTAACTTGTACATTATATTTATTCATTGCACACAGACTGATGCATTCAAATGTTTATTTCATTTAATTTTGATGATTTGAAGTGGCAACAAATGAAAAATCCAAAATTCCGTGTGTCACAAAATTAGAATATTACTTAAGGCTAATACAAAAAAGGGATTTTTAGAAATGTTGGCCAACTGAAAAGTATGAAAATGAAAAATATGAGCATGTACAATACTCAATACTTGGTTGGAGCTCCTTTTGCCTCAATTACTGCGTTAATGCGGCGTGGCATGGAGTCGATGAGTTTCTGGCACTGCTCAGGTGTTATGAGAGCCCAGGTTGCTCTGATAGTGGCCTTCAACTCTTCTGCGTTTTTGGGTCTGGCATTCTGCATCTTCCTTTTCACAATACCCCACAGAATTTCTATGGGGCTAAGGTCAGGGGAGTTGGCGGGCCAATTTAGAACAGAAATACCATGGTCCGTAAACCAGGCACGGGTAGATTTTGCGCTGTGTGCAGGCGCCAAGTCCTGTTGGAACTTGAAATCTCCATCTCCATAGAGCAGGTCAGCAGCAGGAAGCATGAAGTGCTCTAAAACTTGCTGGTAGACGGCTGCGTTGACCCTGGATCTCAGGAAACAGAGTGGACCGACACCAGCAGATGACATGGCACCCCAAACCATCACTGATGGTGGAAACTTTACACTAGACTTCAGGCAACGTGGATCCTGTGCCTCTCCTGTCTTCCTCCAGACTCTGGGACCTCGATTTCCAAAGGAAATGCAAAATTTGCATGGTTGGGTGATGGTTTGGGGTGCCATGTCATCTGCTGGTGTCGGTCCACTCTGTTTCCTGAGATCCAGGGTCAACGCAGCCGTCTACCAGCAAGTTTTAGAGCACTTCATGCTTCCTGCTGCTGACCTGCTCTATGGAGATGGAGATTTCAAGTTCCAACAGGACTTGGCGCCTGCACACAGCGCAAAATCTACCCGTGCCTGATATACGGACCATGGTATTTCTGTTCTAAATTGGCCCGCCAACTCCCCTGACCTTAGCCCCATAGAAAATCTGTGGGGTATTGTGAAAAGGAAGATGCAGAATGCCAGACCCAAAAATGCAGAAGAGTTGAAGGCCACTATCAGAGCAACCTGGGCTCTCATAACACCTGAGCAGTGCCAGAAACTCATCGACTCCATGCCACGCCGCATTAACGCAGTAATTGAGGCAAAAGGAGCTCCAACCAAGTATTGAGTATTGTACATGCTCATATTTTTCATTTTCATACTTTTCAGTTGGCCAACATTTCTAAAAATCCCTTTTTTGTATTAGCCTTAAGTAATATTCTAATTTTGTGACACACGGAATTTTGGATTTTCATTTGTTGCCACTTCAAATCATCAAAATTAAATGAAATAAACATTTGAATGCATCAGTCTGTGTGCAATGAATAAATATAATGTACAAGTTACACCTTTTGAATGCAATTACTGAAATAAATCAAGTTTTTCAAAATATTCTAATTTACTGGCTTTTACCTGTATATATATATATATATATATATATATATATATATATATGTAATAAAATATATATATAGCTAGAATTCACTGAAAGTCAAGTATTTCTTATATATATATATATATATATATATATATATATATATATATATCTTAACCACGCCCCCAACCACGCACCCCGCCCCCCACCCCCACCAACCACCTCCCGAAATCGGAGGTCTCAAGGTTGGCAAGTATGCCGAAACGGTTCAATACAAATACACGTACCGTTACACCCGTAGTGACCATATTTGTTAACTAGGATGTCTCAGAGTCGTGTGCACGCCTGCGCCAAGGCAGAGGTGTCGACAAATATAGATAAGACATTGTCGCATTTGTTTGTTTGTCTATGTGTTCCTTTTAGCTGCAACAATTCATCGATTAATTCGATTAGAAAAAAGCATTTTTTTTAAAAGCATTGTATTTTGTTGCTTCGATGATTTGTTTAATAAGTAAGATACGAGGACATTGTGCAGTGCGCTTATTGGTGATCTGGCTAGAGCTGCCCGGTGATGTGGCCTATTTGTGTGGGAAGGGGGTGGTACTAGTGGAGTGCGGGTTGAGAGAGAGGGCTCCGAAAAACACCGAAAAAAGTGGCAAGACAGCAAAGAGCTCAGAGAAGATGAGAGGTTACGATGATTTAAAACTGAGAAATACAGACATCGTGATGAAATGTTTGCACTATCAAACAGGCATCTGGCATTTCTCAATACTGGTACTACAGCGATGATACAATACCATAAATCACCCCGCATATTTAAGAGCAGCAAACACCGTCTTACATATTTGACTTGCATAACAAATGATTTATTCAAACACATGTGAGGCCATGTTAGCATCTTAATGCTAGCAAGTTGTCCATGATCAAACAGCCCTGCTCTGATTACACCCTTTCAAATGTTTCCAGTATGAGTTAAATTGTGAATACATTGTAACTTAATTTATCATACTTCATCAGTCTTTTTGTTAAGTTTGGTTCTTTATCTATTACCTGGTTAATGTTCCTCTGGCTACACAGTTTTTTTGTTTGTTTTTCTAACTTTTTTTGTTTTTTAAATGTACCGTATTTTCCGCACTATAAGGCGCACCTAAAAACCACAAATTTTCTCAAAAGCTGACAGTGCGCCTTATAACCCGGTGCGCTTTATATATGGATAAATATTAAGATTCATTTTCATAAAGTTTCGGTCTCGTAACTACGGTAAACAGCTGCCATCTTTTTTCCCGGTAGAACAGGAAGCGCTTCTTCTTCTACGCAAGCAAATCAAATCAAATCAACTTTATTTATAGAGCACATTTAAAATTTACCACAGGGGTAGCCAAAGTGCTGTACAATGAGCAGGTTAAAAGATAAAACGAGTACCGAGCAAACACAACACAACACAAACAGAACACGATAAAAAATAAATAATTAAAATAGAATTAATAAAAACATAAAAACATAAAAACAGGATCACAGCAGGTGTATTATGGGGCGCCATTGCAGGATGGATATCACTCAGTGTTAAAAGCCATGGAATAAAAGTATGTTTTTAAGAGAGATTTAAAAACAGGAAGAGAGGAGGCTTGTCTAACACTCAGGGGTAGGTCGTTCCAGAGCTTGGGAGCAGCAACGGCGAAAGCTCTGTCACCTCTAAGCTTCAGCCTTGTGTCAGGGACCGTCAACAGCAGCTGATCGGCTGATCTTAAGGATCGGGTGGGGCAGTAAGGCTGAAGGAGGTCGGAGAGAGCAACCGCCAAGGTAAGCACCCGCCCCCATAGAACAGGAAGCGCTTCTTCTTCTACTGTAAGCAACCACCCGCCCGCGTAGAAGAAGAAAAAGCGCGCGGATATTACCGTACTTCATTTCCTTTGTGTGTTTACATCTGTAAAGACCACAAAATGGCTCCTACTAAGCGACCGGGATCCGGTTCATGAAAAGACGCAATCTCTCCATCCGCACACGGATTACTATTTCACAGCAACTGATATTCCTGTGAACCGCACTGTAGATACAACGGGAGCACGTACGGTGAATATTCGCACCACAGGGAATGAGAAGTCATCCTTCACTGTGGTTCTAGCTTGCCATGCTAATGGCCAGAAACTTCCACCCATGGTGATATTCAAAAGGAAGACCTTGCCAAAAGAGACCTTTCCAGCCGGCGTCATCATAAAAGCTAACTCGAAGGGATGGATGAAGAAAAGATGAGCGAGTGGTTAAGGTAAGTTTAAGTTTACGCGAAGAGGCCGGGTGGCTTTTTTCACGCAGCTTCGTCCATGTTGATATACGATTCCTTGCGCGCCCACATCACGCTGGTTTTAATATATTATTAAAGTTTGACTGACCTATTTGACTGTTTTTTTGACATTCCTTTAGCGCAGTTAGATGCGGCTTACAACACGGGGCGGCTTATAGGTGGACAAAGTTTTGAAATATGCCGTTCATTGAAGGCGCGGCTTATAACCCAGGGCGCCTTATGGTGCGGAAAATACGGTAAGTAATATGTAATGATGCTCCCATTGGAAAAGTGCAATTTCAATGTTATGTGCATTTTTAAGAAGAAAGAAAAAGGTCAATAGAAAAATCCGTATTCATTTCAACTATCTTCCATAAAAGTCACATGGAGGCTAGAAATGTTTTTTTAATTAAATTACTTGAACAAATCAATTGAGATTACTTACAGCCCTAGTCCCATTATTAGGAAGCTACTTCGTGGTTTAGCACAGTGTTTTTCAACCACTACTAGAGTGCCGTGAGATACAGTCTGGTGTGCCGTAGGAGATTATCTAATTTCACCTATCTGGGTTAAAAATATTTTTTGCAAACCAGTAATTGAGTGTCGGTGCTGTCTAGAGCTCGGCAGAGTAACCGTGTAATACTCTTCCATATCAGTAGGTGGCAGCATGTAGCTAATTGCTTTGTAGATGTCGGAAACAGCGGGAGGCAGTGTGCAGGTAAAAAAGGTGTCAAATGCTTAAACCAAAAATAAACAAAAGGTTAGTGCCCCTAAGAAAAGGCATTGAACGCTTAGGGAAGGCTATGCGGAACAAAACTAAAACTGAACTGGCTACAAAGTAAACAAAAACAGTATGCTGGACGACAGCAAAGACTTACTGTGGAGCAAAGACGATGTACATCCGAACATGACATGACAATCAACAATGTTCCCACAAAGAAGGATAAAAACAACTGAAATATTCTTGATTGCTAACACAAAGTAGATGCGGGAAATATCGCTCAAAGGAAGACATGATACTGCTACAGGAAAATACCAAAAAAAAACAAAAAGCCACCAAAATAGGAGTGCAAGACAAGAACTACACACAGGGAAACAGCAAAAAACTCCAAATAAGTCAGGGTGTGACAGGTGGTGACAGTACACCTACTTTGAAACAAGAGCTATATTGATGCATGCTTGGTTATGCTTTAAAGTCATATCCAACAATTGCAACGACTCTTTACTGTCAACTGAGTTTCGTTTTTTAATGATGTCTGCTGGTGGTGTGCCTCCGCATTTTTTCAACGCAAAAAATGTGCTTTGGCTCAAAAAAGGTTGAAAAACACTGGTTTAACCCATCGAAGCCCACACTGACTCAAATGATCTATATGTACCTTTATCCAGATTTTCACCAAAAAAAATGATTGTAAATGTGTTTAAAAATACATGATATCCTACAAGAAGAACATCAAAGTTAATGATGCCCTAAGATTCTCGCACAGTACTACAACTTGATTTATTTATTAATTGTTTTTAAAAAAACATGCTTGACTATCCAAGTACCGTAGCGGAGGTTTTGAAAGAAAGGAAATAAAGAGGACCTCGTGTCACCACTTCCGCTCTTAGCGCCTTCAAAATAAGAGCTCATGGCATATACTGTATAACAGCTTATAACAGGAACTTTAACATCACAAAGAGGCAAGCCCATAAAAATAGGTTACAGTATATTTGTCGTTTTTTTATGTTTTCTGAATAAATCATGTGATAATGTTCATCAGTCAACTCATTGGTGTGAATTTTCAATCTATCAAGATAAAAAAATTATATCAAAATCAAATTACCGTATTTTCCGCACTATTAGCCGCACCTAAAAACCACAAATTTACTCAAAAGCTGACAGTGCGGCTTTTAACCCGGTGCGCTTTATATATGGATTAATATTACGATTCATTTTCATAAAGTTTCGATCTCGCAACTTCGGTAAACAGCCGCCGTCTTTTTTCCCGGTAGAACAGGAAGCGCTTCTTCTTCTACGCAAGCAACCGCCAAGGTAAGCACCCGCCCCCATAGAACAGGAAGCGCTTCTTCTTCTACTGTAAGCAACCACCCGCCCGCGTAGAAGAAGAAAAAGCGCGCGGATATACCGTACGTTTCATTTCCTTTGTGTGTTTACATCTGTAAAGACCACAAAATGGCTCCTACTAAGCGTCAGGGATCCGGTTCATGAAAAGACGCAATCTCTCCATCCGCACACGGATTACTATTTCACAGCAACTGATATTCCTGTGAACCGCACTGTGGATACAACGGGAGCACGTACGGTGAATATTCGCACCACAGGGAATGAGAAGTCATCCTTCACTGTGGTTCTAGCTTGCCATGCTAATGGCCAGAAACTTCCACCCATGGTGATATTCAAAAGGAAGACCTTGCCAAAAGAGACCTTTCCAGCCGGCGTCATCATAAAAGCTAACTCGAAGGGATGGATGAAGAAAAGATGAGCGAGTGGTTAAGGTAAGTTTAAGTTTACGCGAAGAGGCCGGGTGGCTTTTTTCACGCAGCTCTGTCCATGTTGATATACGTATGTTTGTGATTGCACATTTGCGTACATTTTGGGAGTGAACAGAGTTGTTAGAACGCTGGTTTTTAATATATTATTAAAGTTTGACTGACCTATCTGACTGTTTTTTTGACATTCCTTTAGCGCAGTTAGATGCGGCTTACAACGCCGGGCGGCTTATAGGTGGACAAAGTTTTGAAATATGCCGTTCATTGAAGGCGCGGCTTTTAACCCAGGGCGCCTTATGGTGCGGAAAATACGGTACCGTATTTTTCTGAGTATAAGTCGCACCGGCCGAAAAATGCATAATAAAGAAGGAAAAAAACATATAAGCCACACTGGTATAAGTCGCATTTTTGGGGGAAATGTATTTGATAAAAGCCAACAGCAAGAATAGACATTTGAAAGGCAATTTAAAATAAATAAAGAATAGTGAACAACAGGCTGAATGAGTGTACGTTATATGAGGCATAAATAACCAACTGGTATGTTAACGTAACATATTATGGTAAGAGTCATTCAAATAACTATAACATATAGAACATGCTATACGTTTACCAAACAATCTGTCACTCCTAATCGATAAATCCCATGAAATCTTATACGTCTACTCCGGGGGTTGGCAACCCGCGGCTCCGGAGCCGCATGCGGCTCTTTGATCACTCTGATGCGGCTCAGCAGCTTACTTGCTGAACCCCCCAATTTTCCCGTGAGACTTCCGGATTTCAATGCCTCTCGCAGAAAACTCCCGGGATTAATATTCACCGATTTTCACCCTTATAGCTATAATAAGGGCGTGCCATGATGGTACAACATTTGGCGCTCTCTACAATCTGTATTAACAGCGTGCCAGCCCAACACTTTTTATACAATATACATCTTCTGCTTGCACACGTACGTGACAGCAAGGCATACTTGGTCAACAGCCACACAGGTTTAAGGCTGAAACGACGCGTCGACGTAGTCGACGTCATCGGTTACGTAAATACGTCGACGCCGTTTTTGTGCGTCGGCGCGTCGCATATTTACGTCACACTACTGTCATGGCAGAGCGCAAAGCAGACGATGCGAGCGAGGGGAAAAAAGCACGCCAAAAGTCGTCAAAAGTGTGGGAGTATTTCAATAAACGGCCTAATAATGTTGTTGTATGCACACTGTGTCGAGCGGAAATGGCCTATCATAGCAGCACAACGGCTATGAACGAACATTTGAAAAGAAAACCCCCGACAGCGTTCTTGCCATCACCATCAACAAGTCAATCGTCCGCGTGCGTATACGTTGTCATTATTACACAAAAACATGAATGTGTCATTTGTATCTGCGTTGTAAATTCATAAACTAAAGCACCGTTTCGCTCTGAGAGGCGCGTTTGGCGTGCCTGTTCAGTGTTTACAAAGACGCGCTCCTCTTTAACGCTGTGGAGAGGCGGCGGCGGCGGCGGCGGCGGCGAGCGAGCGGCGAGGCGGGGCGCGCCGGGAGCGACGCCGCAATCGTGCCCAGGTGCGCGATCCGCGCAGTTGGAAGAGAAAAGACTTTGTGTAAAATTAAAAGATTGTAAACCTGGCAAAGCCGTCTGGCGTTCAGTCTGTCGGTCCTGAAAGAACTCCACGGCACAAGACGTGTCACAAACGCTAACGTTAATTAGTTGTGCAAATACCTTTTACAACATTAACAGTTACATATACTATGTACAAACCAACAATTAACTTTCACTTTAATCATACTATCATTGTTGTGTTATTAAGCAAAATAAGCAATACTTTTACTTTTGTTGAAATGTTTACACTGTACACTTTTTTGTATTGGATGTTTAGCTTTATTTTTGCACATTTTAGCAAATAAGCAATACTTTTACTTTTGTTGAAATGTTTACACTTGTTACAGAATATTTCCGTTTTGCACTTTTTTGTATTGGATGTTTATCTTTATTTTTGCACATTTTAAAGCAAAATAAGCAATACTTTTACTTTTGAAATGCTTATACTATTCCAGAATATTAAGATTTGCACTGGATGTTTACTTTTATATTTGCACATTAAAAAGCAAATAAGCTACTTTTAATTTTGTTAAATGTTAAAAGTTTTAAATGTTTACATTGTTACAGAATATTTTGTCATGTTGTTGTCAATGTTGACTGAGTGGCCATACTTTTTTTTTTTGTAAATAAAAGCCATGCCTTTTGAAAAAACTGGCCTACATTTATTTTTTCATCTTCATTTTAAATAAAAAAAATAATCGGTAAAAGGAAAAATAATCTATAGATTAATCGGGAAAAAAATAATCTATAGATTAACCGATTAATCGAAAAAATAATCTATAGATTAATCGATAGAAAAATAATCGTTAGCTGCAGCCTTACATTCAATTAAAACCCGCGTGCCGCACCGGGTTCCAAATTTCATATAAAGGTGTGGGCAGCGTGTCTGAGACCCCTGGTTTATACATAGCACAAAGCAACAAAAAAAAACTTTGTATGCAGTGTAATTTCATTTAAAATTTCAAAAAAATTTTGCGGCTCCCATTGTTTTCTATAATTTGCGAAACTGGTCAAAATGGCTCTTTGACTGGTAAAGGTTGCCGACCCCTGGTCTAGTCTCTTACGTGAATGAGATCAATAATATTATTTGATATTTTACGCTAATGTGTTAATCATTTCACACATAAGTCGCTCCTGAGTATACAGGTAAAAGCCAGTAAATTAGAATATTTTGAAAAACTTGATTTATTTCAGTAATTGCATTCAAAAGGTGTAACTTGTACATTATATTTATTCATTGCACACAGACTGATGCATTCGAATGTTTATTTCATTTAATTTTGATGATTTGAAGTGGCAACAAATGAAAATCCAAAATTCCGTGTGTCACAAAATTAGAATATTACTTAAGGCTAATACAAAAAAGGGATTTTTAGAAATGTTGGCCAACTGAAAAGTATGAAAATGAAAAATATGAGCATGTACAATACTCAATACTTGGTTGGAGCTCCTTTTGCCTCAATTACTGCGTTAATGCGGCGTGGCATGGAGTCGATGAGTTTCTGGCACTGCTCAGGTGTTATGAGAGCCCAGGTTGCTCTGATAGTGGCCTTCAACTCTTCTGCGTTTTTGGGTCTGGCATTCTGCATCTTCCTTTTCACAATACCCCACAGATTTTCTATGGGGCTAAGGTCAGGGGAGTTGGCGGGCCAATTTAGAACAGAAATACCATGGTCTGTAAACCAGGCACGGGTAGATTTTGCGCTGTGTGCAGGCGCCAAGTCCTGTTGGAACTTGAAATCTCCATCTCCATAGAGCAGGTCAGCAGCAGGAAGCATGAAGTGCTCTAAAACTTGCTGGTAGACGGCTGTGTTGACCCTGGATCTCAGGAAACAGAGTGGACCGACACCAGCAGATGACATGGCACCCCAAACCATCACCCAACCATGCACATTTTGCATTTCCTTTGGAAATCGAGGTCCCAGAGTCTGGAGGAAGACAGGAGAGGCACAGGATCCACGTTGCCTGAAGTCTAGTGTAAAGTTTCCACCATCAGTGATGGTTTGGGGTGCCATGTCATCTGCTGGTGTCGGTCCACTCTGTTTCCTGAGATCCACGGTCAACGCAGCCGTCTACCAGCAAGTTTTAGAGCACTTCATGCTTCCTGCTGCTGACCTGCTCTATGGAGATGGAGATTTCAAGTTCCAACAGGACTTGGCGCCTGCACACAGCGCAAAATCTACCCGTGCCTGGTTTACGGACCATGGTATTTCTGTTCTAAATTGGCCCGCCAACTCCCCTGACCTTAGCCCCATAGAAAATCTGTGGGGTATTGTGAAAAGGAAGATGCAGAATGCCAGACCCAAAAACGCAGAAGAGTTGAAGGCCACTATCAGAGCAACCTGGGCTCTCATAACACCTGAGCAGTGCCAGAAACTCATCGACTCCATGCCACGCCGCATTAACGCAGTAATTGAGGCAAAAGGAGCTCCAACCAAGTATTGAGTATTGTACATGCTCATATTTTTCATTTTCATACTTTTCAGTTGGCCAACATTTCTAAAAATCCCTTTTTTGTATTAGCCTTAAGTAATATTCTAATTTTGTGACACACGGAATTTTGGATTTTCATTTGTTGCCACTTCAAATCATCAAAATTAAATGAAATAAACATTTGAATGCATCAGTCTGTGTGCAATGAATAAATATAATGTACAAGTTACACCTTTTGAATGCAATTACTGAAATAAATCAAGTTTTTCAAAATATTCTAATTTACTGGCTTTTACCTGTAAGTCGCACCCCTCGGCCAAACTATGACTGCGACTTATAGTCCGAAAAATACGGTAGTAATATTTTTGGAGGAAGTCAGTTTAAAAACTATAGTGATGCTTGTTATACTCTTAAAGAGAGAAATTAGGAATGGAGTTTAGACGTGATAAAAGATGGACAACTCCATTTCTACAAGTGTAAGACTTACTTCTTTGACAGTGCTTCTGCGTCCAGCATCGTTCGCTGAAGTGCCCGTTGATGGTCGTCGTCTGGCAGGTGGTCTTCCCCACGGATGCCCCCGGGCACACATCTCCGCACTCTCTTTCGTTCTTGTTGGCCACAATGTAGTTGTCCTCCACAGAGTCCAGGATCTTGGACCAATCCAGCGTGGACAAGTAGCAAAGGTCCCGGTTCTTCTCGATCCGCACGGCCCCCCTGGTGATGTTCATTAAGCTTTGGAGGCCGATCTCTCGCAGCTGCAGCATCTCGAATACCACCAGGGCATAGTTGAAGAACAGGTTGTTGCCTCGGATGACCGTCAGGTTGGGGAAGAGGTCACTGAGACTCTCCAGGCCGTACACTCGGAAGAGCAGCAGGTAGTCGGTCACCACGGTCAGCTTGGGGAAGGTGAGGCCTCGGAAGTCTTCGGGCTTGGTCCCAAACATGAGTAGGATCTTTAGGTGACCTTCGATCACCGTGCAGTTAGTCAGCGAGTTGAGGTTGGTCGCATTGTTGCGGATGTCCTTGCTTGGGCAAACTGAATACAAACAGAGGAGAACAAGATCATTAGAAATACTAAGTAAGTAAGTACATTTTATTTATAAAGCACTTTTCACAGATAAAATCAAAGCACTGTACAAAACATAGGTGAAGTAAAACAACAATTCAATTTAAAACAAGGGCAAACATCATAAAAAGTGATAGTGAAAAGGTGCATTAACTAAAAGCTTTACTAAAAAGAGAAGTTTTCAAATCTTTCTTAAAAGTTTCAACACAGTCAAGATCACGGAGGGATTGGTGAAAATTGTTCCAGAGTCTAGGAGCTATAGCCTGGAATGCCAGGTGTCCACGGGTTTTAAAACAAGTTTTTAGGATCTTTAGAACAGTGTTTTTCAACCTTTTTTGAGCCAAGGCACATTTTTTGCGTTGAAAAAATGCAGAGGCACACCACCAGCAGAAATCATTAAAAAAACGAAACTCAGTTGACAGTAAAAAGTCGCAGTTTGTTGCAATTGTTGGATATGGATGTAAATCCATAACCAAGCATGCATCAATATAGCTCTTGTCTCAAAGTAGGTGTACTGTCACCACCTGTCACATCACTCCCTGACTTAATTTTGTTTTTTGCTGTTTTCCTGTGTAGTGTTTTACTTCTGGTCTTGCGCTCCTATTTTGGTGGCTTTTTCTCTTTTTTTGGTATTTTCCTGTAGCAGTTTCATGTCTTCCTTTGAGCGATATTTGCCGCATCTACTTTGTTTTAGCAATCAGTTGTTTTTATCCTTCTTTGTGGGGACATTGTTGATTGTCATGTCATGTTCGGATGTACTTTGTGGACGCCGTCTTTGCTCCACAGTAAGTCTTTGCTGTCGTCCAGCATTCTGTTTTTGTTTACTTTGTAGCCAGTTCAGTTTTAGTTTTGTTCTGCATAGCCTTCCCTAAGCTTCAATGCCTTTTCTTAGGGGCACTCACCTTTTGTTTATTTTTTGGTTCAAGCATTAGACACCTTTTTACCTGCACACTGCCTCCTGCTGTTTTCGACATCTACAAAGCAATTAGCAACTACAAGCTTAAATAATAAGGACATGATTAATGACAGGTGCGTGAGTCCGAATGTGAAACAGGTGAAACTAATGGTCGTCATGGTGACAAGGCAAGGGAGTGAAAACAGGAACTAAAAAGAGTCCAAAAACCAAACAGAACATAGCCAAACAAAAACAGGATCAAAAGACATGACACAATTAGCTACCAGCTGCCACTTACTGATATGGAAGAGTATTACACGGTTACTCTGCCGAGCCCCAGACAGCACCAACACTCAACAACAACAACACATCATTTGCAGACTATAATTACTGGTTTGCAAAAAATATTTTAACCCAAATTGGTGAAATTAGATAATCTCCCACAGCACACCAGACTGTGTCTCAGGGCAAAGTGGTTGAAAAACACTGCTTTAGAAGACCCTGGCCTGAAGGCCAGAGGCTGCGCCCTGAAGAGTAGGGGCATAGCAAGTCAGTGATGTACTGAAGGGCCCCCCCATGCAACGCACGGAATGTCAGAACTAAAATTTTTAACTCAATGCGGAATTTTACAGGAAGCCAATGAAGACTGGATAAAATGGGGGTGATATGGGCTGTTCTGGGTGCACCGGTCAAAGGTCTGGCAGCCGCATTTTGTACAGTCTGAAATCTCTTTAGCGTTGACTTGTTGAAAAGAGTGAAAAGAGAATTGCAATGGTCAATGCGAGACGAAATGAACGCGTGAATGATCATTTCGAGATCCAATTCTGACAACAAATTTCTCACTTTAGAAATATTTCTGAGATGATAAAAAACGAGTTTTTGTTCAGTTGACCCTCCAAAAACATGGACTGATCAAACACAACCCCAAGGTTTCTGAGATGATGCACCCAGAGCACCAAGGGCGTTCTTGATCAGGGGGATCTTTTTATTGAGAGCAATTATCACCGTTTTGTTTGAATTTATCTTGACGAAATTTGAGGACAACCAGTTTTTAATACAGGATACGCACTCCAAGAACTCAGATAACAAGTAAAACTCTGAATCATTGAAGGAGCATAACAGTTGAATATCATCTGCATAGAAATGATAAGAAACTAAGCTGTACGTGATGGTGTAAAAAATATATTTTGATGATTGAAAGCGTACTTGGCGTTGCTATGGGCACTATGGTATGAGCTCAGGCATTAATGTTACATTTATTTTGTGTCTGTGTGGATTACATCTACTGAAAGGGACTGATGCCTTGGGTAAGACGTCTGGCCTGTAGCGACGAAAAAGTCAGACATTGTCACAGAGGAGGGTAAAATAATAGATCTCTTGGTAATTAGAGGAGATATTTCACAGCAAAATATGTGTCCATTTCTCTGGCTGTGATGAAGAGCAGACAATCTTTGTTGACATGTTGTTTAGCAACCACATTTCTGGCCCTAAGGCTCTGTCTGATGTGGAGCGCTGCCACCGCCGAGCATAGCTGCACTCGTCCTCGGTTTTGGCCCCAAGATGATTTGTGGAGTTACCTCTGTGACTTCAGACTGTTAAACGCATTAGCTCCCGCGCTGCCAACACTTAACCGCAAGGAACCTGTCAGTGACGTTTGGAGCGGGGAACCTTATTTTGCACGGTGGCGTTTATGATGTGCAGACATGCCACATAATGGATTTGGTGACACCAAGGTTTGTAGAAGCTACCATACGACAAGGCACACACCTGTACCGTACTGTTGTCTGAAAAACAACTGGTCCAATGAGGGCTATCAAATCAAATGTATGTCAAAGCAACAGAGGTCACATAGACACATTACAGCAGTGTTTTTCAACCTTTTTTGAGCAAAGGCACATTTTTTTCATTGAGAAAATCCAAAGGCACACCACGAGCAGAAATCATAAAAAAATTTGAACTCGATATTGACAGTAAAAAGTCAACCATGCATCACTATACTTGACTATACTGACTTTTTTGGAGTTTTTTGGTGTCTTCCTGTGTGTAGTGTTTTAGTTCTTGTCTCGCGCTCCTATTTTGGTGGCTTTTCCTGTTTTGTCGGTATTTTCCTGTAGCATGTCTTCCTTGAGCACTATTCCCCGCACCTACTTTGTTTTAGCAATCAAGGCTATTTAAGTTGTCGCTATCCTTCTTTGCGGGGACATTGTTGATTGTCATGTCATGTTCGGATGTACTTTTGTGGACACCGTCTGGTCCACACGCTGTAAGTCTTTGCTGTCGTCCAGCATTCTGTTTTTGTTTACTTTGCAACCAGTTCAGTTTTAGTTTCGTTTTTGCATAGCCATCCATAAGCTTCAATGCTAATTCTTAGCGGCACTCGCCTTTTGTTTATTTTTGGTTTAAACATTAGATCATACTTGCCAACCCTCCCGGATTTTCCGGGAGACTCCCGAAATTCAGCGCCTCTCCCGAAAACCTCCCGGGACAAATTTTCTCCCGAAAATCTCCCGAAATTCAGGCGGACTCAGGTCCTCCACAATATAAAAAAGCGTACCTGCCCAATCACGTTATAACTGTAGAATGATGGAGGGCGAGTTCTTGGTTTCTTATGTGGGTTTATTGTTAGGCAGTTTCATTAACGTCCTCCCAGCGTGGCAACAACACACAACAACAGCAGTCACTTTTTTGTTTACCGTAAAGCAGTTCGTCTGCCGTAAACAGCAATGTTGTGACACTCTTAAACAGGACAATACTGCCATCTAGTGCATTTGATGAAAGCACTTTTGTGCGTGCCACACATCAATGCTCAGAGAGGGTGTTCAGCATGGTTCGAAAAATAGCGACAGAGAATAGAACAAGGATGGACAATTCAACCCTTAACTCAACAATGAGTAGATGAGTGTTAAGTGTGTGTATACGTGTAAATAAATGAACACTGAAATTCAAGTATTTCTTTTATTTATATATATATATATATATATATATATATATATATATATATATATGAAATACTTGACTTAGTATTTCTTATATATATATATATATATATATATATATATATATATATATATATATATATATATATATATATATATATATATATATAAAATAAAATAAATATATATATAAAGCTAGATATCACTGAACGTCAAGTATTTCCTATATATATATATATATATATATATATATATATATATATATATATATATATATATATATATATATATATATATATATATATATATAGGAAATACTTGACTTGGTGAATTCTAGCTGTAAATATACTCCTCCCCTTTTAGCCACGCCCCCAACCACGCCCCCGTCCAACCCCGACCACGCCCACCCCCACCTCCCGAAATCGGAGGTCTCAAGGTTGGCAAGTATGCATTAGATACCTTTTGACCCGCACGCTGTCGTCCGCATATTGTTATCAGACAAACCATGTTCCCGACATCTACAAAGCAATTAGCTACTTGCTGCCACCTATTGATATGGAAGAGTGTTACACGGTTACTCTGCCGAGCTCTAAACAGCACCGACACATTTGCAGATTATTATTACTGGTTTACAAAACAATATGTTTAACCCAAATAGGTAAAATTACATCATCTCCCACGGCACACCAGACTGTATCTCACGGCACACTAGTGTGCTGCGGCACATTGGTTGAAAAACACTGCATTACAGTATGGCAGTGCAACAAATAGGGGGTAACCAATATATTTCGTCATATTTCTTGGCTAAGCCTTTCGATTAATTCGAGGAGTGCTGCCATCTAGTTGGAGGTGTGTACCGTTTGAGGCCGGGAACTCCTGAATAAAATGGGGGGCGCGGGGGCTGTACCTCAGAGCATGGTAGGAGACTGTAACTGAGTGTGCAGCTCCATATGTTATCCACATGAGCAAAATTGAAATCTGTCTCTGCTTGATCCCTTGCTTCTTGTTCTGTTTAATCAATAGTTTGGTGCTTAAACCTGACACCAGGCTTAAGACATTTACCTTGTTGTGATGTAAGGTTTGGGACAGGTGTGCTGCTGGTGTGGCCACAGTGTGCACGTCTGATTTTGCCCACATGCGCTCCACTGAATGCTCGGAGTTACTACGTTTGCTCACACATATTAAAAGTTAGAGTAAGCATTGGACATGACTATGTATTTGTTTGTGTAAGCCAACACTTGTACTTCTGAACTGCAGAATACACTGCTCGATGTTGCTGGTTTTAAATCCCAAAAGGTTGAACCCAGATGGGCTAGAAATGTTTCACACAGTCCACGCGCTCTACAAAATACTAGGGGTGAAACGGTACGTGTATTTGTATTGAACCGTTTCGGTACGGGGGTTTCGGTTCGGTTCGGATGTGTACCGAATGAGTTTCCACACGGACATATTAAGTAGCGTAATGCACGTTGTGTAAACAATGTACACCGAGGCACAACACACGGCATGCTAGCAGCTAACGGGCTACGATAGACTGACCATACGTCCTCTTTTCACCGGACATGTCCTCTTTTGCGGAGCTGTCAGGGCGGAGTTTCTTAAATGCCTCAATTGTCCGGCATTTTGAGTTAGGGTTGCGTGTATTTTCAATGTACGTTCAGGGTTAAGAAGGGGTTAAAAACAAAACAAATTGTGCGCGCAGCAGCATTGGTGAGGGAGGGGCAGAGACAGAGAGAGCAAGAGAGTTATGATAAACGCGCATGCGTCGCCAGGCTCTGCTTTTTATCCATAGATTTATCACATTTAACTTTTTATTATCTATAGCAGGGGTGTCAAAAGTGTGCCCCGGAGGCCATTTGCGGCCCACAGTTAATGTTTTAAAGGCCCACGGCACATTCTAAAAATACTATTAAAATAAACAAAAACATAATAAAAGTGAAATAAAAAAGCTTAAAGGTTAAATGTAATTTAGAAAAAGTTGCAATGTTGACTACGGCAAGAAATCTGCGTTCAAAGAACTCCGGCTTATTAGTGATTCCCAGAGCCCAAAAAAAGTCTGCGGGCTATAGAGCGTTTTCTATTCGGGCTCCAGTACTATGGAATGCCCTCCCGGTAACAGTTAGAGATGCTACCTCAGTAGAAGCATTTAAGTCCCATCTTAAAACTCATTTGTATACTCTAGCCTTTAAATAGCCCCCCTGTTAGACCAGTTGATCTGCCGTTTCTTTTCTTCTCTCCTCTGCTCCCCTCTATCCCTTGTGGAGGGGGGGTGGGCACAGGTCCGGTGGCCATGGATGAAGTGCTGGCTGTCCAGAGTCGGGACCCGGGGTGGACCGCTCGCCTGTGCATTGGCTGGGAACATCTCTGCGCTGCTGACCCGTCTCCGCTCGGGATGGTGTCCTGCTGGCCCCACTATGGACTGGACTCTTACTATTATGTTGGATCCACTATGGACTGGACTCTCACAATATTATGTCAGACCCACTCGACATCCATTGCTTTCGGTCTCCCCTAGAGGGGGGAGGGTTACCCACATATGCGGTCCTCTCCAAGGTTTCTCATAGTCATTCACATCGACGTCCCACTGGGGTGAGTTTTTCCTTGCCCTTATGTGGGCTTTGTACCGAGGATGTCGTTGTGGCTTGTGCAGCCCTTTGAGACACTTGTGATTTAGGGCTATATAAATAAACATTGATTGATTGATGATTGATAATAAAACAAAGCTGTTTTTTTTTTTCTTTCAAACTGTCATTGCTCAAAACATAATATTGAATCAAAATCAATGTTATTATGAATTATTGACCTATCCAAGGTTCCCATTACTTCACATCAAATATTCCACTAAGAACGGTGGCAGAGGGGTTAGTGCATCTGCCTCACAATACGAAGGTCCTGAGTAGTCTTGGGTTCAATCCCGGGCTCGGGATCTTTCTGTGTGGAGTTTGCATGTTCTCCCCGTGACTGCGTGGGTTCCCTCCGGGTACTCCGGCTTCCTCCCACTTCCAAAAACATGCACCTGGGGATAGGTTGATTGGCAACACTAAATTGGCCCTAGTGTGTGGATGTGAGTGTGAATGTTGTCTGTCTATCTGTGTTGGCCCTGCGATGAGGTGGCGACTTGTCCAGGGTGTACCCCGCCTTCCGCCCGATTGTAGCTGAGATAGGCTCCAGCACCCCCCGCGACCCCAAAGGGAATAAGCGGTAGAAAATGGATGGATGGATGGAAAAATATTTTTGGTGGAAGATTTTTCAAATTTGGTAAATAAATAACCCAAAAATGTATATTTTGTTGTTTTCTCACTGTACCGAAAATGAACCGAACCGTGACCTCTAAACCGAGGTACGTACCGAACCGGAATTTTTGTGTACCGTTACACCCCTACAAAATACCCATTGTAACTTTGGGGTGTTTTTCTAAATTCCCACAAAATGGGCTACACACTTTTAGGGGACTGACAAGAACAGGTGGGTCCAATTTGAGCAATATTGGTTGAAAAAAAATGCCGCCATTATGCCAGGTACACTTGGCAACCGGTTATAAAACTTTGAGGGTATCTGTATTACATGTCAGACACAGCATTAATGACAGGTGTTTAAGGGGGCCAACGTGGCCGACTTGCAGTTGATAAAATCAATCTTCTGATAAATTGCTTATGCAAGCACCAAAACAAGAATTGGCCAATCGCCCACTGAGAGTAAATGTACTACGCCCGGCTAGTCAATCTGGCAAAACACATACGTACGTAAACAAACCCACGCATGCACACGCTCTCACACATACACACACAGTTTTTCTCATAATATATGATAAACCAAAGGCATGATCCATCTTACTTCTTAATATAAATGAATTTCTCCTTAAGAGATTCCTCTAAGTAAAGCTTTTTGGGTGTTTTCCTTTGCAGGTGCAACATGGGAAATTGTAGGCCTAATTTATGCAGTTCACACGCACTATGTGCAGCTGCAGGCACGCTGCCTGGAGAGAGACTGTATATGTTTACCAAACAACCCGGCGGCCAGTGGGGGACATCAAGTCAACTGGTGAGGAAGAATGACGGCTAAAGCGTGAACCTCTTTTTATGGTCTTGAGTTGCATAAGACAAGCAGCAATCATGAAGTAAACAAACTGTGCCCTTTTAGGAATATGTATTTCTTTCTCATTCTTATCTTACTTTTCTAATAATGTTGTATTGAATTAATTTGCTGGTGGTAATGATATGATATGGTTATAATAACAGATGAATTCAATTACCGTATTTTCCGCACTATTAGCTGCACCTAAAAACCACAAATTTTCTCAAAAGCTGACAGTACGCCTTATAACCCGGTGCGCTTTATATATGGATAAATATTAAGATTCATTTTCATAAAGTTTCGGTCTCGCAACTTCGGTAAACAGCCGGCATCTTTTTTCCCGGTAGAACAGGAAGCGCTTCTTCTTCTACGCAAGCAACCGCCAAGGTAAGCACCCGCCCCCATAGAACAGGAAGCGCTTCTTCTTCTACTGTAAGCAACCACCCGCCCGCGTAGAAGAAGAAAAAGCGCGCGGATATTACCGTACGTTTCATTTCCTGTTTACATCTGTAAAGACCACAAAATGGCTCCTACTAAGCGACAAGGATCCGGTTCATGAAAAGACGCAATCTCTCCATCCGCACACGGATTACTATTTCACAGCAACTGATATTCCTGTGAACCGCACTGTGGATACAACGGGAGCACGTACGGTGAATATTCGCACCACAGGGAATGAGAAGTCATCCTTCACTGTGGTTCTAGCTTGCAATGCTAATGGCCAGAAACTTCCACCCATGGTGATATTCAAAAGGAAGACCTTGCCAAAAGAGACCTTTCCAGCCGGCGTCATCATAAAAGCTAACTCGAAGGGATGGATGAAGAAAAGATGAGCGAGTGGTTAAGGTAAGTTTAAGTTTACGCGAAGAGGCCGGGTGGCTTTTTTCACGCAGCTCTGTCCATGTTGATATACGTATGTTTGTGATTGCACATTTGCGTACATTTTGGGAGTGAACAGAGTTGTTAGAACGCTGGTTTTTAATATATTATTAAAGTTTGACTGACCTATCTGACTGTTTTTTTGACATTCCTTTAGCGCAGTTAGATGCGGCTTACAACACCGGGCGGCTTATAGGTGGACAAAGTTTTGAAATATGCCGTTCATTGAAGGCGCGGCTTATAACCCAGGGCGCCTTATGGTGCGGAAAATACGGTATGTTGAAAAAAGAGTGACATAATTTGTGACTTTCTTCTGGACGCAACAACAATTGTATTTAAATGAAAAGTGCGTAACACATAATATCTATTATTATTCATTATTTCTGGCGGGCACTGTGTTCTACGCTGAAATCACTGTAAAAACACCTCTGTCACCTATTCCTCTGAATATAGAACAATTACTCGGAGAGACACTAAGAAAGAGCACAACTCGTAGGTTCAATGTGCACAATTGAATATCTTAGTTGCTCAGACATCCATCCATCCATCCATCCATCCATCCATCCATCCATCCATCCATCTTCAACCGCTTATCCGGAATCAAGTCGCGGGGACAACAGCTCCAGCAGAGACCCCCAGACTTCCCTCTCCAGAGCAACATTAGCAACTTCCTCCTGGGGAATCCCGAAGCATTCCCAGGCCAGAGAGGAGATGTAATCCCCCCATCTGGTCCTTGGCCTGCCACGGGGTCTCCTCCCAGTGGGACGTGCAACGAGGACCTCCCTAGGGAGACTCTGGTGAGGCATCCGCTAGGGATGTCCCGATCCGATATTTGGATCGGATCGGCCGCCGATATTTGCAAAAAAAATGCGTATCGGCAAGGCATGGGAAAATGCCGATCCAGATCCAGTTAAAAAAACAACTCCGCTCCGTGTTTTCCAACGCACCGATTTAAATAATACATTGCACTTTTCTGCTGCTCCCTAATTTCCGTTCCGTATTTTCCAGCACACCTTCAACACATCCACAGGTCTGTGGATTCTCACGCAGTTACTTTTAGCTACTGGCATTACACGACAGGCTCTTCTCACTCTTTTCTGTGTCTCCCTCTCACAGACAGCAAGCGCACCTTCTTACACACGTCACATACTGTCACGTCATACGTCACATACTGTCACGTCATACGTCACATACTGTCACGTCATACGTCACATACTGTCACGTCATACGTCACATACGTATACGTCCTCCCCGAGCAGAGAGGTAGCAGCATGGCTAACGTTAGCTGTGATGCTAGCGCAGCCGTGTGACCAACGTTCTCTCTAAGGTGCGCGCTTGTGCAATTGCGCACTGCTCAAGCGTCCTCTGCGCATAGCAATTATATGCCACGCACAAAATCAAATAAAAAAATAAGCGCATAACAATTTTCGACACACGGACACGACAGAGAAAACAGTTTTCGTCATCATCTGTCGAGACGCTTATCTCCGTTCGGTGCCACACGTCCACACCATCAAAATGCCGAGGCAAAAATTTCCAGATCAACACCGTATGAAAAAATTAGTGATTTTTTTAGTTGTGATTTCCTTCTCTGCATGAAAGTTTAAAAGTAGCATATATTAATGCAGTGTGAAGAAGAATGTTTTAATGTAGACATGCAAGCCTTGAAAGAAAATGTTGAAAATCAAGACTACATTTCCTGCAAATGGATGCATTTCTACCTTATATTTTAACTTTAGATTTATTCTCATATCAAACTCTTTTGGCTGTCTTTTTAACACTTACATCCGGCGCCCCCCTCCACACTCTGGATTATAAATAATGTAAATAATTCAATGTGATTATCTTGTGTGATGACTGTATTATGATGATAGTATATATCTGATAGTATATATCTGTATCATAAACTTAAACAAGTTGAAAAACTTATTTGGGTGTGACCATTTAGTGGTCAATTGTACGGAATATGTACTTCACTGTGCAACCTACTAATAAAAGTCTCAATCAACCAATCAAAACACACAGAATCATCATACTGCTGTGATTATATGCATCAAGTGTTCATTCAAGGCTAAGGCAAAATATCCAGATATATATCGTGTATCGCAATATGGCCTTAAAATATCGCAATATTAAAAAAAGGCCATATCTCCCAGCCATTTCTGTTTGTCATGTATAATTTTGTCTATTTTGTGTTTATCCTTGAATAAACAGGTCAGTTTCTTGTTACCAACCATTGTGTATTATTCAAACTCCCCTAATTCAGCTGGCTAGTTGTTATCAAGAGTACTAAAACCCTTTTCAACATGATTCTGACAACTAAGTAGGCTAAATAACTTTAAACTTTAATACATGCTCGGATAGGCCATTATCGGTCAGTATCGGTATCGGATCGGAAGTGCAAAAACAATATCAGTATCGGATCGGAAGTGCAAAAACCTGGATCGGGACATCCCTAGCAGAGAGACTGCAATACTGCCCCAGCTGCTCCGATTCTTCGGCTGATTTCCTTCTCCATCTTTCCGTCACTCGTGAACAAGACCTCAAGATACTTAAACTCCTCCACCTGGGACAGAGTCTCGTTCTCTACCTGGACTGTACAAACCATCGGTTTCCTGCTGAGAACCATGGCCTCAGATGTGGAGAATAGTTGTCAGACAGTAATGTGTTTATTAAAGATGTCTGATAATATCGGACTGCCGATATTCTCGGCCGATAAATGCTTGAAAATGTAATATCGGAAATTATCGGTATCGGTTTCAAAAAGTAAAATGTATGACTTTTTAAAACGCTGCTGTGTACACGGACGTAGGGAGAAGTACAGAGCGCCAATAAACCTTAAAGGCACTGCCTTTGCATGCCGGCCCAATCACGTAATATCTACGGCTTTTCACACACACAAGTGAATGCAAGGCATACTTGGTAAACAGCCATACAGGTCACACTGAGGGTGGCCGTATAAACAACTTTAACACTGTTACAAATATGCGCCACACTGTGAACCCACACCAAACAAGAATGACAAACCCATTTGGGAGAACATCCGCACTGTAACACAACATACACACAACAGAACAAATACCCAGAACCCCTTGCAGCACTAACTCTTCCGGGACGCTACAATATACACCCCCCGCTACCCGCTTAGAACCCCCCCCCCCCAACCTCCTCATTCTCTCTCAGGGAGAGCATGTCCCAAATTCCAAGCTGCTGTTTTGAGGCATGTTAAAAAAAAATAATGCACTTTGTGACTTCAATAATAAATATGGCAGTGCCATGTTGGCATTTTTTTCCATAACTTGAGTTGATTTGTTTTGGAAAACCTTGTTACGTTGTTTAATGCATCCAGCGGGGCATCACAACAAAATGAGGCATAATAAGGTGTTAATTCCACGACTGTATATATCGGTATCGGTAATTAAGAGTTGGACAATATCGGAATATCGGCAAAAAAGCCATTATCGGACATCTCTAGTGTTTATATAAGTTTAGATTGGGGTATGTTGTTTCTTAATGTCTCTTGTTTTCATGTTAGCATTTAAGCTAGCAAGCTGGCACCAGTCAGTTTGTGAGTGTATCAAAGTGCAGTTATCAAACATGGTTTTTCTACCATTTTAATTTAAAACAGTAATTTTAACCATCAGTAGTTTTATCGCCTTTCCGGGAAGGCTGAGGAGTGTGACCGGTAAGGTCTATTCGGGTGTACTGGAGAGGAGGCTACGCCGGATACTCGAACCTCGGATTCAGGAGGAACAGTGTGGTTTTCGTCCTGGTCGTGTAACTGTGGACCAGCTCTATACTCTCGGCAGGGTCCTTGAGGGTGCATGGGAGTTTGCCCAACCAGTCTACATGTGCTTTGTGGACTTGGAGAAGGCATTCGACCGTGTCCCTCGGGAAGTCCTGTGGGGAGTGCTCAGAGAGTATGGGGTAACGGACTGTCTTATTGTGGCGGTCCGCTCCCTGTATGATCAGTGCCAGAGCTTGGTCCGCATTGCCGGCAGTAAGTCGGACACGTTTCCAGTGAGGGTTGGACTCCGCCAAGGCTGCCCTTTGTCACCCATTCTGTTCATAACTTTTATGGACAGAATTTCTAGGCGCAGTCAAGGTTTGGTGGTTGCAGGATTAGGTCTCTGCTTTTTGCAGATGATGTGGTCCTGATGGCTTCATCTGGCCAGGATCTTCAGCTCTCACTGGATCGGTTCGCAGCTGAGTGTGAAGCGACCGGGATGAGAATCAGCACCTCCAAGTCCGAGTCCATGGTTCTCGCCCGGAAAAGGGTGGAGTGCCATCTCCGGGTTGGGGAGGAGATCTTGCCCCAAGTGGAGGAGTTCAAGTACCTCGGAGTCTTGTTCACGAGTGAGGGAAGAATGGATCGTGAGATCGACAGGCGGATCAGTGCGGCGTCTTCAGTAATGCGGACGCTGTATCGATCCGTTGTGGTGAAGAAGGAGCTGAGCCGGAAGGCAAAGCTCTCAATTTACCGGTCGGTCTACGTTCCCATCCTCACCTATGGTCATGAGCTTTGGGTTATGACCGAAAGGACAAGATCACGGGTACAAGCGGCCGAAATGAGTTTCCTCCGCCGGGTGGCGGGGCTGTCCCTTAGAGATAGGGTGAGAAGCTCTGCCATCCGGGGGGAGCTCAAAGTAAAGCCGCTGCTCCTCCACATCGAGAGGAGCCAGATGAGGTGGTTCGGGCATCTGGTCAGGATGCCACCCGAACACCTCCCTAGGGAGGTGTTTAGGGCACGTCCGACCGGTAGGAGGCCGCGGGGAAGACCCAGGACACGTTGGGAAGACTATGTCTCCCGGCTGGCCTGGGAACGCCTCGGGGTCCCACAGGAAGAGCTGGACGAAGTGGCTGGGGAGAGGGAGGTCTGGGCTTCCCTGCTTAGGCTGCTTCCCCCGCGACCCGACCTCGGATAAGCGGAAGAAGATGTATGGATGGATGGAGTAGTTTTATCGCGGTTATTTATTGTTACATACCTAAATGCAAGCCTCCAATATCCAACCTGAAGCGGAGGTAAATGGGGACATGAGACAGACATGTTAAGAGACTAAACTAGTTTGTTATTATAATGGCATGTGTTGCTGTTCAAGCCACAAACCAGCAATGCAATGTCAACAAGTCAACCTCCAAATGGAAAGTTTCCTTTCACACGGACTGCAACGGCAATGAAGAGACTGCAACAAGTCTGGCCAAACTGCAGTCACCAAACCTTCTACCATCAGAGACCTGCTTTCTCAAACATATGTACAGGAGGAGGGGACGGCGGTTATAAAGCGGCGAAAAAGACAAAAGACGAGCGAGCGATGCCCTGAGTGACCCTGAGGAGAAGGCGAGTCATCGCGGGGCGACGAGTGCAAGCTCCTATCAGTGTTCACTTTCAGCCAGGATAGTATTTTTAGCGGCACATGATTCCCAATAGAGAATCTAATACACACTGATAGTGAAGCTCACTGGAAACAAGAACATGGCAGTCCTGATGTGTGAGTGAAGAATGTTTGAGTGGCAGCAGAGAAAGAGCGGGGCGACTCCATGTGTGAACATTTAGTCGAAGGGGGACACAACTTTGCCAAGAGTCGTAAATTTGAAATACTTCGGAGAGAAAGACAAAAAAAACAAAAAACGCTGCATTTTGAGCCATGGCGACATGACCAAGAAAAACAAGCTGGGGGGGTTTGTTAAATTATCGGAGAAAAAAAAGTGTCCCACAAAAGGTTAATACGGTGACAGGATCAGCAAAATCATCAATGAGCTAATAGCAAAGGACCAAGTATGGAGGCTGGGGACAAACGCAGAGCACACCAAATGTCGCACATGTCACACAATGTGCACAGCTCGCGATGCCTTCATTACTGTTGTAAGCAAGCTATTCTGATCCCCTTCATGGAAGCGGGTGGCGGGCAGAGAGGGGGGGGCCAACACTTTGTTAGACTGCTGGTGGTGTGCGAGTCTGCCCGGGGGCCCTCCGAGAGGCCTCAGTAAGCATGCAGGAACACAAACAGGGGTGATTGCAACACTTCTCTTTTCAAGGTCTCACTGTTCTGCAGCTTTTCCAAAACGACCTGATCTACCTTCAAATTTTAACCTGTCCAACCCCCTAAAAACGCAGACGTCTGTGCGATAGAAGATCGTTAACTCAGTATGTGACGTAACCAGCTTCAGAAAGGCCTAGTTGTAAATAACACCTCTGGAACAAAACATCAGTAGGACACAGACTTTGTTACAAATAAGCAGAGGTGGGTAGAGTAGCCAGAAATTGTACTCAAGTAAGAGTACTGTTACTTTAGAGATTTATTACTCAAGTAAAAGTAAGAAGTAGTCACCCAAATATTTACTTGAGTAAAAGTAAAAAGTATGTTGTGAAAAAACTACTCAAGTACTGAGTAACTGATGAGTAACATACACACTCATATCATATATATATATATATATATATATATATATATATATATATATATATATATATATATATATATATATATATATATATATATATATATATATATATATATACATACATTGATATATACAGTATATAATTTATATTTATTTATTTTGCTGTTTTTGTTTACATGTTAAAGGTGTTTTAATGAATATACATGCATGTTTAACATATAGATTCCTTTCTTTCATGAAGACTAGAATATAAGTTGGTGTATTACCTGATTCTGATGACTTGCATTGATTGTAATCAGACAGTAGTGATGATAACGTCCAAGTTTTCAAATGGAGGAGAAGAAACAATGAGAACCTCAAGATGCTGTATCCATTCTCCAACTTCAAAAATAAACTAAAAACTTATCTATTAACCACCTATATTTAATGCCTCATGTAGGGTAGACTACTGTTGGGTTTTGCATGGTTGAATGAATGTATGTATGTATGTGTATGCTTGCTTTAGTACTATTATCTTGTGTTAATCATATAGCGTTGTTTTTTGTTTTGTTTTTTGTTGTTGTACTTGCTACCATGTTCCATCATTCCATGTATATTCCATCATTCCATGTATATTCTATCCTCTGGACCCCCTGTCAAAAGCTTCTTCTAGCTTATTTGGGGGAACCTTTCACGTACCAACATCTTTAAATGATGATATTTTACTACTATTGTATTTGTTATATGGTATTGTGAATAAACAAAAAAACAAAAAAAAAAACAAAACAAAAAAAAAAAAGTTCCTCCTTTCTGTCTAATACCACATGAAAGTGGTGGGTTTTTGGCATCTTATTTGTCCAACTTCCATATTCGTTTTTATACACTTTACAAGAAATATATTGGCGGCAAACTCCGTAGCTTGCTAGCTTGTTTGCGCTGGCTTTCGGAGACTATTATTTTGAAAGCGCAGGCGCGACGGAGCGGCACTTTTATTGTGAAGACAGGAACGTCCTCATGTGCGGTCAGTCTTTAGCCTTTTGACAGGATGTACGGTTGAAATAAAAAAAGTATCTTTTTTCCTTCACACTTTTGATTGATTGATTGGAACTTTTATTAGTAGATTGCACAGTACAGTACATATTCCGTACAATTGACCACTAAATGGTAACACCCCAATAAGTTTTTCAACTTGTTTAAGTCAGGTCATGTGACCGCCTGGCTCTGTTTGATTGGTCCAACGTCACCAGTGACTGCATCTGATTGGTGGAACGAAGTGAAACGTCACCAGTAAGGCAGGCACTTTGAAGGTCTGTCTGACAGACCAAAACAAACAAAGCGTGCATTAACAGATCGATAAAAATTAGTAGCGAGTAGCGAGCTGAATGTAGATAAAAGTAGCGGAGTAAAAGTAGCGTTCCTTCGCTATAAATATACTTAAGTAAAAGTAAAAGTATGTTGCATTAAAACTACTCTTAGAAGTACAATTTATCCCAAAAGTTACTCAAGTAGATGTAACGGAGTAAATGTAGCGCGTTACTACCCACCTCTGCAAATAAGACATTTTTAACATCATTAACACATTCTGCTTTTTGTCATTGAACTTCGGGCCAGCGTCATATTGAGTGCCACAATAGCTAAAGTTGCACCAATTTATGAGACTGGAGACAAACACCAATTTACAAATTATACACTACAAAAACTGAAATCTAAGTAAGATGAAATATCTCAAATAAGGGTGATATTTGCTTATTTTCTGTCTGATAAGATAATTCTTCTCACCAAGCAGATTTTATGTTAGAGTGTTTTACTTGTTTTAAGGGTTTTGGTCCTAAATGATCTCAGTAAGATATTACAGCTTGTTGCTGAGATTTGATGACCTATACTGAGTAAAACATGCTTGAAACTAGAATATCAAGTGTTGCAAAGCTGTGTCATCAACACTCACAAGTATAAAACTGCTTTTTTAAAGTAACAATTTCTTATTTCAAGTATGAAATAAAAAAAATCATGACTTTGACACAATTGTGTCTCATAATTAAAACAGATGACAGCCAAATGGACTTTGCTGTTTGATTTTCAATGAAACAATAGAAAATAGGTACTCATATAGTAGTACAGTTGGCACAGTACAGTAAACTGACAGTTAATATTTAAACATTTAACATTTCTAACTATTTTGAACAGAAATAGTTCATGCACATTCAGATGAATTATTCAAAATTACAATTAAAATTTTTTGGGCCGGGGCCCGGGCTGTATATATGCGCACTAATTGACTGAAAGAGCACGCACTTGGCGCGATGATGTCATGTTATCCATGGAAAAACGCATTTTTAGACAATATGATTTGCCTGAGCGGCTAGGGGACCCCGAGAGTAACAAGCGCTTGCCTTGTTGCCTTTCCATTAAGAACAATAAATTAGTTTTTAGTATAAGTTTGCTGGTTTCAAGAAATGTAATGTCGAGCGCATATCATTATGTCAAGATAATGGCACTAGCATTTACTTAATTTAAGAATATTTTTCAACATATTGAGCAAAAAGGTCTAATTTTTTTTTCTATCAAGAAAAGTGCACTTGTTATTAGTGAGAATGTAGTTATTTTAAGGTATTTGGGGGTTCATTGAAGTTAGCTAATTTGACTTGTTTTGGAAAGTCTTAACAAGCCAAATTTTCTTGTTCTATTGGCAGATAATTTTGCTTCGTTCAAATAAAATTCCCCTCATTTTTGTAATTTTTTTTTCTTGTTTTTGAACACTGACTTTTTGCAGTGTAGACCTGTTTCTTTACTTCCACAATTTTCTAAAATCATTGAAAAACTGTCCAATAACAAATTAGAGAGTTTCACACACAAAAATAGAATACTCGAAGAGAACCAATATGGATACAGAGCTAATGTTTCAACTTCGATGGCTTTAATTGAAATTACAGAAGAAATTACCAATGCAATAGATAGTAAAAAATGTGCAGCAGCAGTGTTTATGGATCTAACTCAGTGGTTCTTAACCTGGGTTCGATGGAACCCTAGGGGTTCGGTGAGTCGGGCTAAGGGGTTCGGCGGAGGTCAAAACACACCCGACTCATCGTGTAAATAAAAACTTCTCCCTATTGGCGTATTACGGATACAGCAACAGCAGAAGTCAGACTGATTTGAAGGTGTGTAATTTGTTGTGAGTTTATGCACTGTTGGTTTTGTTGTTTGAACAAGGTGATGTTAATGGACGCTTCATTTTGTGCACCAGTAAAAAAACATGGTAACACTTTAGTATGGGGAACATATTCACCATTAATTAGTTGCTTATTAACATGCAAATTAGTAACATATTGGCTCTTAACTAATCATTATTAATTACTTATTAATGCATTATTCGGCATGACCTTATTATAACTCTAACCCTCTAACCCTGGCCCTAACCCTCTAACCCTAACCCTAACCTTGGGGCGGTATAGCTCGGTTGGTAGAGTGGCCGTGCCAGCAACTTGAGGGTTCCAGGTTCGATCCCCGCTTCCGCCATCCTAGTCACTGCCGTTGTGTCCTTGGGCAAGACACTTTAACCACCTTCTCCCAGTGCCACCCACACTGGTTTAAATGTAACTTAGATATTGGGTTTCACTATGTAAAAGCGCTTTGAGTCACTAGAGAAAGGCGCTATAAAAATATAATTCACCTCACCTAACCCTAACCAAATAACTCTAAATTAAGTCTTTGTTACTTAGAATATGTCCAAAAAACTCTAAATTAAGTCTTTGTTACTTAGAATATGTTCCCCATACTAAAGTGTTACCAAAAACATATAATAACTTTGTCTTGAATTTGAAAAAAAAGGAGTGTTCGGTGAATGCGCATATGAAACTGGTGGGGTTCGGTACCTCCAACAAGGTTAAGAACCACTGATCTAACTAAAGCATTTGACACAATTAATCACAATATTTTAATCAAAAAACTAGAACGATATGGCATCAGAGGGTTAGTCTTAAACTGGATAAGAAGGAAACAATACGTGAAGCTAGGCGAACACACATCTACAACGCTAAATATATCCTGTGGTGTACCTCAGGGATCAATACTAGGACCAAAATTATTCAATCTCTATATAAATGACATTTGTAAAGTTTCAAAAGATTTAAAGTTAGTATTATTTGCGGATGATACAACTGCGTTTTGTTCCGGAGAGAACACACAGAAGTTAATACAAATAATAACAGAAGAAATGAACAAATTAAAAAGATGGTTTGACAAAAACAGACTTATCTTTGAATCTCAGTACAACTAGAATAATGCTATTTAGTAGGGTTGTGAACGATAAACCGATGCGACCGAGTATTCGAATCAACAAGTGAGCGATTAGGCTGCATCGGTAGCAGACTCCTCAATCAATGCGAATAATTCATGAATTCCTAACTGAATCGGTTATAGAGTCATGGATCGGTTATCGCGAGACTTTGCATGGGTTGGCTAGATTACAATATGCGCCAGCGTCTCTAAAACAACGCGAGAGCTGAAGCTACTCGCCAAACGCGGTAGCCGCCTAGCTAGTATTAGCACGAGTGATAAACAAGGGACAACACGGAAAATGAAGGAGGAGAACGAAAGCGTCAGTCTGACCGAAGGTGATAATGGACCGAGAAAGATTTGCAACGCATCGGGGAGACAGAAATCCAAAGTGTGGAAAGCTTTTGGGTTTTATAAGAAGGAAGGGAAGCTCGACAGAAGCCATGCTATTTGTAAATTGTGTCGAGCATCGTTGACGTACACTGGCAGCAGGTTGAAATATTGAATCTTTGTTACCTACCTCTAGTGTTCAAAACTATGCTCAGGCTGAAATATTGCACTTTGTTGTTACTATTCTGTACTACTTTTACCTCTAGAGTTCCCATCCTACAATTCAGCCAGACTTTTTTTGGTCCATGTCTAAAAATAAATACATTGACATGTGATTTTGTTGTTCTGTTTTTTTTGCCAGTGCCATAAAGCCCATAATGTTTGGGGATTTGGAGTCCTGAATATTAACCGTCAAATCGAATCGTATCGTTCGGAATCGAATCAGTCTGTAATAAAAGGATATCGTTTTTTAATCGAATCGTAACCTGTGTATCTCGATGCATATCGAATCGTTTATCAGCGAGAGATGTGCAACCCTACTATTTAGCAGAGGTGGGTAGTAACGCGCTACATTTACTCCGTTACATCTACTTGAGTAACTTTGGGGATAAATTGTACTTCTAAGAGTAGTTTTAATGCAACTTACTTTTACTTTTACTTGAGTATATTTATAGAGAAGAAACGCTACTTTTACTCCGCTACTTTTATCTACATTCAGCTCGCTACTCGCTACTAATTTTTATCGATCTGTTAATGCACGCTTTGTTTGTTTTGGTCTGTCAGACAGACCTTCAAAGTGCCTGCCTTACTGGTGACGTTTCACTCCGTTCCACCAATAAAATGCAGTCACTAGTGACATTTGACTCCGTTCCACCAATCAGATGCAGTCACTGGTGACGTTGGACCAATCAAACAGAGCCAGGCGGTCACATGACCTGACTTAAACAAGTTGAAAAACTTATTGGGGTGTTACCATTTAGTGGTCAATTGTACGGAATATATACTGTACTGTGCAATCTACTAATACAAGTTTCAATCAATCAATCAAAAGTGTGAAGGAAAAAACACACTTTTTTATTTCAAACGTACATCCCGTCACAAGCCTAAAGACTGACTGCACAGTTCCTGTCTTCACAATAAAAGTGCCGCTCCATCGCGCCTGCGCTTTCAAAATAAGAGTCTCCGAAAGCCAGCGCAAACAAGCTAGCAAGCCTCGGAATTTGCCGCCAATGTATTTCTTGTAAAGTGTGTGAAAACGAATATGGAAGCTGGACAAATAAGATACCAAAAACCAACCACTTTCATGTGGTATTAGACAGAAAGGAGAAACTTTTTTTCTCCTGCATTTGAAAACATGGACGTTAAGCACTGCTGTCTGATTCCAATCAATGCAAGTCATCAGAATCAGGTAATACACCAACTTATATTCTTGTCAACATGAAAGAAAGGAATCTATATGTGTTAAACATGCATGTATATTCATTAAAACACCTTTAACATGTAAACAAAAACGGCAAAATAAATAAATATAAATGATATACTGTATATATCAATGTATGTGTATATATGTATATATATATATATATATATATATATATGATATGTGTGTGTATGTTACTCATCAGTTACTCAGTACTTGAGTAGTTTTTTCACAACATACTTGTTACTTTTACTCAAGTAAATATTTGGGTGACTACTCATTACTTTTACTTGAGTAATAAATCTCTAAAGTAACAGTACTCTTACTTGAGTACAATTTCTGGCTACTCTACCCACCTCTGCTATTTAGTAACAGTAGAAGAGAAAGTCAAACACAAACACAAATAGATGGAATAGAAATTGAAAGGGTAAATGAAACCACATTTCTAGGTATAATGATTGATGATAAATTGAACTGGAAATCTCATGTGAAAAATATACAACATAAAAGTAGCAAGAAACACGTCAATAATGAATAAAGCAAAACATGTTCTAGACCAAAAATCACTTCATATTCTCTACTGCTCACTAGTGTTACCATATCTGAGTTATTGTGTAGAAATATGGGGTTATAATGCCACTGCCAGATGCAGCTCAAAAGTCAAGGGAGTTCCTATTCTCGTCTTCTTATTATAATTGTGCTTAAGAATGAGCATCAATGGTAATTAAAGCTGCAAGCAGCGTTGGTCGGGCCCGCGTATTTGGCAGGTGCTAGTCCTAAGTGTCCCAATACTTTTGTCCAGTTTTAGTCCCAAGTGTCCCAATACTTTTGGCAAGTTTTAGTCCTAAGTGTCCCAATACTTTTGTCAAGTTGTAGTCCCAAGTGTCCCAATACTTTTGTCCAGTTTTCGGCCTAAGTGTCCCAATACTTTTGTCCAGTTTTCAGCCTAAGTGTCCCAATACTTTTGTCCGGTGGTAGTCATAAGTGTCCCAATACTTTTGTCTAGTGTACCTACCTTGTCTGCATTGTGTAGGCACGCTGGTGCTTCCTGCTTTCAAGCAGCCATCTTAAAAAAACAGCAGCGCAGCAGCATCAGCGCAGCGGGTCTTTGAAGGGTCATAAAATCAAAACCGGAGCAGGTATTAAAACGCTGTTCTGTTATTTTATACACAAGGGTTTAATCTCTCTCCTGTGTTAGTTTGAAGCCGAAATGACAAACGCGCTCAGAGGAGATAGTTTTTGAAGGAAGGTGACCGTTTTTTATAAAAAAATTGTTTTGAAGGGGGAATAGCAAACTTCCTGTTGATTTTTGCTGGGGGTTGTCAATTTATGAAATGTAGGTCTAAGTGAGACCTACATAGAGGTTTTTGTTTCATGTCTGTCCGACCTTCCCAGTGGGAGTTACAGGCAGTTTTGTCAGTTTTTTCATCCGAGGAGCAGTTTTTTGTGCGTTTTATTAAAAAATTGCGCTAGAGCACAATTTTGAGATTTGGGGTTAGGTTTTTTTTATTAGATCACAATTTTTGCCAGTCCTGATGTGTGCGTTCTGTTTGGTGAGTTTTGAAGCATGTTAAGGGGGTCAAATTACAGCTCAAAGAAGCAAAAGTGACTGTTTTTAGTACATTTTTGTCTTGAAGGGGGAATGGCCAACTTCCTGTTGATTTTAGCCCGAGAATGTACCATTATGAAATGTAGGTCTAAGTCAGACCTACATAGAGGTTTTTGTTTCATGTCTCTCCGACCTTCCTAGTGGGAGTTACAGGCAGTCTAGTTGTTTTTTTTCCTAGGGGGCGCTAGAGCGCAATTTTGAGTTTTGTGGTTCGTTTGTTTTTTAAAAAGGGTTAACCCTAACCCTTTTTCGCAGGTCCTGATGTGTGGGTCAAATATGGTGAGTTTTGAAGCATGTTAAGTGGGTCAAATTACAGTTTAATGTGGCGGCGGAAGAATAAAGAATAAAGAATAAAACCTTACAAATTCAATAGGTCCTTATGTCCCATTGCATAAGGACTCCCTTTAGGAGTCCTTATACAATGGGCCATGCGGGCCCTAAAAATGAAGGCTGAGATCTGTGCGTTTTCATGACACAATGTGGTTAGCCCGCTGGGTTACGTCAAGCCGACACTGTCGGATTACGCTTTTTAAAAGTGGTGGTAATTGGTGCACTTCGACGAGTGCAGAGGTTTTGTTTTTGTCGGACACTTTGCTCGCCAACAGTTCCTCAATGCGTAGGTATATCTGAGACACATTTAAGCTACGTCCACATCGCAGACATGCTGACTACGCTCCAGACAATCGCGTTTATCTTGTTTACTTCATCACAACATCTGCTTTGGTTTTGGCAGCGCTGTTTTCAGGGAACAAAGTCTTTTTTTCGGCAGCCAAATTTCCGGTGCATCAATAGTCCGCAAATAATAGGCTACATATATCCGTTCATACTCATACGACTTGCTGGCGGTAATATTTTATGTTTGTGTGGTTTTTATTAGGGCTGTCAAACGATTAAAATATTTAATCACGATTACAGTATTTCTCGGAGTATAAGTCGCTCCGGAGTATAAGTCGCACCGGCCGAAAATGCATAATAAAGAAGGAAAAAAACCTATATAAGTCGCATTTTTGGGGGGAAATTTATTTGATAAAAGCCAACAGCAAGAATAGACATTTGAAAGGCAATTTAAAACAAATAAAGAATAGTGAACAACAGGCTGAATAAGTGTACGTTATATGAGGCATAAATAACCAACTGGTATGTTAACCTAACATATTATGGTAAGAGTCATTCAAATAACTATAACATATAGAACATGCTATACGTTTACCAAACAATCTGTCACTCCTAATCGCTAAATCCCATGAAATCTTATACGTCTAGTCTCTTACGTGAATGAGATAAATAATATTATTTGATAATTTACGCTAATGTGTTAATCATTTCACACATAAGTCACTCCTGAGTATAAGTCGCATCCCCGGCCAAACTATGAAAAAAAACTGCGACTTATAGTCCGAAAAATACGGTGGTCCCATTTGTCCATCGTTAACTCAAAATGAATCGTGATTAATCACATAGGTATAATTTTTCCTTAATAAGTGTATCCTAGGGCTTCACGGTGGCAGAGGGGTTAGTGCATCTGCCCCACAATACGAAGGTCCTGAGTAGTCTTGGGTTCAATCCCGGGCTCGGGATCTTTCTGTGTGGAGTTTGCATGTCCTCCCCGTGACTGCGTGGGTTCCCTCCGGGTACTCCGGCTTCTTCCCACCTCCAAAGACATGCACCTGGGGATAGGTTGATTGGCAACACTAAATTGGCCCTAGTGTGTGAATGTGAGTGTGAATGTTGTCTGTCTATCTGTGTTGGCCCTGCGATGAGCTGGCGACTTGTCCAGGGTGTACCCCGCCTTCCGCCCAATTGTAGCTGAGATAGGCTCCAGCACCCCCCGCGACCCCAAAGGGAATAAGCGGTAGAAAATGGATGGATGGAAGTGTATCCTAGACAGATCGGTTTCATTTTGCTGCATGACAATGCTTTAACCTTCTCTATTAATTAATCAAATGAAATATTCAGCCTGCTAATCATTCTGAGAATGAGGACTCGACCAGAACAGGTTATAAAATAATTTACACAATATTTCAGACAGCCAGAAAAATCCCAATCCCACCCAGCCCCATATTCCTAAACTGATGTACGAGCATTTCTTTAGGTGCAAATATCACAGAATAACATTACAAAACATCTCTGACAAAGCACGATTGTAATGTAAGATATTTTTATTTTGTTAATGTCAGGGTTTCCCCTAAATTGCCAAAATACCTGTGGCTTTGGGGGCGTGGTCGATATGCAGAGGTGGGTAGTAACGCGCTACATTTACTCCGTTACATCTACTTGAGTAACTTTTGGGATAAATTGTACTTTTAAGAGTAGTTTTAATGCAACATACTTTTACTTTTACTTGAGTATATTTATAGAGAAGAAACGCTACTTTTACTCCGCTACTTTTATCTACATTCAGCTCGCTACTCGCTACTAATTTTTATCGATCTGTTAATGCACGCTTTGTTTGTTTTGGTCTGTCAGACAGACCTCCATAGTGCCTGCGTTTCAACAAATACAGTCACTGGTGACGTTCACTCCATTCCACCAATCAGATGCAGTCACTGGTGACGTTGGACCAATCAAACAGAGCCAGGGGTCACATGACCTGACTTAAACAAGTTGAAAAACGTATTCGAGTGTTACCATTTAGTGGTCAATTGTACGGAATATGTACTGTACTGTGCAATCTACTAATAAAAGTTCAAATCAATCAATCAAAAGTGTGAAGGAAAAAATACCCTTTTTCATTCAACCGTACATCCCGTCAAAAGCCTAAAGACTGACTGCACAGTTCCTGTCTTCACAATAAAAGTGCCGCTCCATTGCGCCTGCGCTTTCAAAATAAGAGTCTCCGAAAGCCAGCGCAAACAAGCTAGCAAGCTAGCAAGCTACGGAGTTTGCCGCCAATGTATTTCTTGTAAAGTGTATAAAAACGAATATGGAAGCTGGACAAATAAGATGGCAAAAACCCACCACTTTCATGTGGTATTAGACAGAAAGGAGGAACTTTTTTTCTCCTCCATTTGAAAACGTGGACGTTATCATCACTACTGTCTGATTACAATCAATGCAAGTCATCAGAATCAGGTAATACACCAACTTATATTCTTGTTTTCATGAAAGAAAGGAATATATATGTGTTAAACATGCATGTATATTCATTAAAACACCTTTAACATGTAAACAAAAACGGCAAAATAAATAAATATAAATTATATACTGTATGTATCAATGTATGTATATATATATGTGTACATATATATATATATATATATATATATATATATATATATATATATATATATATATATATATATGTGTGTATATATATATGTATATATATATATATATATATATATATGTGTGTGTATATGTTACTCATCAGTTACTCAGTACTTGAGTAGTTTTATATATATATGTGTGTGTATATATATATATATATATATATATATATATATATATATATATATATGTGTGTGTGTATGTTTATATATATATATATATATATATATGTGTGTATATATATATGTATGTATATATATATATATGTGTGTGTATATGTTACTCATCAGTTACTCAGTACTTGAGTAGTTTTTTCACAACATACTTTTTACTTTTACTCAAGTAAATATTTGGGTGACTACTCCTTACTTTTACTTGAGTAATAAATCTCTAAAGTAACAGTACTCTTACTTGAGTACAATTTCTGGCTACTCTACCCACCTCTGTCGATATGTCATCACATGATTTGCTATGATGCATCTATTCTTTAAAAAGCGATGTGAATCTGTTACTATTAATTATAGTATTAACATATATATTTTTCTAACAGAATATCATTTTGGTCTATTTTTAAATTGTTGCTGCTCATTCTACAATGTACTTTGTGGAGAATTTTTTTTTGTTGTTGTTGAGATTTCTCCAATCCTTTTAGTCACTTTTTCTGTAATAAAAACGATTGGCAACAAATCTAGCCTCTATTTCTGGTGTTAGAGACTCTGTTTAGATTCTGTCGCGCCATGTCCGTGACGAAAAGAGAGCCGCAGAGAGCCTGACGTGACACTTGACTCGCGTGACTGGGAGACTTTCTCTCCCTAAAAGCCGCCAGTGTCATCTTAAATTGTGAAGATTGCCGTCCGCGGGTATATCTCAAATATATTAAAGTATGTCCACAGTGCGGACACGTCGCCTCCGCTCCAGACAACCCTGTGCTTATGGCTTGTGTTAATGTGTATGTTAGTGTGTTATGGTGGTCATTTTTCCCATGGTCTTTGAACACACTATGTCGGCGGAGAATGAGTGTTGTGTGTCGAGGAGTGAAACACACATATATACATACAAACATAATGTATGTATGTATGCAGAGGTGGGTAGAGTAGCCAGAAATTGTACTCAAGTAAGAGTACTGTTACTTTAGAGATTTATTACTCAAGTAAAAGTAAGAAGTAGTCACCCAAATATTTACTTGAGTAAAAGTAAAAAGTATGTTGTGAAAAAACTACTCAAGTACTGAGTAACACACACACACACATACATACATACTAGAGATGCGCGGATAGGCAATTATTTCATCCGCAACCGCATCAGAAAGTCGTCAACCATCCGCAATCCACCCGATCTAACATTTGATCAGAACCGCATCCGCCCGCCATCCGCCCGCACCCGCCCGTTGTTATATATCTAATATAGACGATGCAAGGCATTAGTGAGGTTATAAAGCTTTTGCCTGTTAAAGAAAGGAGACTGATCCAATGCAGCACTGACATTCGCGTGCCACGCTGTCACGACCCAGACGCACACCAGTGCGCAATCATATGGGAGCCGCGCTGAGCGCACCTCCAAGCGCGTCTCGCTGCCGGCGACGGCCGGGTATATGGGCCCGACGCTCCAGCGCCATCCATTTTCAGGGCTAGTTGATTCGGCAGGTGGGTTGTTACACACTCCTTAGCGGGTTCCAACTTCCATGGCCACCATCCTGCTGTCTATATCAACCAGGGTGAGCCCCACCCCTTTCGTGAGCGCACTGCGCGCGGAGTGACCCCTGTTACGCGCCCCCGGCAACAAGGGTGGCGGGCAGGTAAGCTGCGCGGGCGGAGCGCGCAGAGTGACCCCTGTTACGAGCCCCCGGCCACGGGGGTGGCGGGCAGGTAAGCTGCTTACCTGCTGCGCGTGACGCCGGCCGCGGCGAAGGCGGACGAGGCGGGGTGTCGGTGCGGTGGTGACCCTGGACGTGCGTCGGGCCCTTCTCGCGGATCGCCTCAGCTACGGCTCCCGGTGGGGCCCTCTCGGGGGAAGGGGCCTCGGTCCCGGACCCCGGCGAGGCGTCCCTTCTCCGCTCCGTAAAAGTGTCCATCTCTTTTTTTTTTTTTCTTCTGTTGTGGCATATGCTGCAGGTGCCTGCTCGTTTTTCGTATGTGGGTAACAACATTTAACTATGTATATATATTTCCGAATTGGTTTAACTGCCACCCGCCTGAATCTATTTAAAATCAATTTTTTTTTTATTTGAACCACCCGACCCGACCCGACCCGCGGATAAAATCTAATTTTTTTTTAATTTCATCCGCCCGATCCGCGGATAATCCGCGGACTCCGCGGTTGTGCGCGCAAACCGCGCATCTCTAATACATACATACATACACATATATATACCCACACACACACACACATATATATATATATATATATATATATATATATATATATATATATATATATATATATATATATATATATATATATATATATATATATACACATTGATATATACAGTATATAATTTATATTTATTTATTTTGCCGTTTTTGTTTACATGTTAAAGGTGTTTTAATGAATATACATGCATGTTTAACACATATAGATTCCTTTCTTTCATGAAGACAAGAATATAAGTTGGTGTATTACCTGATTCTGATGACTTGCGTTGATTGTAATCAGACAGTGGTGCTGATAACGTCCGCATTTTCAAATGGAGGAGAAAAAAAGTTCCTCATTTCTGTCTAATACCACATGAAAGTGGTTGGTTTTTGGCATCTTATTTGTCCATCTTCCATATTCGTTTTTATACACTTTACAAGAAATACATTGGCGGCAAACTCCGTAGCTTGCTAGCTTGTTTGCGCTGGCTTTCGGAGACTCTTATTTTGAAAGCGCAGGCGCGATGGAGCAGCCCTTTTATTGTGAAGACAGGAACTGTGCAGTCAGTCTTTAGGCTTTTGACGGGATGTACGGTTGAAATAAAAAACGGTCTTTTTTCCTTCACACTTTTGATTGATTGATTGAAACTTTTATTAGTAGATTGCACAGTACAGTACATATTCCGTACAATTGACCACTAAATGGTAACACCCCAATAAGTTTTTCAACTTGTTTAAGTCAGGTCATGTGACCGCCTGGCTCTGTTTGATTGGTCCAACGGCACCAGTGACTGCATCTGATTGGTGGAACTGAGTGAACGTCACCAGTGAATGTATTTGTTGAAATGCAGGCACTATGAAGATCTGTCTGACAGACCAAAACAAACAAAGCGTGCATTAACAGATCGATAAAAATTAGTAGCGAGTAGCGAGCTGAATGTAGATAAAAGTAGCGGAGTAAAAGTAGCGTTTCTTCTCTATAAATATACTCAAGTAAAAGTAAAAGTATGTTGCATTAAAACTACTCTTAGAAGTACAATTTATCCCAAAAGTTACTCAAGTAGATGTAACGGAGTAAATGTAGCGCGTTACTACCCACCTCTGTATGTATGTATATATATATATATATATATATACATACATATATATATATATATATATATATATATCAGTGGTTCTTAACCTTGTTGGAGGTACCGAACCCCACCAGTTTCATATGCGCAATCACCGAACACTTCTTTAGTGAAAAATACATTTTTTTTTTTTTTTTTTCAAATTCAAGAAAAAGTCATGTTTTTTTTACTGGTGCACAAAATGAACCGTGCATTAACATCACCTTGTTCAAAGAACAAAACCAACACAGTGCATGAACTCACAACAAATTACACACCTTACACACATTACCGTGAATTGATTAACGTGGACCCCGACTTAAGCAAGTTGAAAAACTTATTGGGGTGTTACCATTTAGTGGTCAATTGTATGAAATATGTACTGTACTGTGTAAACTGTACTGTTTCATATAATGTATTCTCTTCCTTTGCAATCCTCTAGTAAAAGTTTCAATCGATCAATCAAACAACCTGCAAATCAGATGGAAAATTAGAGGGAACATTGTTTGAGGGTATCCATAATACGCTGATAGGGAGAAGTTTTAATTTACACGATAAGTCGGATGTGTCTTTACCTCCGCCGAACCCCTGAGGCCGACTCACCGAACCCCTAGGGTTCGATCAAACCCAGATTAAGAACCACTGATATATACTGTATATATACACATATACATACATACATATGTATGTATGTATGTACGTATATATACATACATAAATAAATATATAGTATATGCTAGGGGTGTAATGGTACACACAAATTTCGGTTCGGTACGTACCTCGGTTTAGAGGTCACGGTTCGGTTCATTTTCGGTATAGTAAGAAAACAACAAAATATACATTTGTTGGTTATTTATTTACCAAATTTGTAAACAATGGCATAACATACATATACACACAGGGTCCATTGCCAGGGTTAATGTGGTCAACATATATAAAATAAAACTAAATAAGATAAGAATGGTTTCTTAACAAAACCTTTCTACATATAAAGTGCTTTTTTTGATTGATTGATTGAGACTTTTATTAGTAGATTGCACAGTGAAGTACATATTCCGTACAATTGACCACTAAATGGTAACACCCCAATAAGTTTTTCAACTTGTTTAAGTCGGGGTCCACGTTAATCAATATTAAACTGCCTCAAGTTGTTGCTCAGATTAAATACCTGGCTAACTTGGCAGTAAGAGGATATATGGGCTCATTGTTCTTCCACCATAGAAGTGGGTGAAAATCTAGTTTTTAATGCAATATGGACTTATATCTGCTGCTATACACTGACTGCTATACACACACACACACACACACACACACACACACACACACACACACACACACACACACACACACACACACACACACACACACACACACACACACACACACACACACACACACACACACACACACACACGCGTGAACAAGGCATAACCTAATCAACTAGTACAGTGGTTCTTAACCTTGTTGGAGGTACCGAACCCCACCAGTTTCATATGCGCATTCACCGAACACTTCTTTAGTGAAAAATAAAATGTTGTTTTTTTCAAATTCAAGACAAAGTTATATGTTTTTGGTAACACTTTAGTATGGGGAACATATTCTAAGTAACAAAGACTTAATTTAGAGTTATTTGGTTAGGGTTAGAGCAGGGGTGCTCACACTTTTTCTGCAGGCGAGCTACTTTTCAATTGATCAAGTCGTGGGGATCTACCTCATTCATATATATAATGTATATTTACTTATTTATGAAATATATGTTTTTGTTAATAAGTTAAAGGTGTTTAATGATAATGCAAGCATGTTTAACACATATAGTTAATATTGTTAACAAATTAAAGGTGTTTAATGATAATACAAGTATGTTTAATACATATAGTTAATATTGTTAACAAGTAAAAGGTGTTTAAAGATAATGAAAGCATGTTTAACTCATATAGTTAATATTGTTAAAAAATTAAAGGTGTTTAATGATAATACAAGCATGTTTAATACATATAGTTAATATTGTTAACAAGTAAAAGGTGTTTAATGATAATACAAGCATGTTTAACACATAGTTAATATTGTTAAAAAATTAAAGGTGTTTAATGATAATACAATCATGTTTAATACATACAGTTAATATTGTTAACAAGTTAAAGGTGTTTAAAGATAATACAATCATGTTTAATACATATAGTTAATATTGTTAACAAGTTAAAGATGTTTAAAGATAATACAAGCATGTTTAACACATATAGTTAATATTGTTAATAAGTTAAAGGTGTTTAAAGATAATACAAGCATGTTTAACACATATAGTTAATATTGTTAATAGGTTAAAGGTGTTTAAAGATAATACAAGCATGTTTAACACATATAGATTCCTTTCTTTCATGAAGACAAGAATATAAGTTGGTGTATTACCTGATTCTGATGACTTGCATTGACTATGCAGTGGTGCTGATAAGGTCCGCATTTTCGAATGGAGGAGAAAAAAAGTCCTCCTTTCTGTCCAATACCACATGAAAGTGGTTGCTTTTTGGCATCTTATTTGTCCAGCTTCCGTACTCCTTTGTATACACTTTACAAGAAATACATTGTCGGCAAACTCCGTAGCTTGCTAGCTTGTGCACGCCAGCTTTCTGAGACTCCTATTTTGTTAGCGCAACTGTGCAGTCGGTCTTTGGAATTTTGACAACAGGTATGGCGCCAGAGTCTGTTGAAATAAAGTGTTTCTCGGCTTCCAGTCGGTAATTTTAATGAGCTGGCAGCAGCCAGTGTCATCTCAGAAGACCCTCGGGTGCCGTGAATGTCAATCAAGTGACGAAAGTGACGTCATAGTGAAGATTTATGATCGCTCATTTTTAGGACTATTTTTTTAATGCCTGGCTGGTGATCGACTGACACACCCTCCGAGATCGACCGGTAGCTCGCGATCGACGTAATGAGCACCCCTGGGTTAGAGAGTTAGGGCCAGGGTTAGAGGGTTAGGGTTATAACAAGGCCATGCCGAATAAAACATTAATAAGTACTTAATGATGACTAGTTAAGAGCCTGTATGTTCCTAATTTGCATGTTAATAAGCAACTAATTAATGGTGAATATGTTCCCCATACTAAAGTGTTATCATGTTTTTTTACTGGTACACAAAATGAACTGTGCATGAACATCACCTTGTTCAAAGAACAAAACCAACACAGTGCATAAACTCACAACAATTTACACTCCTGCAAATCAGTCTGACTTCTGCTGTTGCCGCATCCGCAATACGCCGATAGGGGGAAGTTTTTATTTACATGATGAGTCGGGTGTGTCTTGACCTCCGCCGAACCCCTGAGCCCGACTCACCGAACCCCTAGGGTTCGATCGAACCCAGGTTAAGAACCACTGAACTAGGGCTAATATTACATGTTGGAATAATTGTTTGTAAGTTATCACAAAAGAAACGTTGTATTATGAATGCTGTCTTTCGAGGCCTAACAAGAGGAAGAATGCTCGTGAAACGCCACTGTGATTTCAACACGGACAGATGGCAGGATCTGCTCAACTTCCAGAGGAACTCTCTTTGAAGTGTTAAACGAACTCTCTCTGAAGTATTTCACAAACTCTCTTCCAACTATTTGGTAACCGAGGTCAACGCTATTTACGACCCGCTGCCCTCTTGAAGTTGCCTTGGTCAGGAGACGGGAGGGGTTATCCATTGTCCTCCAACACCTGCCCCAGCTGGATCCAGGAAGAGCCCAGCCCGAGACATCCTCTTCTTGGACTTCAATGAGACCGAAAACAATGACTGTTTTACATACTTCCTATTTCTAATGAGACATGTGTTGGTGCGTGAACATTGAATATCTAATAAAAGAGGAGACGAAAACCTTCTTCGTCAGAGCGTGGTGCAGGACTGTACAGAGAGTGCAGTGGCCATGTCTCTCCTCAATATTGAGTCCAAATTGAATTCTGTCTCTGTTTGATTCCTTGCCTTTTGTCTTGTTTAATAG
>NC_084566.2:38584124-38596624 GCF_033978685.3 Nerophis lumbriciformis | reverse complement strand
TTTCCACGCAGCGCCACGCTAACGTTATCTGGTTAACAAGCTGTCAAAATCTAGCTAGCCCAGCCCCCCCAAAAAAACAATTTTCCCCCCTCAGACACTCACGCCTGATCAAAAAACACCGCATGTGACTCTCAAAGTTAATTTCTTAAGCATGTACTATAAATATATACATGTATATTAATGGCAATCGATGTAATTCAAGTGAAGAGTAATGCTGCGTGGCGTACAAATCAAATCATCCAAGTGTGCAAAAAAAAAAAAAAAAAAAACACGGCAAAAATGCTATTTTTCTTGTCGTCTTCGCAGCTCCGTAAGCAAGCAAGAAGAACTCCAGCTTGTCCCCTCGGTCAGAAAAGTGCTGAGATTTCCTTCCAAGAGATTTTTTTCCAGCTCCACGTTTGCTTGTTTTCTTTGGTTGCGCTTTGTTTTAAAATGCGAAGTGAAGCCGTGCCGAGGCTTCTTCCATCCCCAAATGGTGAGTCCAAGTCGTGTTGTTTTGTATTACGACAAAAAAAAAAAAAAGAAGCAAATCCTTTTCTTCTTTGCACAGACAGAGGTAGATTGTCTCCCAGGCTGTGTTGGATCTCTTTCTCCCAGCCAGTAAACAAACCTGCCAGAGAGGCAGATGAGCTCCTGAGGAAACACGGACTGGAGTTTATTGGATTACACCAGCGACTAAGCCCTCAAACCAGGCCCGGGTAATTATTTTGACTCCGGGGGCCTCATTTAGAGTAAAAAAATGTGTCTGGGGGCCGGTATATCTGATTATTTTTTAGGAACACTAATACAAAACCTATTAATAATGTCTGAATGCTAAAAAGGCTATGACAGACTGCCTTAAAAAAAACAGAATGGACTTTAAAAAATGTTTTTACTGAATGAGACAATCAGAATGTACATGAAAATAAAGAATGTGGGATTTACAATATTAATTACATTGCAAAATGTCAGTGTTCAAAAACAAGAATTTTTTTACAAAAATTAGAGGTATTTTATTTCATCCATCCATCCATCTTCTTCCGCTTATCCGAGGCCGGGTCGCGGGGGCAGCAGCCTAAGCAGGGAAGCCCAGACTTCCCTCTCCCCAGCCACTTCGTCCAGCTCTTCCCGGGGGATCCCGAGGCGTACCCAGGCCAGCCGGGAGACATAGTCTTCCCAACGTGTCCTGGGTCTTCCCCGTGGCCTCATACCGGTCGGACGTGCCCTAAACACCTCCCGAGGGAGGCGATCGGGTGGCATCCTGACCAGATGCCCGAACCACCTCATCTGGCTCCTCTCGATGTGGAGGAGCAGCGGCTTTACTTTGAGCTCTCCCCGGATGACAGAGCTTCTCACCCTATCTCTAAGGGAAAGACCCGCCACCCAGCGGAGGAAATTCGTTTCGGCCGCTTGTACCCGTGATCTTGTCCTTTCGGTCATAACCCAAAGCTCATGACCATAGGTGAGGATGGGAACGTAGATCGACCGGTAAATTGAGAGCTTTGCCTTCCGGCTCAGCTCCTTCTTCACCACAACGGATCGATACAGCGTCCGCATTACTGAAGACGCCGCACCGATCCGCCTGTCGATCTCACGATCCACTCTTCCCTCACTTGTGAACAAGACTCCGAGGTACTTGAACTCCTTCACTTGGGGCAGGGTCTCCTCCCCAACCCGGAGATGGCACTCCACCCTTTTCCGGGCGAGAACCATGGACCCGGACTTGGAGGTGCTTATTCTCATCCCAGTCGCTTCACACTCGGCTGCGAACCGATCCAGTGAGAGCTAAAGATCCTGGCCAGATGAAGCCATCAGGACCACATCATCTGCAAAAAGCAGAGACCTAATCCTGCAGCCACCAAACCGGATCCCCTCAACGCCTTGACTGCGCCTAGAAATCCTGTTCATAACTTTTATGGTATTTTATTTGAACTAAGCAAAATTATCTGCCAATAGAAGAACAAAATTTGGCTTGTCAAGACTTTCCAAAACAAGTAAAATGAGCTAACCTCAATGAACCCAAAAATACCTTAAAATAAGTATATTCTCACTAATAACAAGTGCACTTTTCTTGGTAGAAAAAAAAATAGAGACCATTTTGCTCAATATGTTGAAAAATATTCTTAAATGAAGTAAATGCTAGTGCCATTATCTTGACATAATGATATGCGCTCGGCATTACATTTCTTGAAACCAGCTAACTTATACTAAAAACTAATTTATTGTTCTTAATGGAAAGGCAACAAGGCAACCGCTTGTTACTCTCAGGGTCTCCTAGCCGCTCAGGCAAATCGTATTGTCTAAAAATGCATTTTTCTATGGATAACATGACATCATCGCGCCAAGTGCATGCTCTTTCAGTCAATTAGTGTGCATATATACAGCCTGGCCCCCAGCCAAAAAAAATGTTATTGTAATTTTGAAGAATTTATCTGAATGTGCATGAACTATTTCTGTTCAAAAATGTTAGAAATGTTAAATGTTTAAATATTAACTGTCAGTTTACTGTACTGTGCCAACTGTACTACTATATGAGTACCTATTTTCTATTGTTTCATTGAAAATAAAACAGCAAAGTCCATTTGGCTGTCATCTGTTTTAATTATGAGACACAATTGTGTCAAAGTCATGATTTTTTTTTTCATGCTTGAAATAAGAAATGATTACTTTAAAAAAGTAGTTTTATACTTGTGAGTGTTGATGACACAGCTTTGCAACACTTGATATTCTAGTTTCAAGCATGTTTTACTCAATATAGGTCATCAAATCTCAGCAACAAGCTGTAATATCTTACTGAGATCATTTAGGACCAAAACACTTAAAACAAGTAAAACACTCTAACATAAAATCTGCTTAGTGAGAAGAATTATCTTATCAGACAGAAAATAAGCAAATATCACCCTTATTACTTAGATTTCAGTTTTTGCAGTGTGAATATTGACAACATATGAATGTCACACCCTCTCTCGATCGACATATTTTACAACTAAGCGAAACGCAACAAAAATGCAACAAACCGCGAAATATGAATGCGAAGGGTAAAAAAAACACGTACAATCTGATATATCACTAAGCTTTAGAACTTTGTTGTAAAAATCTCCTTCCGCGTCTGTCCCTGACACCAGCATTTTGTCATTCGGCTTGTACGGCATTTTTTAATTCCGACAAATAATCTTCTCTGACACCCACATTTTTTTAATGGACTTTTGTAATGGACAATTCATCCTGGATTTTTACAACCGGGACGTCACAATTTCCAGTTTCTCTATTCAACATGTTGGAAAAGGAGTAGGAAGAAGCAGAGTTTATTTAATCCTACCCCTTTTCCTTTACATAACAGTTGCTAAAACTTTTGTTCACTTCCTGTTCTCACTTTATTCACAATATACTCCATAAGTAATCACAATATAAATAAATAAATAAATAAATACTCGGTGAAGTCAGTTATATTTCATATGGTGAGATGAGTAAGATTATCTAGAAAATGAATGGATGAAATAAATTCAGAATGTTTATTTAGATTTTAGATTTAGATTTATTGGTCCCCTTGGGGAAATTCATTGTCACTGCCGTACATTTAAACACTAGACATTACACATCACACACAAAAAAATAACAAAAAGACATCATACATGACTAACACACATTTACAGGCTTGTCAGACAGGTCGGCCGGGCCTGCTGTTAAGGGCGGCTATAGCTGCAGGGATAAGGCTTTTCCTGAGGCGGGCCCTCCGGAATTTGATAGTTCTGTACCTGCGCCCTGATGGTAGTGGGATGATGTATTGGAGTAGTGGGTGAGTCATATCCTGGACTATTGTTTTTGCCAGTCGGGTGATGGACCTGTGGTTTAAGTCTGAAATGTTGGGTGTGGGTAGGCTATCATGGTTGTTCTTCTTTGTACTTTGTAAGTGCTTTAAGTTTGAAGTGTTTCTTGAAGTGGATCATATTAGTACATTGTTTGATTTATTTGCTTAGTCCATTCCATCATTTAATTCCACATACTGATATACTGAAGGTCTTAAGTGTTGTATGTGCATACAAATGTTTTAAATTACATTTTTCTCTAAGATTATATTTCTCCTTTTTTTTGTTGAGAAGAATTGTTGTATATTTTTGGGTAGCAGGTTATAGTTTGCTTTGTGTATGATTTTAGCTGTTTGCAAATTCACTATGTCGTGGAATTTCAGTATTTTTGATTCAATAAATAAAGGGTTTGTTTTTTCCTCTATCTGTTAATATTACAATAGATACTACTGCAAACACAGTGACAGACTGTATTTTATATTTACATAGTCATGGTAGAGGTGGCGACTTGTCCAGGGTGTACCCCGCCATCCGAGATAGGCTGAGATAGGCTCCAGCGCCCCCCGCGACCCCAAAGGGAATAAGCGGTAGAAAATGGATGGATGGATAGTCAAGGTAGAAATAAAAACTCCAAACAGTTCAATATTTTTGATCTATAGGCTATAGATCAGGGGTGTCACATGGAGAAAAATCTACTACCAAGTGGGCCGGACTGGTAAAATCACAGTACGATATCTTAAAAATAAAGACAACTTCAGATTGTTTTCTTTGTTTAAAAATAGAACAAGCACACTCTGAAAATGTACAAATCATAATGTTGTTTTTTTTTCGACACATCACATCATTATTCATGCGTTCGTTACGTCTTGTCTCGATTACTGTAACATATTATTTTCGGGTCTCCCTATGTCTAGCATTAAAAGATTACAGTTGGTACAAAATGCGGCCGCTAGACTTTTGACAAGAACAAGAAAGTTTGATCATATTACGCCTATACTGCATATATCTTATATACATATACACCTATATATATGTATATAAGGTATATACACTGGTATGTATACAGTGACCAGTGACGTTGGAGTCTGCGCGTCTCCCTCGTCGAAAAAGACCTTAACGGCGGAGTGGGCAGATGATGGTTGCATAGAAGCTCCACAACGGTCACAAAGGCGGAAGAAGGCTGCAGCAAAGATGGGCCCCCAATTGTCTTGGTCTCCATCCCATTGGACCCTGGCCTTCTCTTTGCCAAGCTGTCTGTGCACCAGTCTCCCCACTTTAAAAGATTTCACGCACAGGTGTTCTCCTGAAGGCAATCCCACCAACAGGAGGACAATCATACTCGTTTCGAGTGATCACCGATATACCTATATATTAGAGATGCGCGGTTTGCGGGCACAACCGCGGAGTCCGTGGATTATCCGCGGAGTCCGCGGATTATCCGCGGATCGGGCGGATGAAATTTAAAAAAATTAGATTTTATCCGCAGGTCGGGTCAGGTCGGGTCGGGCGGTTGAAATAAAAAAAAAAAAGATTTTAAATAGATTCAGGCGGGTGGCAGTTAAACCAATTCGGAAATATATATATACATAGTTAAATGTTGTTACCCACATACGAAAAACGAGCAGGCACCTGCAGCATATGCCACAACAGAAGAAAAAAAAGAAAAAAGATGGACACTTTTACGGAGCGGAGAAGGCCCCCGACGCCTCGCCGGGGTCCGGGACTGAGGCCCCTTCCCCCGAGAGGGCCCCACCGGGAGCCGTAGCTGAGGCGATCCGCGAGAAGGGCCCGACGCACGTCCAGGGTCACCACCGCGCCCACCGCACCGACACCCCGCCTCGTCCGCCTTCGCCGCGGCCGGCGTCACGCGCAGCAGGTAAGCAGCTTACCTTACGCGCTCCGCCCGCGCAGCTTACCTGCCCGCCACCCCCATTGCCGGGGGCGCGTAACAGGGGGCGCGTAACAGGGGTCACTCCGCGCAGTGCGCTCACGAAAGGGGTGGGGCTCACCCTGGTTGATATAGACAGCAGCTGGACAGTGGCCATGGAAGTCGGAACCCGCTAAGGAGTGTGTAACAACCCACCTGCCGAATCAACTAGCCCTGAAAATGGATGGCGCTGGAGCGTCGGGCTCATACGCGGCTGTCGCCGGCAGCGAGACGCGCTTGGAGGTGCGCTCAGCGCGGCTCCCATATGATTGCGCACTGGTGTGCGTCTGGGTCGTGACAGCGTGGCACGCGAATGTCTGCACTGCATTGGATCAGTCTCCTTTCTTTAACAGGCAAAAGCTTTATAACCTCACTAATGCCTTGCATCGTCTATATTAGATATATAACAACGGGCGGGTGCGGGCGGATGCGGTTCTGATCAAATGTTACATCGGGTGGATGGCGGATGGTTGACGACTTTCTGATGCGGTTGCGGATTAAATAATTGCCTATCCGCGCATCTCTACTATATATATATATATATACCTATACTGTATACACCTTATATTCCTATATATATATATATATACCTATACTGTATACACCTTATATACATATATACCTATATATATACCTATACTGGCTCACCTGCACTGGCTTCCTGTGCACTTAAGATGTGACTTTAAGGTTTTACTACTTACGTATAAAATACTACACGGTCTAGCTCCATCCTATCTTGCTGATTGTATTGTACCATATGTCCCGGCAAGAAATCTGCCTTCAAAGAACTCCGGCTTATTAGTGATTCCCAGAGCCCAAAAAAGTCTGCGGGCTATAGAGCGTTTTCTATTGGGGCTCCAGTACTATGGAATGCCCTCCCGGTAACAGTTAGAGATGCTACCTCAGTAGAAGCATCTTAAAACTCATTTGTAAACTCTAGCCTTTAGATAGAACCCTTTTTAGACCAGCTGATCTGCCCCCCTCTCCTGTGTGGAGACTAGAGGTTATCAGGTAGTCACGGATCAGCCTCCACGGAGGAGGCGCTAACTGTTCCAAGTTGGGACCGGGGGTGGACCACTCCTCTGTGCGTCAGTTGGTCCCCACATCTGCGGTGCCTTCCAGGGTTTCTTGTTGTTCCCATTGGGTTGAGTTTTTTTCTTGCCCTGATGTAGGATCTGAGCCGAGGATGTTGTTGTGGCTTGTGCAGCCCTTTGAGACATTTGTGACTAAGAGCTGTATAAGCAAACTTTGATTGATTGATTGTCTTTGAATCTACAGAGGCGATGGTCTTCGTTTGTTTTGCCACCTTCTGTTCACTTGTGAGAAAAATAAACTTGTCAAACTCTGCTGAACAGCCAGACTGATTTAATGACGTGTGCTCTGCTATGGAATTAAATCCGTCTGGTTGTGGGCGAAAGCTTCACATTACCCTCACTCCAGTGAGGGTAATGTGAAGCTGTGTGATGTCGCTATGTCACACAGCTGGGTCAGAACTGTGTGACGTAGCGACATCACACAGTTTCACATTTGACCAGCTAACTTGAGCTATTATTGCATGTATATTCTATCATAACGACACGACTGCAAATTGTAAGTTGCTTCTCTTGCACTACTTTAGTACATGCGTGACCTCCCTGTGTGTCCGTGTGTACAAGATAGAGGTGACCGACAAGCAGGGCCGGCCCGTGGCATAGGCCGTATAGGCAAATGCTAAGGGCGCCGTCCATCAGGGGGCGCCACGCCAGTGCCACAAATCATGACTCTTTTTGGACGTCACCACATCAAAAAATCAACACAAGATGTCAAAACGGCCAAAACTCAGGTGCCCAGGGAAGAAGAAAGAGAAAAGAAGAGGAGGAGAAACGAGAAAAGACAGAGGTAGCAGGTAGGTAACGTTAGCCTACATGAAATTATTTGTCTGTTACAGAATGTGATAGTAACCTGGCTTTTTAGCATTAAGCTAATGTTACATGATTCGGCAATTGCTAATCAATAAATAGCTAGTTCTGTTTTAACGTCGGGTTAATATTGTGGAGGGGGCTAAATTGTTATGGAAAATAATAATGTAACGTTAGGTAATTACAGTACTCCCACCTTACATTCCTCAGGGACATTTGTATTAGATCTTTTAAGCAGGTGTTTTTTGTTTACATTATTGCCTTCTGGTTAGCTAATGTTTGCCCTGCAGGTAATAGTCACTTTTCCACCCCTTTATATATTAGGTATAGTTGTAAGTAAAAAAAAAAGGTCAAAGACAAAGCTATTCGGTTTCTTGTGAGTATATACACTTCACTGCCGATGTGGGGGGGCGCCACCTAAAATCTTGCCTAGGGCGCCAGATTGGTTAGGGCCGGGCCTGCCGACAAGCCTGAACGACAAACTAATTCCTCGGATAAGTTGCAAACAGCCCCTTTAAAGGCCTACTGAAACCAACTACTACCGACCACGCAGTCTGATCGTTTATATATCATTGATGAAATCTTAACATTGCAACACGTGCCAATACAGCCGAGTTAGTTTACTAAAGTGCAATTTTAAAATTTGCGTGAAATATCCTGCTGAAAACGTCTCGGTATGATGACGCCTGCGCGTGACGTCACGGATTGTAGAGGACATTTTGGGACAGCATGGTGGCCAGCTATTAAGTCGTCTGTTTTCATCGCAAAATTCCACAGTATTCTGGACATCTGCGTTGGTGAATCTTTTGCAATTTGTTCAATAAACAATGGAGACAGCAAAGAAGAGAACTGTAGGTGGGAATCGGTGTATTGCGGCAGGTGTTGTGCCGGATAACGCACCCCGCCGTAGAATGCACCCCCTGACTGGTGTGCCGGATAACACAGCCGGTGTTTCATCGTTTACATTCCCGGAAGATGACAGTCAAGCTTTACCATTGGCCTGTGGAGAACTGGGACAACAGAGACTCTTACCAGGAGGACTTTGAGTTGGATGCGCAGACGCGGTACCGTGAGTACGCATGCAGCTGCGGCTTCCAAACATTTGATCGCTTGCCTGTACGTGCGTGCTGCTATGTGCATGTCACGTACGTAACTTTAGGGACTTTGGGGAAATGTATGTGCTGTATGAAGTTTGGGGAGGTGAACGGTACTTTGGGCTGTGGGATTGAGTGTGTTGTGCAGGTGTTTGAGTTGTATTAGCGGGTTATATAGACGGGAGGGGGGAGGTGTTTGTTATGTGGTATTAATTTGTGGCATATTAAATATAAGCCTGGTTGTGTTGTGGCTAATAGAGTATATACAGGTAAAAGCCAGTAAATTAGAATATTTTGAAAAACTTGATTTATTTCAATAATTGCATTCAAAAGGTGTAACTTGTACATTATATTTATTTATTGCACACAGACTGATGCATTCAAATGTTTATTTCATTTAATTTTGATGATTTGAAGTGGCAACAAATGAAAATCCAAAATTCCGTGTGTCACAAAATTAGAATATTACTTAAGGCTAATACAAAAAAGGGATTTTTAGAAATGTTGGCCAACTGAAAAGTATGAAAATGAAAAATATGAGCATGTACAATACTCAATACTTGGTTGGAGCTCCTTTTGCCTCAATTACTGCGTTAATGCGGCGTGGCATGGAGTCGATGAGTTTCTGGCACTGCTCAGGTGTTATGAGAGCCCAGGTTGCTCTGATAGTGGCCTTCAACTCTTCTGCGTTTTTGGGTCTGGCATTCTGCATCTTCCTTTTCACAATACCCCACAGATTTTCTATGGGGCTAAGGTCAGGGGAGTTGGCGGGCCAATTTAGAACAGAAATACCATGGTCCGTAAACCAGGCACGGGTAGATTTTGCGCTGTGTGCAGGCGCCAAGTCCTGTTGGAACTTGAAATCTCCATCTCCATAAAGCAGGTCAGCAGCAGGAAGCATGAAGTGCTCTAAAACTTGCTGGTAGACGGCTGCGTTGACCCTGGATCTCAGGAAACAGAGTGGACCGACACCAGCAGATGACATGGCACCCCAAACCATCACCCAACCATGCAAATTTTGCATTTCCTTTGGAAATCGAGGTCCCAGAGTCTGGAGGAAGACAGGAGAGGCACAGGATCCACGTTGCCTGAAGTCTAGTGTAAAGTTTCCACCATCAGTGATGGTTTGGGGTGCCATGTCATCTGCTGGTGTCGGTCCACTCTGTTTCCTGAGATCCAGGGTCAACGCAGCCGTCTACCAGCAAGTTTTAGAGCACTTCATGCTTCCTGCTGCTGACCTGCTCTATGGAGATGGAGATTTCAAGTTCCAACAGGACTTGGCGCCTGCACACAGCGCAAAATCTACCCGTGCCTGGTTTACGGACCATGGTATTTCTGTTCTAAATTGGCCCGCCAACTCCCCTGACCTTAGCCCCATAGAAAATCTGTGGGGTATTGTGAAAAGGAAGATGCAGAATGCCAGACCCAAAAACGCAGAAGAGTTGAAGGCCACTATCAGAGCAACCTGGGCTCTCATAACACCTGAGCAGTGGCAGAAACTCATCGACTCCATGCCACGCCGCATTAACGCAGTAATTGAGGCAAAAGGAGCTCCAACCAAGTATTGAGTATTGTACATGCTCATATTTTTCATTTTCATACTTTTCAGTTGGCCAACATTTCTAAAAATCCCTTTTTTGTATTAGCCTTAAGTAATATTCTAATTTTGTGACACACGGAATTTTGGATTTTCATTTGTTGCCACTTCAAATCTTCAAAATTAAATGAAATAAACATTTGAATGCATCAGTCTGTGTGCAATGAATAAATATAATGTACAAGTTACACCTTTTGAATGCAATTACTGAAATAAATCAAGTTTTTCAAAATATTCTAATTTACTGGCTTGTACCTGTATATGTCTTGTGTTTATTTACTGTTTTAGTCATTCCCAGCTGAATATCAGGTCCCACCCGCCTCTCACAGCATATTCCCTATCTGAATCGCTCCCACTGCCCTCTAGTCCTTCACTCTCACTTTCCTCATCCACAAATCTTTCATCCTCGCTCAAATTAATGGGGAAATCGTCGCTTTCTCGGTCCGAATCGCTCTCGCTGCTGGTGGCCATGATTGCAAACAATGTGCAGATGTGAGGAGCTCCACAACCTGTGACGTCACGCTACTCGTCTGCTACTTCCGGTACAGGCAAGGCTTTTTTATCAGCGACCAAAAGTTGTGAACTTTATTGTCGATGTTCTCTACTAAATCCATTCAGCAAAATTATGGCAATATCGCGAAATGATCAAGTACGACACATAGAATGGACCTGCTATCCCCGTTTAAATAAGAAAATCGCATTTCAGTAGGCCTTTAAGGTCTCAATATTACCATTGCTAAGCTCCTTTGAACACTTGTACAAGATTTAATAAAGTTGAATAGTTCATTAAAAAGTAATAACGTTTTTGATGCCACAGTTTGACCCTGGAATAGATTATTGATATTATATTTCCATTATTTCCTATGGGATATTTTTGACCAAAAGCAAGTTGGGCCAGCATCAGATTGTTGCAGATTGTTGCAGATTTGACTATTATGGAATTATATTGAAAAATGCATTGAGCGTCTATGGCAGTGTTTTTCCACCTTTTTTTAAGCCAAGGCACATTTTTTTGCGTTGAAAAAAATGTGGAGGCACACCGCCAGGAGACATAATTAAAAAACGAAACTCAGTTGACAGTAAAAAGTGGTTGGATATGACTTTAAAGCATAACCAAGCATGCATCAATATAGCTCTTGTCTCAAAGTAGGTGTACTGTCACCACCTGTCACATCACACCCTGACTTATTTGGACTTTTTTGCTGTTTTCCTGTGTGTACTGTTTTACTTCTTGTCTTGCGCTCCTATTTTAATGGCTTTTTCTCTTTTTTTGGTATTTTCCTGTAGCAGTTTCATGTCTTCTTTTGAGCGATATGTCCCGCATCTACTTTGTTTTAGCAATCAAGAAGATTCTAGTTGTTTTTATCCTTCTTTGTGGGGACATTGTTGATTGTCATGTCATGTTCGGATGTACTTTGTGGACGCCGTCTTTGCTCCACAGTAAGTCTTTGCTGTCGTCCAGCATTCTGTTTTTGTTTACTTTGTAGCCAGTTCAGTTTTAGTTTCGTTCTGCATAGCCTTCCCTAAGCTTCAATTACTTTTCTTAGGGGCACTCACCTTTTGTTTATTTTTGGTTTAAGCATTAGACACCTTTTTACCTGCATGCTGCCTCCCGCTGTTTCCGACATCTACAAAGCAGTTAGCTACCGGCTGCCACCTACTGATATGGAAGAGTATTACACGGTTACTCTGCCGAGCTCTAGACAGCACCGACACTCAACAACAACACATCATTTGCAGACTATAATTACTGCTTTGCAAAAAATATTTGTAACCCAAATAGGTGAAGTTAGATAATCTCCCACGGCACACCAGACTGTGGTTGAAAAACACTGGTCGATGGTGACATAATTCCATACTCATGCATTCCATCAGATGATTCCTCTACATTCGTGGTTCTCAAACTTTTTTCACCAAGTACCACCTCAGAAAACACTTGGCTATCCATTTACCAACATAACGACCAACATAAGACTTAGACTTAGACTTAGACCATACTTGCCAACCCTCCCGAATTTTCCGGGAGACTCCCGAAATGCAGCGCCTCTCCCGAAAACCTCCCGGGATAAATATTCTCCCGAAAATCTCCCGATTTTCAGCTGGAGCTGGAGGCCACGCCCCCTCCAGCTCCATGATGACCTGAGTGAGGACAGCCTTTTTTCATGACGGGAGGACAACAGGGTGACAAGAACTAAATCA
>NC_084566.2:38416624-38579124 GCF_033978685.3 Nerophis lumbriciformis | reverse complement strand
AACATTTAACTATGTATATATATTTCCGAATTGGTTTAACTGCCACCCGCCTGAATCTATTTAAAATCTAATTTTTTTTTATTTCAACCGCCCGACCCAACCCGCGGATAAAATCTTTTTTTTTTTTTATTTCAACCGCCCGACCCGCGGATAATCCGCAGACTCCGCGGTTGTGTCCGCAAACCGCGCATCTCTAGACACTACGCAAACCGGAAGTGAAGACAACTGACCACTTAATCCACCTTCATTAAAAAATAAATTAATGAATTAATGAAATGAAATTAAAGCGAGGTCCCTGCACAGGATTTGCAGGCCACTAGAGCGCAGTCCCTGGAGCCTGCGCCAGCCCAGGAGGCAATCACCCCTGAACCCAACCCACCCGTGCATGTGATGTGTAAGTGTATAAGCCCCCAGAGTGTCTACTGTGAAGTTACAATTAGGAAGTCAGCCATTACAGTCGACCTCCAGTTCCTATTGACGTGTGTGCTGTAGTGTGAGGGAGATACGTATGCGGGTGGGGACTAATAATGCGATTGAAATTGGGGGACGTCCAGGTCGTGGTGGGTCCCTGCCATGCCGAGCCCCCCAAACCCTAAGTGTCTAACATACAGTTACAATTGAGGGATGATGGGGTACAAATTAGGAGGACTGGAGCCCCAAAGAAGCATCCTCATCCCCCCCGCCAGGCCTCCCTGTAGGACAAGTCCTATATGTGTGTGCGCTGTAAATAGGAGGAGCAGAGCCCCTGAACCCCTCCCCCAAACGCAAGTGCATTTTATTGATGGCATTTTGAATGCACAGAGTAGAGATGCGCGGATAGGCAATTATTTCATCCGCAACCGTATCAGAAAGTCGTCAACCATCCGCCATCCACCCGATGTAACATTTGATCAGAACCGCACCCGCCCGCACCCGCCCGTTGTTATATATCTAATATAGACGATGCAAGGCATTAGTGAGGTTATAAAGCTTTTGCCTGTTAAAGAAAGGAGACTGATCCAATGCAGCACAGACATTCGCGTGCCACGCTGTCACGACCCAGACCCACACCAGTGCGCAATCATATGGGAGCCGCGCTGAGCGCACCTCCAAGCGCGTCTCGCTGCCGGCGACGGCCGGGTATGGGCCCGACGCTCCAGCGCCATCCATTTTCAGGGCTAGTTGATTCGGCAGGTGGGTTGTTACACACTCCTTAGCGGGTTCCGACTTCCATGGCCACCGTCCTGCTGTCTATATCAACCAGGGTGAGCCCCACCCCTTTTGTGAGCGCACTGCGCGCGGAGTGACCCCTGTTACGCGCCCCCGGCAACAGGGGTGGCGGGCAGGTAAGCTGCTTACCTGCTGCGCGTGACGCCGGCCGCGGTAAAGGCGGACGAGGCGGGGTGACGGTGCGGTGGGCGCGGTGGTGACCCTGGACGTGCGTCGGGCCCTTCTCGCGGATCGCCTCAGCTACGGCTCCCGGTGGGGCCCTCTCGGGGGAAAGGGCCTCGGTCCCGGACCCCGGCGAGGCGTCCCTTCTCCGCTCCGTAAAAGTGTCCATCTCTTTTTCTTTTTTTTCTTCTGTTGTGGCATATGCAGCAGGTGCCTGCTCGTTTTTCGTATGTGGGTAACAACATTTAACTATGTATATATATTTCCGAATTGGTTTAACTGCCACCCGCCTGAATCTATTTAAAATCTAATTTTTTTTTATTTCAACCACCCGACCCGACCCGACCCGCGGATAAAATCTAATTTTTTTTAATTTCATCCGCCCGATCCGCGGATAATCCGCGGACTTCGCGGTTGTGCCCGCAAACCGCACATCTCTAGCACAGAGATATCGGGACAAGATCCAGAGGCCATTCACCTCATGTTGCAGCATGGACACCAAGCGAGTCCACCACCCCCCTCAAGTTGGCACGGCCGCTCTACCAACCAAGCCACGACGCCCCACCATAGCTGTTGCCCGTGAATTGAATGTTGATTTCTCTGCTATAAGCCGTCTCCAAAGGCGTTTCAAAGATTTTGGCAGTACATGCAACCGGCCTCACAACCGCAGACCACGTGTAACCACACCAGCCCAGGACCTCCACATCCAGCCGGTGCACCTCAATGATCGTCTGAGACCAGAAACCGGACAGCTGCTGCAACAATTGGTATGTATAACTGAAGAATTTGGGTGAAGTTATGGTATGGGCAATAAAACAGATTTAGACCGACAGGAATAGGTCTTTTGTGTATATAGTAAAAGTTTTACATCTTAGAGTTCAACTCGTGAAAAATGGGAGCAAAAAAAAAAAAGTGTTGCGTTTCTATATTTTTGTTCAGTATTAGTTTGCAGTCTAAAGAAGCGCCACATGACATTACAATTATAATAATATAATCATTATTTTCTTTTCATTTTGGTCTATTTTGGGGTTATAACTGGATTGCATGCAAATAATCCGTTGTGGTATTTTAGGCTTCATATTGTGCCACACATTTTCAATGGGAGACAGGTCTGGACTACAGGCAGGCCAGTCTAGTACCCGCACTTGTTTACTATGACGCCACGCTGTTGGAACATGTGGCTTGGCATTGTCTTGCTGAAATAAGCAGGGGCGTCCATGGTAACGTTGCTTGGATGGCAACATATGTTGCTCCAAAACCTGTATGTTCCTTTCAGCATTAATGGCGCCTTCACAGATGTGTAAGTTACCCATGTCTTGGGCACTAATACACCCCCATACCATCACACATGCTGGCTTTTACACTTTACGCCTATAACAATCCGGATGGTTCTTTTCCTCATTATTCCGGAGGACACAACATCCACAGTTTCCAAAAACAATTTGAAATGTGGACTCGTCAGACCACAGAACACTCTTCCACTTTGCATCAGTCCATCTTAGATGAGCTCAGGCCCAGCGTTTCTGGGTGTTGTTGATAAATGGCTTTTGCTTTGCATAGTAGAATTTTAACTTGCACTTACAGATGTAGCGACCAACTGTAGTTACTGACAGTGGTTTTCTGAAGTGTTCCTGAGCCCATGTGGTGATATCCTTTACACACTGATGTCGCTTTTTAATGCAGTACCGCCTGAGGGATCCAAGGTCGGTAATATCATGGCTTACGTGCAGTGATTTCTCCAGATTCTCTGAACCTTCTGATGATATTACGGAGCGTAGATGGTGAAATCCCTAAATTCCTTGCAATAGCTGGTTGAGAAATGTTGTTCTTAAACTCTTTGACTATTTGTGCCTTTTCTTTTGTAACAAATATTGTATTTTCATGGCTATTGCATAACAACTGTAGGTAATTCATCTTGTGAATATGTGTGTGTTCCCCGTGTACAGTATGTCAAATTATTGTGACATTTTAGACCCCAGGAAGATTGGCGACTGCCATTGCAGTACCATACTTGCCAACCTTGGGACCTCCGATTTCGGGAGGTGAGGGGGCGTGGTTGGGGGCGTGGTTAAGAGGGGAGGAGTATATTGACAGCTAGAATTCACCAAGTCAAGTATTTCATACATACCGTATTTTCCGCACTATAAGGCGCACCGGATTATAAGGCGCACCTTCAATGAATGGCCTATTTTAATACTTTGTTCATATATAAGGCGCACCGCATTATAAGGCGCATAGAATAGAAGCTACAGTAGAGGCTGGGGTTACGTTATGCATCCCGTAGTTGCGAGACCTGTTGTGGCTCAATATTGGTCCATATATAAGGCGCACCGGATTATAAGGCGCACTGTCAGCTTTTGAGAGAATTGGGAGGTTTTTAGGTGCGCCTTATAGTGCGGAAAATACGGTATATATATATATATATATATATATATATATATATATATATATATATATATATATATATATATATATATATATATATCCTGAAAATATGCAAACAAAACTGTGTTTAGATAATTGATACTTCAAACTTGCATAAATAAATATTAAGGAATATAACATAACTTGGCTTCTGAGAGCTTCAAAATGTAATGAATAAAATGCTAAAGTTGTTGATAAACAAGCAATTATTTTAATAATTAAATATGGTCATTTTAAATGAATTATTATGATCATTTAAAATTAATTATTTCAAATATGTTTATTTTAATGTATAATTCTAAGGCTGGACGTGATAAGGAGTCAGAAAAAAATACAAATAAAATACCGTATTTTCCGCACTATTAGCCGCACCTAAAAACCACAAATTTACTCAAAAGCTGACAGTGCGGCTTTTAACCCGGTGCGCTTTATATATGGATTAATATTAAGATTCGTTTTCATAAAGTTTCGGTCTCGCAACTACGGTAAACAGCCGCCATCTTTTTTCCCCGTAGAAGAGGAAGTGCTTCTTCTTCTACGCAAGCAACCGCCAAGGTAAGCACCCGCCCCCATAGAACAGGATGCGCTTCTTCTTCTACTGTAAGCAACCACCCGCCCGCGTAGAAGAAGAAAAAGCGCGTGGATATTACCGTACGTTTCATTTCCTTTGTGTGTTTACATCTGTAAAGACCACAAAATGGCTCCTACTAAGCGACAGGGATCCGGTTCATGAAAAGACGCAATCTCTCCATCCGCACACGGATTACTATTTCACAGCAACTGCCTAAAGACTTTCAAGAAAAGCTGGCTACTTTCCGTGCATATTGTAAAAACAAGATAGCTGAAAAAAAGATCCGGCCAGAGAACATTATCAACATGGACGAGGTTCCACTGACTTTTGATATTCCTGTGAACCGCACTGTGGATACAACGGGAGCACGTACGGTGAATATTCGCACCACAGGGAATGAGAAGTCATCCTTCACTGTGGTTCTAGCTTGCCATGCTAATGGCCAGAAACTTCCACCCATGGTGATATTCAAAAGGAAGACCTTGCCAAAAGAGACCTTTCCAGCCGGCGTCATCATAAAAGCTAACTCGAAGGGATGGATGAAGAAAAGATGAGCGAGTGGTTAAGGTAAGTTTAAGTTTACACGAAGAGGCCGGGTGGCTTTTTTCACGCAGCTCCGTCCATGTTGATATACGACTCCATGCGCGCCCACATCACGCTGGTTTTTAATATATTATTAAAGTTTGACTGACCTATCTGACTGTTTTTTTGACATTCCTTTAGCGCAGTTAGATGCGGCTTACAACACGGGGCGGCTTATAGGTGGACAAAGTTTTGAAATATGCCGTTCATTGAAGGCGCGGCTTATAACCCAGGGCGGCTTATGGTGCGGAAAATACGGTACAATTAATTTTGATGTTTTTAGCAAAATATAGTAAAAAGGTATTTAGTTTTTTTAATTTTAATTAATAAATATATGTATTTTTAGGTAAGATAAACATAATAATACAATTTATCTCTAGTCTGGATGATTTAGTTCTTGTCACCCTGTTGTCCTCACGTAGTGAAAAAAGGCTGTCCTCACTCAGGTCCACATGGAGCTGGAGGGGGCGTGGCCTCCAGCTCCGGCTGAAAATCGGGAGATTTTCGGGAGAATATTTGTCCCGGGAGGTTTTCAGGAGAGGCGCTGAATTTCGGGAGTCTCCCGGAAAATTCGGGAGGGTTGGCAAGTATGCAGTACCATGAATTGATTAACGTGGACCCCGACTTAAACAAGTTGAAAAACTTATTGGGGTGTTACCATTTAGTGGTCAATTGTACGGAATATGTACTGTACTGTGCAATCTACTAATACAAGTCTCAATCAATCAAACCTTAAAGGGGAACATTATCACAATTTCAGAATGGTTAAAACCATTAAAAATCAGTTCCCAGTGGCTTATTATATTTTTCGAAGTTTTTTTCAAAATTTTACCCATCACGCAATATCCCTAAAAAAAAGCTTCAAAGTGCCTGATTTTAACCATCGTTATATACACCCGTCCATTTTCCTGTGACGTCACATAGTGATGCCAACACAAACAAACATGGCGGATAGAACAGCAAGCTATAGCGACATTAGCTCGGATTCAGACTCGGATTTCAGCGGCTTAAGCGATTCAACAGATTACGCATGTATTGAAACGGATGGTTGTAGTGTGGAGGCAGGTAGCGAAAACGAAATTGAAGAAGAAACTGAAGCTATTGAGCCATATCGGTTTGAACCGTATGCAAGCGAAAGCGACGAAAACGACACGACAGCCAGCGACACGGGAGAAAGCGAGGACGAATTCGGCGATCGCCTTCTACCCAACGATTGGTATGTGTTTGTTTGGCATTAAAGGAAACTAACAACTATGAACTAGGTTTACAGCATATGAAATACATTTGGCAACAACATGCACTTTGAGAGTGCAGACAGCCCAATTTTCATCAATTAATATATTCTGTAGACATACCCTCATGTCAGCAGGCCAGGGAAACTAGGGTCGATATTCTTCTCTTGATCATCTTCGGGACGGTGTGAGCCAAGACATCCAGGGGGTTTAGCTCGCTCGTCTGCGGGAACAAACTGCCGCCATTGCTTCCCGTGCTACCGAGGTCCTTTGTCCCTGAATTGCTCACACACTCCGGCAGATTCAATGGGGGTCTGGCGGCAGATTTCTTTGACTTTATGGTTGGAAATGCATCTGCTTTGAGTGTCGCAGGATATCCACACATTCTTGCCATCTCTGTCGTAGCATAGTAAAGTGTGCGGAACAAACGTCCAATTTCTTGCCACTTTGGCATCTTTGGGCCACTGGTGCAACTTGAATCCGTCCCTGTTGGTGTTGTTACACCCTCCGACAACACACCGACGAGGCATGATGTCTCCAAGGTATGGAAAACAGTCGAAAAAAACGGAAAATAACAGAGCTGATTTGACTCGGTGTTTGAGAAAATGGCGGATTGCTTCCCTCCAAGAGTGAATATTAGAAAGGCGTTTAATTCGCCAAAATTCACCCATTTAGAGTTCGGAAATCGGTTAAAAAAATATATGGTCTTTTTTCTGCAACATCAAGGTATATATTGACGCTTACATAGGCCTGGTGATAATGTTCCCCTTTAAAAGGATCTTAATAAACAAATGTACAAATAATTACTTCATCTTCCCAAATAATCCGTCAGTGAAATCTCGTCCTTGAGCACCTTATTGGTCTTCCAGGGTCATCAAAGTGAGTAAAAAGTTGTATATTTAGACAACAAATGTCCACAAATAAACAGGCCAGACAGGACATCCGCGTGTGCATTGTTTGTCTTCCTGATACCATGTCCGTGTCGCAGCACGTGGTGATATCCATGTCCATATCGGATGTGAGCGCTAAGAAAAGCTCCACTTTATTACCTGAAGTCGGGTGAAGGGAGGAGAGCTATTTCTCCCACGCATATTCCTTTAATCCCTATTAAAGCTCGCCAAGTCGCTGTCAATTTTCAGATTCACCATCTTCCATTTATTTTGATTGTTTGAAGCAAAGAAATACAATTCCTCCGTGGCCGCAGGCAGGGAGAGGGAGACCTCCTTGCAAAATGTCTGTCCTCTCCTTCTCCCCAAGGACTGATATTCTTTTCCAAAGGGTTGTTTTGGTACTATCTGATTCCGGTGTCCATGGTAACGGTTCATCCGCCGGTTTATCTTGATGTATTGTCGCTTGCAATTACAAACCCCCAAAACCAGTGAAGTTGTCACGTTGTGTAAATGGTAAATAAAAAGAGAATACAACAAATCCTTTTCAACTTCTATTCAATTGAGTAGACTGCAAAGACAAGATATTTCATGTTCTCACTGAGAAACTTCATTTTTTTTTGGTTGCAAATAATCAGTAACTTAAAATTTAATGGCAAAAAAGTTGTCACAGGGGCATGTTCACCACTGTGTTACATGGCCTTTCCTTTTAACAACACTCAGTAAATGTTTGGGAACTGAGGAGACACATTTTTGAAGCTTCTCAGGTGGAATTCTTTCCCATTCTTGCTTGATGTACAGCTTAAGTTGTTCAACAGTCCGGGGGTCTCCGTTGTGCTATTTTAGGCTTCATAATGCGCCACACATTTTCAATGGGAGACAGGTCTGGACTACAGGCAGGCCAGTCTAGTACCCGCACTCTTTTACTATGAAGCCACGCTGTTGTAACACGTGGCTTGGCATTATTTTGCTGAAATAAGCAGGGGCGTCCATGATCACGTTGCTTGGATGGCAACATATGTTGCTCCAAAACCTGTATGTACCTTTCAGCATTAATGGCGCCTTCACAGATGTGTAAGTTACCCATGTCTTGGGCACTAATACACCCCCATACCATCACAGACGCTGGATTTTCAACTTTGCGCCTAGAACAATCCGGATGGTTCTTTTCCTCTTTGGTCCGGAGGACACGACGTCCACAGTTTCCAAAAACAATTTGAAATGTGGACTGGTCAGACCACAGAACACTTTTCCACTTTGTATCAATCCATCTTAGATGAGCTCAGGCCCAGAGAAGCTGACGGCGTTTCTGGGTGTTGTTGATAAATGGCTTTCGCTTTGCATAGTAGAGTTTTAACTTGCACTTACAGATGTAGCGACCAACTGTGGTTACTGACAGTGGTTTTCTGAAGTGTTCCTGAGCCCATGTGGTGATATCCTTTACACACTGATGTCGCTTGTTGATGCAGAACCGCCTAAGGGATTGAAGGTCCGTAATATCATGGCTTACGTGCAGTGATTTCTCCAGATTCTCTGAACCCTTTTGATGATATTACGGACCGTAGATGGTGAAATCCCTAAATTCCTTGCAATAGCTGGTTGAGAAATGTTGTTCTTAAACTGTTCGACAATTTGCTCACGCATTTGTAGACAAAGTGGTGACCCTCGCCCCATCCTTGTTTGTGAATTTCATGGAATCTACTTTTATACCCAATCATGGCACCCCACCTGTTCCCAATTAGCCTGCACACCTGTGGGATGTTCCAAATAAGTGTTTGATGAGCATTCCTCAACTTTATCAGTCTTTTTTGCCACTTGTGCCAGCTTTTTTTGAAACATGTTGCAGGCATCAAGTTCCAAATGAGCTAAAAATTTGCAAAAAAAATAAAGTTTCTCAGTGTGAACATGAAATATGTTGTCTTTGCAGTCTTTTCAATTGAATAGAAGTTGAAAAGGATTTGTTGTATTCTGTTTTTATTTACCATTTACACAACGTGACAACTTCACTGCTTTTGGGTTTTGTACCTGACACCCTTATGTAAGGGCTCTATTGTGTCTCCCTAAATATGTGTTACTTTTTAGAACTAACCATTTACAATGATACCTAAGGATATACTATAATAGTTATATAGTAGTTAACATGCAGAAATATAATAGGAATTATGGATGTCCGATAATACCGGACTGCCGATATTATCGTCCGATAAATGCTTTAAAATGTAATATTGGAAATTATCGGTATCGGTTTAAAAAAAGTAAAATGTATGACCTTTTAAAACGCCGCTGTGTACACGGACGTAGGGAGAAGTAGAGAGTGCCAATAAACCTTAAAGGCACTGCCTTTGCGTGCCGACCAAGTCACATAATATCTACGGCTTTTCACACACACAAGTGAATGCAATGGTCAACAGCCATACAGGTCACACTGAGGGTGGCCGTATAAACAACCTTAACACTGTTACAAATATGCGCCACACTGTGAACCCACACCAAACAAGAATGACAAACACATTTCGGGAGAACATCCGCACCGTAACACAACATAAACACAACAGAACAAATACCCAGAATCCCTTGCAGCACTAACTCTTCCAGGACGCTACAATATACACCCCCGTCCACCTCAACCTTCTCATGCTCTCTCGGGGAGAGCATGTCCCAAAAATTCCAAGCTGCTGTTTTGAGGCATGTTTAAAAAAATAATGCACTTTGTGACTTCAATAATAAATATGGCAGTGCCATGTTGGCACTTTTTCGCCATAACTTGAGTTGATTTATTTTGGAAAACCTTGTTACATTGTTTAATGCATCCAGCGGGGCATCACAATTAGTTTTATAATAATACACCTCACGGTGCAACCTGGACACATCATCAGTGATTCATAGGGTGTTTTGGGTCGTAATCAAACACCCTCTCCCGGGCGACCCAGCCGAGGGTGATCAGGGGGTGGGGGTGGAGGGGGGGTTACCCACATATGCGGTCCTCTCCAAGGTTTCTCATAGTCATTCACATCGACGTCCCACTGGGGTGAGTTTTTCCTTGCCCTTATGTGGGCTCTGTACCGAGGATGTCGTTGTGGCTTGTGCAGCCCTTTGAGACACTTGTGATTTAGGGCTATATAAATAAACATTGATTGATTGATGCTTATCTTACCTAAAAATAAATATATTTATTAATAAAAAAAATAAAAAAAAATAAAAAAATACATTTTTACTATATTTTGCTAAAAACATCAACATTTATTGTATTTTTTTTTTTGCATTTTTTCTGACTCCTTATTACATCCAGCCATAGAATTAGACCGGTACATTAAAATAAACATATTTGAAATAATACATTTTAAATTATCATAATAATTCATTTAAAATGACCATATTTAATTATTTAAAAAAATTGCTTGTTTATCAACAACTTTAGCATTTTATTCATTACATTTTGAAGCTCTCAGAAGCCAAGTTATGTTATATTCATGTTATATTTATGCAAGTTTGAAGTATCAATTATCTAAACACAGTTTTGTTTGCATATTTTCAGGATGTAGATATATATATATATATATATATATATATACATATATATATATATATATATATATATATATGTATTAGAGATGCGCGGATAGGCAATTATTTCATCCGCAACCGCATCACAAAAGTCGTCAACCATCCGCATCCACCCGAACTAACATTTAATCAAAACCACACCCACCCGCACCCGCACCCGCCTGTTGTTATACATCTAATATAGACGATGCAAGGCATTAGTGAGGTTATAAAGCTTTTGCCTGTTAAAGAAAGGAGACTGATCCAATGCAGCAGAGACATTCAATGCGTGCCACGCTGTCACGGCCCAGACGCACACCAGTGCGCAATCATCTGGGAGCCGCGCGGAGCGCACCTCCAAGCGCGCTCGTGCCACTCAAACTGCTGCAGGCAGCTGCGTTCTATCTTGTTTTAACATCCTGTGGCACTCTTCTGGGATCACGGCGGACGAAACTGCTCATGCTCAGGGTGTTTGTGGCGGTTCGGGGTTTTGCACAAATGTGATGCACCATGTTAGATGTCCCGGTTTTGTGACTGTCGTAGACATAAACAGCGTCGCAGCTCTTGCAAATCACGTAGCCAGCATTACTATCATCCTGATTTACAACCTCATAAAAACGAGTCCACGCTGAACTTTTCTGGCCTTTTTTCCCCCCTGGTCTTTAGTATTCCCTTTTTTAGTTTGTCGCGTACCACGTTTGCTGCCGGCGTTGCCATCTCTTTTTTTTTTTCTTCTTCTGTTGTGGCATATGCTGCAGGTGCCTGCTCGTTTTTCGTATGTGGGTAACAACATTTAACTATGTATATATATTTCCGAATTGGTTTAACTGCCACCCGCCTGAATCTATTTAAAATCTAATTTTTTTTTATTTCAACCGCCCGACCCGACCCGCGGATAAAATCTAATTTTTTTTTTATTTCAACCGCCCGACCCGCGGATAATCCGCGGACTCCGCGGTTGTGTCCGCAAACCGCGCATCTCTAATATGTATGCAATACTTGACTTGGTGAATTCTAGCTGTCAATATACTCCTCCCCTCTTAACCACGCCCCGCCCCACCCCCGACCACGCCCCCACCCCCCTACCTCCCGAAATCGGAGGTCTCAAGCAGGCCCGGCCCTAATCAGTCTGGCGCCCTAGGCAAGATTTTAGGTGGCGCCCCCCCACATCGGCAGTGAAGTGTATATACTCACAAGAACCCGAATAGCTTTGTCTTTGACCTTTTTTTTTTACTTACAACTATACCTAATATATAAAGGGGTGGAAAAGTGACTATTACCTGCAGGGCAAACATTAGCTAACCAGAAGGCAATAACAATGTAAACAAAAAACACCTGCTTAAAAGATCTAATACAAATGTCCCTGAGGAATGTAAGGTGGGAGTACTGTAATTACCTAACGTTACATTATTATTTTCCATAACAATTTAGCCCCCTCCACAATATTAACCCGACGTTAAAACAGAACTAGCTATTTATTGATTAGCAATTGCCGAATCATGTAACATTAGCTTAATGCTAAAAAGCCAGGTTACTATCACATTCTGTAACAGACAAATAATTTCATGTAGGCTAACGTTACCTACCTGCTACCTCTGTCTTTTCTCGTTTCTCCTCTTCTTTTCTCTTTTTTCTTCCCTGGGCACCTGACAGTTTTGGCCGTTTTGACATCTTGTGTTGATTTTTTGATGTGGTGACGTCCAAAAAGAGTCATGATACGGGAAGGGAGGGGGCGCACCCGTGCGTGGGGAGGAGGGGGGGCGTAATGTTGTAACAAATAATATTTCTATTAAATAGGCTTTACTTTGCATTTTAATTAACGTGGGATTATTTTTTGTATTTAGAAATAATAGTAAGAACTTTTTTTTTCTCTCCAACATTTGTGGCACTGGCGTGGCGCCCCCTGATGGACGGCACCCTTAGCATTTGCCTATACGGCCTATGCCACGGGCCGGCCCTGGTCTCAAGGTTGGCAAGTATGTCCACGACTGTATATATCGGTATCGCTTGATATCGGAATCGGTAATTAAGAGTTGGACAATATCGGAATATCGGCAAAAAAGCCATTATCGGACATCTCTAATAGGAATATCAATATATCAATAATAGGTGTATGTGTATTCACGGTGTCTTTGTCAGGAGTTGACAAAAGAAATTGGATTTAACGTGTGTGTGTGTGTGTGTGTGTGTGTGTGTGTGTGTGTGTGTGTGTGTGTGTGTGTGTGTGTGTGTGTGTGTGTGTGTGTGTGTGTGAGTTTTTATTTGTTTTAATGCACACATGTTAAAAACACAATTGCAATGTTGATAATGTGCATTTGTATAAATATAATAATGAAGGTTATGGTTGAACCTAAAAGAGGCATAGAGTGTGTTTCATCATCCCATCACTCCATTCATTCAACAAACTAATCCATAGATTTTTAACCTGTAGTTTACTTTTGATGTGTTTTTATTATATTCTGCTGTTCCCGCGAGGGAAAGCAGCACTTTATATTTTTTTACCTGACGGTGGGAAAGTCAGGAGTTGCCAAAAAAAAATGGTCACTTAACGAGTGTTTATCAGTTTTTCCTTGCCGTGGCTAATAAAATAGACCCCAGCCCGCCTAAACCCGGCAGAAGTCAGGATGAGGATGATGAGGTGGTCAGCCAGGATTAGAAGTGGAAAACAAAGTCGCATGAGTCATTTGTTGTTTGCATCCCCGCCGCAATACCACGTCCATACTTCCAAGACTTGACCAGTTGGTGTGAGGCCAGGAGACAACAACACTTGTTTTTGTGCCCCTCGCATTATCAATCAATCAATCAATCAATCTTTATTTACATAGCCCTAAATCACAAGCTGCACAAGCTGCAACCACATCCGTGGTTCAGAGCCCACATAAGGGCAAGGAAAAACTCACAACCCAGTGGGATGACAATGTGTATGATTATGAGAAACCTTGGAGAGGACTGAACACCCCCCCAGTGTTTACCTGTTTCTCACCTTTTTTGTAAGGGGCGCCGGAAGTTGTCAGACTCGTCAGCGATCCTGTTCTGTCTCCCTGTAATGTTTGATCCTGTTCTGTCTCCTTGTAATGTTTGATCTTCTTCTGTCTCCCTGTAATGTGTGATCCTGTTCTGTCTCCCTGTAATGTGTGATCCTGTTCTGTCTCCCTGTAATGTGTGATCCTGTTCTGTCTCCCTGTAATGTTTGACCCTGTTCTGTCTCCCTGTAATGTGTGATCCTGTTCTGTCTCCCTGTAATGTGTGATCCTGTTCTGTCTCCCTGTAATGTTTGACCCTGTTCTGTCTCCCTGTAATGTGTGATCCTGTTGTGTCTCCCTGTAATGTTTGACCCTGTTCTGTCTCCCTGTAATGTTTGACCCTGTTCTGTCTCCCTGTAATGTGTGATCCTGTTCTGTCTCCCTGTAATGTTTGATCCTGTTCTGTCTCCCTGTAATGTTTGATCCTGTTCTGTCTCCCTGTAATGTTTGATCCTGTTCTGTCTCCCTGTAATGTTTGATCCTGTTCTGTCTCCCTGTAACGTTTGATCCTGTTCTCCCTGTAATGTTTGATCCTGTTCTGTCTCCCTGTAACGTTTGATCCTGTTCTGTCTCCCTGTAATGTTTGATCCTGTTCTGTCTCCCTATAACGTTTGATCCTGTTCTCCCTGTAATGTTTGATCCTGTTCTGTCTCCCTGTAACGTTTGATCCTGAACCTTAAAAACACTACTGAAACACTCTTATAAACACTACTGAAACACTCTTATAAACACTACTGAAACATTCTTACATACACTACTGAAACACTCTTAAAAACACTACTGAAACACTCTTATAAACACTACTGAAACATTTTTTCAGCTCTTACATACACTACTGAAACACTCTTATAAACACTACTGAAATGCTCTTACATACACTACTGAAACACTCTTATAAACACTACTGAAACATTTTTTCAGTAGTGTTTATAAGAGTGTTTCAGTAGTGTATGTAAGAGTGTTTCAGTAGTGTTTATAAGAGTGTTTCAGTAGTGTATGTAAGAGCATTTCAGTAGTGTTTATAAGAGTGTTTCAGTAGTGTATGTAAGAGCATTTCAGTAGTGTTTATAAGAGTGTTTCAGTAGTGTTTATAAGTGTTTCAGTAGTGTGTATAAAATAAAAAGATTTCAGTTGTTTATGTGAGAGCATTTCAGTAGTGTTTATAAGAGTGTTTCAGTAGTGTATGTAAGAATGTTTCAGTAGTGTTTATAAGAGTGTTTCAGTAGTGTGTATAAAAGAAAAAGATTTCAGTTGTTTGTGTGAGAGCATTTCAGTAGTGTATGTAAGAGGTCATTCTGAATAATGTCCCTAACGGCCCCTCATATTTTGGAGCCACCTTTGCGCACACCTGACACCCATTTCCTCCTCGCTACTTAAAGCTCTGCAGTCCATTCAGTAGATTCCTGATGGTTCTCCCTTCCAGTCGTGTTCATCTCCTCTGCTTTGGCTCCACTCACGCTTCTCCCTCCTGTTTACTTATTCCTCTCTACACCTTTTGGTGTGCATACTTTGTTGTTTTTCTCTTTTTTTTTTTGAGTGCGCTTTTTGTTGTTTTTCCTATTTGTTTTGTCCAAAAGCCGACCGTGACAAGCGTTGCATAAAAAAATGCCACAAAGTCAAACAAAATGCGAAACATGCTTGAAACTTTTAGATGCTCATTGTGTGATATTATATCTATATGAGGGACAAGCGGTAGGAAATGGATGGATGCATACACAGTAATATCTAATTATGGGTTTCCTACTCCTTCCTGCATGTGTGGCTTTATTGTCAACATCTTTGTTGTGTCCAAAGCACAGAACAATAAAGTGATGCATAAACAGGACGTGGGCATCTTCCACTGATAGTAAATACACACACGCTACTTGTGACTTCAGACACTTTCCACGGTCCTGTGGAAAAACAGACGTCTGGTTCCGCTGCTTAACAATGGTCGTCAAGTTGCTTTTTCGGATTTTCCTGTGAGAATTTTCACGGTCTCGTCTTAAATTAGCGGCACGGGTCAAAGTGTCCCTCGTGGCAATGAGGCCTTTTGCCTTCAAATGTGCTAAATTCTATATTATCATAATGGACATGGGAATTTAAAATGAGTTATGAGAGCACCTACAGTACCTCTTTATTCATCTACAGCGGTTGGTAGAGTGGCCGTGCCAGCAACTTGAGAGTTCCAGGTTCGATCCCCGCTTCCGCCGTCCTAGTCGCTGCCGTTGTGTCCTTGGCAGAGGTGGGTAGAGTAGCCAGAAATTGTACTCAAGTAAGAGTACTGTTACTTTAGAGATTTATTACTCAAGTAAAAGTAAGGAGTAGTCACCCAAATATTTACTTGAGTAAAAGTAAAAAGTATGTTGTGAAAAAACTACTCAAGTACTGAGTAACTGATGAGTAACATACACACACATATCATATATATATATATATATATATATATATATATATATATATATATATATATATATACACACATATATATACATATATACACACACACACATATATATATATATATATATATATATACACACACACACATATATACATATATATATATATACATTGATATATACAGTATATAATTTATATTTATTTATTTTGCCGTTTTTGTTTACATGTTAAAGGTGTTTTAATGAATATACATGCATGTTTAACACATATAGATTCCTTTCTTTCATGAAGACAAGAATATAAGTTGGTGTATTACCTGATTCTGATGACTTGCATTGATTGGAATCAGACAGTAGTGATGATAACGGCCACGTTTTCAAATGGAGGTGAAAAAAAGTTCCTCCTTTCTGTCTAATACCACATGAAAGTGTTTGGTTTTTGGCATCTTATTTGTCCAGCTTCCATATTCGTTTTTATACACTTTACAAGAAATACATTGGCGGCAAACTCCGTAGCTTGCTAGCTTGTTTGCGCTGGCTTTCGGAGACTCTTATTTTGAAAGCGCATGCGCGATGGAGCGGCACTTTTATTGTGAAGACAGGAACTGTGTAGTCAGTCTTTAGGCTTTTGACGAGATGTACGGTTGAAATAAAAAAGGGTCTTTTTTCCTTCACAATTTTGATTGATTGATTGGAACTTTTATTAGTAGATTGCACAGTACAGTACATATTCCGTACAATTGACCACTAAATGGTAACACCCCAATAAGTTTTTCAACTTGTTTAAGTCGGGTCATGTGACCGCCTGGCTCTGTTTGATTGGTTCAACGTCACCAGTGACTGCATCTGATTGGTGGAACGAAGTGAACGTCACCAGTGACTGTATTTGTTGAAACGCAGGCACTATGAAGGTCTGTCTGACAGACCAAAACAAACAAAGCGTGCATTAACAGATGGATAAAAATTAGTAGCGAGTAGCGAGCTGAATGTAGATAAAAGTAGCGGCGTAAAAGTAGCGTTTCTTCTCTATAAATATACTCAAGTAAAAGTAAAAGTATGTTGCATTAAAACTACTCTTAGAAGTACAATTTATCCCAAAAGTTACTCAAGTAGATGTAACGGAGTAAATGTAGCGCGTTACTACCCACCTCTGGTCCTAGGGCAAGACACTTGACCCACCTGCTCCCAGTGCCACCCACACTGACTTATATGTAACTTAGATATTGGCTTTCACTATGTAAAGCGCTTTGAGTCACTTGAGAAAAAGCGCTATATAAATATAATTCACTTCACGTCAGACTGCAAGAGTAAGGAATGTGCCCAAATATTAAATATAGATGGATATAGGTTATATGGATTAAATCTATCAGTGACCTTTGACCTCGCAAAGGCTGTTTCAGATTTATTCCATTTTATTTAGTTTGATTAGATTTTTTTCAATTTATTCCATTTATTATGTTCAACCTTTTTTGAATACATGTTTTGAGGGGTTATGATTCTAATAGTTTTTATGTATTCATATTTTTACAAAATGATACGTCTTATTTTTGTATTAGTTTATTTTTACATTTCATATTTTTAATAGAAAAATTAAAATGTTATCGTTTAGATTTTTTCCATTCTACTTTCTATTACGCACATTTATCATTTTTAAATGACATTTTTCATTTGTTTTTGAAGATATGTTTTTTATTTATTTTTTTCATTTTTATGTGTACTATTTTATTTGCATTTTTTGGTGTGTATTATTGTATTCTAATCATTTTTATTTCAACAAGTACCATAAATGTAATTATGGTAGACATAAAACATTTATTTTTTTTACTTTTATTCATCGGTTTGGAGTTTAAACTTAAAATAACCACAAAAAAAAAATAATTTTTTCATTTATTGTTTTTGAAGATATGTTTTTTATTTGTGCATTTTTTTTTGTCAATTTTATGTGTACTATTTTATTTGCATTTTTTGTAATGTTTTTTTTTTTTGGTGTGTATTATTGTATTCTAATTATTTTTATTTCAACAAGTACCATAAACGTAATTATGTTTGACATAAAACATTTATTTATTTTTTTTTAACTTTTATTCATCGGTTTGGAGTTTAAACTTAAAATAACCACAAAAAAAAAATGAATTTTTTCATTTGTTTTTGAAGATATGTTTTTTATTTGTGCATTTTTTTTTTCATTTTTACGCGTACTATTTTATTTGCATTTTTTGTTATGTTTTTTTATTTTTGGTGTGTATTGTATTCTAATCATTTTTATTTCAACAAGTACCATAAACGTAATTATGATTGACATAAAAAAATTATATTTTTTTTACTTTTATCCATCGGTTTGGAGTTTAAACTTAAAATAACCCCCCAAAAAATGACATTTGTCATTTATTGTTTTTGAGGATATGTTTTTTTAAATATGCATTTTTTTTTACTATTTTATTTTGCATTTTTTGTTATGTTTTTTTTTCTTTTTTTGGTGTGTATTATTGTATTCTAATCATTTTTATTTCAACAAATACCATAAACGTAATTATGTTTGACATAAAACATTTTTTTTTTTTACTTTTATCCATCGGTTTGGAGTTTAAACTTAAAATAACCACCAAAAAAAAGACATTTTTCATTTATTGTTTTTGAAGATGTTTTTTATTTGTGATTTTTTTTTTTTTAATTTTATGTGTACTATTTTATTTGCATTTTTTGTTAAATGTGGTTTTAATTTTTTGTGTATTATTGTATTCTAATCCTTATTTATTTAAACTAATAAGTACCATAAACGTAATTATGTTAGACATAAAACATTTTTTTTTTTTACTTGTATTCATCGGTTTGGAGTTTACACTTAAAATAACCACACAAAAGAAAAAAGAATTTTTTCATTTATTGTTTTTGAAGATATGTTTTTTATTTGTGCATTTTTTTTCTTCCATTTTTATGTGTACTATTTTATTTGCATTTTTTGTTATGTTTTTTTTTTTTGGTGTGTATTATTGTATTCTAATAATTTTTATTCAAACAAGTACCATAAACGTAATTATGTTTGAAATAAAAAAATTATATTTTTTTACTTTTATCCATCGGTTTGGAGTTTAAACTTAAAATAACCCCCCAAAAAATGACATTTGTCATTTATTGTTTTTGAGGATATGTTTTTTTTAAATATGCATTTTTTTTGTACTATTTTACTTTGCATTTTTTGTTATGTTTTTTTTTTTTTTTGGTGTGTATTATTGTATTCTAATCATTTTTATTTCAACAAGTACCATAAACGTAATTATGTTTGACATAAAACTTTTTTTTTTTTTACTTTTATCCATCGGTTTGGAGTTTAAACTTAAAATAACCACACACAAAAAAGAAATTTTTCATTTATTGTTTTTGAAGATGTTTTTTTATTTGTGATTTTTTTTTTTTAATTTTATGTGTACTATTTTATTTGCATTTTTTGTTAAATGTGGTTTTAATTTTTTGTGTATTATTGTATTCTAATCCTTATTTATTTAAACTAATAAGTACCATAAACGTAATTATGTTAGACATAAAACATTTTTTTTTTTTTACTTTTATTCATCGGTTTGGAGTTTAAACTTAAAATAACCACACAAAAAAATTAATTTTTTCATTTATTGTTTTTGAAGATATGTTTTTTATTTGTGCATTTTTTTTTTTTTCATTTTTATGTGTACTATTTTATTTGCATTTTTTGTTATGTTTTTTTTTTTTTGGTGTGTATTATTGTATTCTAATCATTTTTATTCAAACAAGTACCATAAACGTAATTATGTTTGACATAAAAAATTTATATTTTTTTTACTTTTATCCATCGGTTTGGAGTTTAAACTTAAAATAAACCCCCAAAAAATGACATTTGTCATTTATTGTTTTTGAGGATATGTTTTTTTAAATATGCATTTTTTTTTGTACTATTTTACTTTGCATTTTTTGTTATGTATTTTTTTTTTTTGGTGTGTATTATTGTATTCTAATCATTTTTATTTCAACAAATACCATAAACGTAATTATGTTTAACATAAAACATTTTTTTTTTTTACTTTTATCCATCGGTTTGGAGTTTAAACTTAAAATAACCACAAAAAAGGACATTTTTCATTTATTGTTTTTGAAGATGTTTTTTATTTGTGCATTTCTTTTTTTCATTTTTATGTGTACTATTTTATTTGCATTTTTTGTTAAGTGTGGTTTTAATTTTTTGTGTATTATTGTATTCTAATCCTTATTTATTTAAACAAATAAGTACCACAAAAGTAATTATGTTAGACATACATTTATTTTTTTTTACTTTTATTCATCGGTTTGGAGTTTAAACTTAAAATAACCCCCAAAAAATGACATTTTTCATTTATTGTTTTTGAAGATATGTTTTTTATTTGTGCATTTCTTTTTTTCATTTTTATGTGTACTAATTTATTTGCATTTTTTGTTATGTTTTTTTTTCAAACGTCACCAGTGACTGCATTTGATTGGTGAAACGCAGGCATGCGATAGATCCTACTTTGAAGGTCTGTCTGACAAAGCAAAACAAACAAAGCGTGCATTAACAGATCAATAAAAGTCAGTAGCGAGCTGAATGTAGATAGATAGAAAAGTCAGTAGCGAGCTGAATGTAGATAAATGGAGCGGAGTAAAAGTAGCGTTTCTTCTCTATAAATATACTCAAGTATGTTGCATTAAAACTACTCTTAGAAGTACAATTTATCCCAAAAGTGACTCAAGTAGATGTAACGGAGTAAATGCAGCGCGTTACTACCCACCTCTGCGTATCATTTACAATAAGTAGCTCTCTGATTAGTGCCCGGTGAGCATGCCGAACACTAATCAGTGGCAGGTGAAACCAGTCTGTACCCATGGCAACCAGAACACAAACCCAGGGGTGCTCAAAACGGGAACTGAGGGAGTCAAAAACTAGACACAACTTGACCCGGGCAATGGATCATGACAACCTGGGATAGGCTCCAGCACCTGCTGTGACCCCGAGAGGGACAAGCGGTAGAAAGTGGATGGATGGATGGATGATTGACAACATTGTAAAAAAGTGGTTCCCCGTTAATAGCAGAGGTGTGGACTCGAGTCACATGACTTGGACTCGAGTCAGACTCGAGTCATGAATTTGATGACTTTAGACTCGACTTGACAAAATGTAAAAAGACTTGCAACTCGACTTAGACTTTAACATCAATGACTTGTGACTTCACTTGGACTTGAGCCTTTTGAATTGACATGACTTGACATGACTTGCTACTTTCCCCAAAACCCAAAGATGAAAAAGTTATTCGGGAGCGCTCCGTATTTTTCATTGTGTACTTGTCTATCAGCGTTGCGTGTGTCAGCTGGTGTGGTCTCAGTACAACAGCCAATCAAATTAGATCTACTTTGTTTTCATCACACAGCATTCATCCAATCAAATTGCAGGAAGAAGACATGTCCAAACCACACGCCAGTGAACAAAAAATGATACCTAAAATAATTTTGTTTGGGTATAAAAATTACGAGGTGGTCAAAACAAAACGGTTTGCAGTATGCAACACATGCGGTTCAAAAATGACTGATGGAGAGGCAACAACTTCCAACTTCGTCCGGCATTTGAAGTTGCACAAAGAACGGTAAGTTTTGAATGTAAGATAACGTTTATTGGCTAAGTAACGTGACTTTTATTTGCTGTGTAGTTAAATCAGTGAGGCTGTAAACTCACTGCTAACGTTATAACGTTATTGCAAACACGGGAATCTGTTGCAGTTCACTACCTTATTCATACTTTTTGTTCAGTGATTTTTTTTAAGCAGGGTTACGTTAGTCAATATATCACACGTAACGTTAGACGGCGGTCAGCAGCACCGCGTATTTTAGCCACCTAAAAAAAGACAAAAATAGTAAAATAAAGGTCAGTTAAAATGTATACTATATTATGAATATGTGTACCGTTTTAGCTAGCTTTCTGACATACTGTTGGTTGTTTACCTCAGTGGTCCCCAACCACCGGGCCGCGGCCCGGTACTGGTCCGTGGATCGATTGGTAACGGGCCGCACAAGAAATATTTTTTCTTTTCTTTTCTTTTTTTAATTAAATCAACATAAAAAACACAAGATACACTTACAAGTAGTGCACCAACCCAAAAAAACTCCCCCCCCCCTTTTGTTCTGGGCATTGAACATGAAGACTCTTCCTTCACTGTTCCGAGTGGCCATGAGAGTCTTGGCAGTGCCTGCCTCCAGTGCTCCAGTGGAGCGAGTTTTCAGCCATGGTGGCATCATACTACGCCCCCATCGTGCACAAATGACTGACAGACTCTTGGCTAATTTGGTCTTTTGCAAATGCAATGCAGCATAGGGCCCTGACATATAAAAAGTACAACTTTTTTGTTATGTTCACGTATATGTCATGTTTTTTCAATGTTAACACTTTTGTACAAATAAGTACATTTGCACTTTATTTTTCAATGTGTTTGTTCTGTAAAGGAATGAGTTAATGTTTAAAATGACTGGTTAATAGTGCTATTATAAAGTGCAATGTCAGCACAATTTTCTTTCCTGCAATTTAAAATGCACTTGTTTTAATAAATAAATACAGCGTTTGAAAAGCATACACAATCTGTGTTAATATATTAGTCTGTGGTTAAAAGGACTTGAAAGGACTCGAAACTCAAAATGCAGGACTTAGGACTTGACTTGAGACTTTCCAGTCTTGACTTTGGACTTGACTCGGGGCTTGCCTGTCTTGACTCGGGACTTGACTCGGACTTGAGGGCAAAGACTTGAGACTTACTTGTGACTTGCAAAACAATGACTTGGTCCCACCTCTGGTTAATAGTACAATGTAATAAAATGCACGACAATAAGAATTGCATAGAAAGTAAATATTCGGTGTCTTCTATCGCAATCCATCCATTTTCTACCGCTTGTCCCTTTCGGGGTCGCTGGAGCCTATCTCAGCTGCATTCCGTACGTCTTATTTTGTGCTTGAGGGTGAAGAAGAGGTAAGCGAGCTATCAGCAAAGTCAACAGGAATGTTTTTCCACCGGAGCGCGTCCTTGGAGGAAATAGTCCCGAGATGACGCAGCGGGTTCATCGCCAAGCGCCAATGTGCCAGGAAGTCATGTGACGCGTGCGTATGGATCCTGGGAACGGCGTGCGGCTGACAGGTTCACACACTCCCGGCTGACTGCAAGAACAATAAGGTTCACTCATGATTCATGCCGGGGTTCTTCCTCGACGCCAGCCCGCTCCGCTCGGGCCCGCTGACCCGGGTCGCCCCGCACGCAGCGGGAAGGGGAAGCGGGCCCGAGCGGAGCCGGCTGGCGTCGAGGATGAATCATGAGTGCTGCCACCGCCGCTCTTTGCCAAAGTTCAACGCTGCACGTTGGAGGGATGCTTCTGCGCTCACATTTCCAGCTGCTGTGTGTTGCGCCTGATTGAGGCTAAGTGAGAAAATGTGCATCACAAAACAAAAACCATCTTGACTTTAGTTATCCATAGGGATGATGTTCGAAACCGGTTCTCCCGGTTGTTCGATAAGAAAAGAACCGATTCCATGGACTCGAATCCCTTCTTGAGAACCGGTTCCCGTTATCGAGGCCACTATAGTAAAGAAAAAGAGTTGGTTCTTTATTCAAATCCCTGGGAACGAATCCCGTCCCACAGGAAATGCCCTGTGGGACATCACAGGAAATGACGTAGCTCAGTCATTAGGCGGCAGATACAGAAAGCAGCAAAAATAATGGACTGTAAAAAAAAACGCCTCAAGGCATGGCTTCAGGCAGTAGGTCGGACACGTTTCCAGTGAGGGTTGGACTCCGCCAAGGCTGCCCTTTGTCACCCATTCTGTTCATAACTTTTATGGACAGAATTTCTAGGTGCAGTCAAGGCGTTGAGGGGATCCGGTTTGGTGGCTGCAGGATTAGGTCTCTGCTTTTTGCGGATGATGTGGTCCTGATGGCTTCATCTGGCCAGGATCTTCAGCTCTCACTGGATCGGTTTGCAGCCGAGTGTGAAGCGACTGGGATGAGAATCAGCACCTCCAAGTCCGAGTCCATGGTTCTCGCCCGGAAAAGGGTGGAGTGCCATCTCCGGGTTGGGGAGGAGACCCTGCTCCAAGTGGAGGAGTTCAAGTACCTCGGAGTCTTGTTCACGAGTGGGGGAAGAGTGGATCGTGAGATCGACAGGCGGATCGGTGCGGCGTCTTCAGTAATGCGGACGCTGTATCGATCCGTTGTGGTGAAGAAGGAGCTGAGCCGGAAGGCAAAGCTCTCGATTTACCGGTCGATCTACGTTCCCATCCTCACCTATGGTCATGAGCTTTGGGTTATGACCGAAAGGACAAGATCACGGGTACAAGCGGCCCAAATGAGTTTCCTCCGCCGGGTGGCGGGTCTCTTCCTTAGAGATAGGGTGAGAAGCTCTGTCATACGGGGGGAGCTCAAAGTAAAGCCGCTGCTCCTCCACATGGAGAGGAGCCAGATGAAGTGGTTCGGGCATCTGGTCAGGATGCCACCCGAACGCCTCCCTAGGGAGGTGTTTAGGGCACGTCCAACCGGTAGGAGGCCACGGGGAAGACCCAGGACACGTTGGGAAGACTATGTCTCCCGGCTGGCCTGGGAACGCCTCGGGATCCACTGGACTAAGTGGCTGGGGAGAGGGAAGTCTGGGCTTCCCTGCTTAGGCTGCTGCCCCCGCGACCCGACCTCGGATAAGCGGAAGAAGATGGATGGATGGATGGATGGCATGGCTTCATTTTACGAAAAAATACGAGGAGGAAACAGCAATATGCAATTATTGCCAGGCTTCGCTCTCATGTAAGGGAAGCAGTACAACAAACATGTTGAAACATGTTCAGGCCGCACATAACCTGAACGTTCGAGAACCGTGTCGTGTCTTCGACACGTGGAGAAGCAGCGACAGAGATGACGAAGCACGCCTCTCTTCCTGTGCTTCAACCTGCAGCCCCAGTTCCAGTGATAGTGCCGGTGAGTAACTAACGTTAACTCATACTTGCCAACACTCCCGAATTTTCCGGGAGACTCCCGAAATTCAGCGCCTCTCCTGAAAACCTCCCGGGACGAATATTCTCCCGAAAATCTCCCGATTTTCAGCCGGAGCTGGAGGCCACGCCCCCTCCAGCTCCATGCGGACCTGAGTGAGGACAGCCTTTTTTCATGACGGGAGGACAACAGGGTGACAAGAACTAAATCATCCAGACTAGAGATAAATTGTATTATTATGTTTATCTTACCTAAAAATAAATATATTTATTAATTTAAAAAAATAAAATAAAAAATAAATTTTTACTATATTTTGCTAAAAACATTAAAATTAATTGTATTTTTATTTGTATTTTTTCCTGACTCCTTATTACATCCAGCCATAGAATTATACATTAAAATAAACATATTTGAAATAATTGATTTTGAATTATCATAATAATTCATTTAAAGTGACCATATTTAATTATTAAAATAATTGCTTGTTTATCAACAACTTTAGCATTTTATTCATTACATTTTGAAACTCTCAGAAGCCAAGTTATGTTATATTCTTTAAGATTTATTTATGCAAATTTGAAGTATCAATTATCTAAACACAGTTTTGTTTGCATAATTTCAGGATGTAGATATATATATATATATATATATATATATATATATATATATATATATATATATATATATATATATATATATATATTAGAGATGCGCGGATAGGCAATTATTTCATCCGCAACCGCATCAGAAAGTCGTCAACCATCCGCCATCCACCCGATGTAACATTTGATCAGAACCGCACCCGCCCGTTGTTATATATCTAATATAGACGATGCAAGGCATTAGTGAGGTTATAAAGCTTTTGCCTGTTAAAGAAAGGAGACTGATCCAATGCAGCACAGACATTCGCGTGCCACGCTGTCACGACCCAGACGCACACCAGTGCGCAATCATATGGGAGCCGCGCTGAGCGCACCTCCAAGCGCGTCTCGCTGCCGGCGACGGCCGGGTATGGGCCCGACGCTCCAGCGCCATCCATTTTCAGGGCTAGTTGATTCGGCAGGTGGGTTGTTACACACTCCTTAGCGGGTTCCGACTTCCATGGCCACCGTCCTGCTGTCTATATCAACCAGGGTGAGCCCCACCCCTTTCGTGAGCGCACTGCGCGCGGAGTGACCCCTGTTACGCGCCTCCGGCAACAGGGGTGGCGGGCAGGTAAGCTGCGCGGGCGGAGCGCGCGGAGTGACCCCTGTTATGAGCCCCCGGCCACGGGGGTGGCGAGCAGGTAAGCTGCTTACCTGCTGCGCGTGACGCCAGCCGCGCCTCAGCTACGGCTCCCGGTGGGGCCCTCTCGGGGGAAGGGGCCTCGGTCCCGGACCCCGGCGAGGCGTCCCTTCTCCGCTCCGTAAAAGTGTCCATCTCTTTTTTTTTTCTTCTTCTATTGTGGCATATGCTGCAGGTGCCTGCTTGTTTTTCGTATGTGGGTAACAACATTTAACTATGTATATATATTTCCGAATTGGTTTAACTGCCACCCGCCTGAATCTATTTAAAATCTAATTTTTTTTTATTTCAACCGCCCGACCCGACCCGACCCGCGGATAAAATCAAATTTTTTTTAATTTCATCCGCCCGATCCGCGGATAATCCGCGGACTCCGCGGTTGTGCCCGCAAACCGCGCATCTCTAATATATATATATATATATATATATATATATATATATGTGTGTGTATGAAATACTTGACTTGGTGAATTCTAGCTGTCAATATACTCCTCCCCTCTTAACCACGCCCCCAACCACGCCCCGCCCCACCCCCGACCACGCCCACCCCCACCTCCCGAAATCGGAGGTCTCAAATGTTGCCGGTTAATTTCCATATCTGCTCACTTGTAGCCTTTAGGCTAAAATAAGGTTACCTCTTATGTCAACCAGGACTGCAGAATTGTTGATTGATGACTGTGGCGTTCTTAGTGTGTGTAGTTAGTATGTTCCAATAGCAGCAGAAGTGCACTTTTCGGAGAGCTGTATTATTTTCATTTTTTTGCCCAAGGGACTGATTTTATTTAACGCCACGTTGTGACGTCATCGCTCCGAGAGCGAATAATAGAAAGGCGTTTAATTCGCCAAAATTCACCCATTTAGAGTTGGGAAATCGGTTAAGAAAATATATGGTCTTTTTTCTGCAACATCAAGGTATATATTGACGCTTACATAGGTCTGGTGATAATGTTCCCCTTTAATACACTGTAGCACTTTGAGGTTGTTTACTCAATGTAAAGTGCTTTTTACAAATAAAATCTATTATTATTATTATGATGAGAGCCTCAGGATGCTGTATTCATTCTTCAACTTCAAAAATAAATCCTACCTATTAACCACCTATCTCTAATGCCTCATGTGGGGTAGACTACTGTTGGGTTGTGCGTGGTTGAATGTATGTATGTATGTATGTGTATGCATTTGTGCTTCTATTTTGTGTTTATCGCGTTTTTGTGCTTGCCACCATGTTTCAGCATTCAATGCATATACTGACCTTCTTCTACACTGCAAAAACTGAAATCTGAGTAAGATGAAATATGTCAAATAAGGGTGATATTTGCTTATTTTCTGTCTGATAAGATCATTCTTCTCACTAAGCAGATTTTATGTTAGAGTGTTTTACTTGTTTTAAGTGTTTTGCTCCTAAATGATCTCAGTAAGATATTACAGCTTGTTGCTGAGATTTGATGACCTATATTGAGTAAAACATGCTTGAAACTAGAATATCAAGTGTTGCAAAGCTGTGTCATCAACACTCACAAGTATAAAACTACTTTTTTAAAGTCATCATTTCTTACTTCAAGCATGAAAAAAAAAAAATCATGATGCCGAGCGCATATCATTATGTGAAGTTAATGGCACAAGCATTTACTTATTTAAGAATATTTTTCAACATATTGAGAAAAATGGTCTCATATTTGTTTTTTCCATACTTGCCAACCTTGAGACCTCTGATTTCGGGGGGTGGGTGGGGGCGTGGTCGGGGGTGGGGCGGGGAGTGGTTAAGAGGGGAGGAGTATATTGACAACTATATACTGTGTGTATGTATATATATATATATATATATATATATATATATATATATATATATGTATATATATGTATATATATATATATATATGTATGTGTGGGAAAAAAATCACAAGACTATTTCATCTCTACAGGCCTGTTTCATGAGGGGGGGTACCCTCAATCATCAGGAGATTTTAATGGGAGCATTCGCATACCATGGTTTATATAGGGCACAGAGTGGGTGGGTACAGGCTGGCGTAGGGGCGTGGTGATTGGCTCATGTGTTACCTAGGAGGTGTTTCCGTCTATGGCGGCATGCTGTTACAATTTCGCTGCGCTTGTTGAGGGATGACAGGTCTGGACGGTAAATAATAAACAGTTTCTCTTTCAAGCATAGGTTGCATCTTTTATTACCACTATTGTAAGGTGTGCTGGATGCAAGAATTTGCCATGTTATTGAATATTCAACATTATTGTCTTTGAGGTCCCAAATGTGTTTGCTGAGTTCTGTGGTATTTCGCAGGTTTTGGTTCCTGAAAGAAGCCTTGTGATTGTTCCATCTGGTTTTGAATTCTCCCTCGGTTAATCCTACATATGTGTCGGATGTGTTAATGTCCTTGCGTATTACCTTAGATTGGTAGACAACTGATGTTTGTAAGCACCCCCCGTTGAGAGGGCAATCAGTTTTGTTTGCATATTTTCAGGATGTAGATATATATATATATATATATATATATCTCTATATATATATATATATATCTCTATATATATATATATATATCTCTAGATATATATATATATATATATATATATATATCTACATCCTGAAAATATGCAAACAAAACTGTGTTTAGATAATTGATACTTCAAACTTGCATAAATAAATCTTAAGGAATATAACATAACTTGGCTTCTGAGAGCTTCAAAATGTAATGAATAAAATGCTAAAGTTGTTGATAAACAAGCAATTATTTTAATAATTAAATATGGTCATTTTAAATGAATTATAATGATAATTTAAAATTAATTATTTCAAATATGTTTATTTTAATGTATAATTCTATGGCTGGATGTAAAAAGGAGTCAGAAAAAATACAAATAAAAAATACAATTAATTTAGATGTTTTTAGCAAAATATAGTAAATATTTATTTCGTTTTTTTAATTTTTTTATTAATAAATATATGTATTTTTAGGTAAGCTAAACATAATAATACAATTTATCTCTAGTCTGGATGATTTAGTTCTTGTCACCCTGTTGTCCTCCCGTTGTGAAAAAAGGCTGTCCTCACTCAGGTCCGCATGGCCACGCCCCCTCCAGCTCCGGCTGAAAATCGGGAGATTTTCGGGAGAGGCGCTGAATTTCGGGAGTCTCCCGGGAAATTCGGGAGGGTTGGCAAGTATGGTTTTTTCTACCAAGAAAAGTGCACTTATTAGTGAGAATATACTTATTTTAAGCTACTTTTGGGTTCATTGAGGTTAGCTAATTTTACTTGTTTTGGAAAGTCTTGACAAGCTGAATTTTCTTGTTCTATTGGCAGATAATTTTGCTTAGTTCTAGTAAAATACCCCTCATTTTTGTATTATTTTTTTCTTGTTTTTGAACACTGACTTTTTGCAGTGTGATTTGTACAATTTCAGAATGTGCTTGTTCTCTTTTTAAACAAAGAAAACAATCTGAAGAAGTTGTCTTCATTTTTAAGTTATCGTGCCGTGATTTTACCAGTCCGGCCCATTTGGGAGTAGATTCTTCTCCCATGTGGCCCCCCCCGACCTAAAATGAGTTTGACACCCCTGTTGTAAACTAACGTGTTACTGTATATATGAGGGAGGTTTTTGCAGCAATCCTGCGTCCTCTGGCCACATTTGATCACGCTCTTATCTCATAGATGCTGAAACTAATTGATCTTATAAGGGGTTACCACCAGGCAGGCAGGTGGGCACCAATCAAGTGGGAGCGGAGCTGCACATAACCTGGTAAAGGACTAAATTACTTTACATTCATCGCTATACAAAAGTGCCTTTTTTTTCCTGTCAAGAATCATGCATGCTGTTCTTGTATCCTGTGTAACTTCTTTATGTAATTAATCAATGTAATAAAATTGTGATTATTCTATCAGGTTGTGTTTTATCATCAATGTAGTGTTCCTTTAATTAACAGGATTATGTCGAATCTGCTTCATAGGTTTCCACGGGCCAGATAAGGAGGCACTGTGGGTTCATCATAGTGAACAGTGAATGTTGTCTTCCTGACAAAATTGTGTCCAAAGTGGGATTGCAGGGCCTTGGCGGAGGTCTGTGCTCCACATCCTTGCGACTGACTGGGTAGCTAAAGGTCAGGACGCGGTCTAACCTTTACCCAGGCGTCATACCCAAACCTCAGTGTAACCTTAACTACTTCAAAAAAAAAGTATTTGTTGTTTTGTCCTTTAGCATTACCTAGTAGTTGATCATTTTCAATCCATTTTTATGAGGGTTGTAGTCATTTAAGCGCAGTGTTTTTCAACCACTAGTGTGCCGTGAAATAATAATAATAATATATTTTATTTGTAGAAAGCACTTTACATTGAGTAAACAACCTCAAAGTGCTACAGTGTATCAAAAAAATAAATAAAAAGATAATAAAATAAAAACTAGAGCAGCCAAATAGCTAAAACTAGTATGCATACAGGTAAAAGCCAGTAAATTAGAATATTTTGAAAAACTTGATTTATTTCAGTAATTGCATTCAAAAGGTGTAACTTGTACATTATATTTATTCATTGCACACAGACTGATGCATTCAAATGTTTATTTCATTTAATTTTGATGATTTGAAGTGGCAACAAATGAAAATCCAAAATTCCGTGTGTCACAAAATTAGAATATTACTTAAGGCTAATACAAAAAAGGGATTTTTAGAAATGTTGGCCAACTGAAAAGTATGAAAATGAAAAATATGAGCATGTACAATACTCAATACTTGGTTGGAGCTCCTTTTGCCTCAATTACTGCGTTAATGCGGCGTGGCATGGAGTCGATGAGTTTCTGGCACTGCTCAGGTGTTATGAGAGCCCAGGTTGCTCTGATAGTGGCCTTCAACTCTTCTGCGTTTTTGGGTCTGGCATTCTGCATCTTCCTTTTCACAATACCCCACAGATTTTCTATGGGGCTAAGGTCAGGGGAGTTGGCGGGCCAATTTAGAACAGAAATACCATGGTCCGTAAACCAGGCACGGGTAGATTTTGCGCTGTGTGCAGGCGCCAAGTCCTGTTGGAACTTGAAATCTCCATCTCCATAGAGCAGGTCAGCAGCAGGAAGCATGAAGTGCTCTAAAACTTGCTGGTAGACGGCTGCGTTGACCCTGGATCTCAGGAAACAGAGTGGACCGACACCAGCAGATGACATGGCACCCCAAACCATCACCCAACCATGCAAATTTTGCATTTCCTTTGGAAATCGAGGTCCCAGAGTCTGGAGGAAGACAGGAGAGGCACAGGATCCACGTTGCCTGAAGTCTAGTGTAAAGTTTCCACCATCAGTGATGGTTTGGGGTGCCATGTCATCTGCTGGTGTCGGTCCACTCTGTTTCCTGAGATCCAGGGTCAACGCAGCCGTCTACCAGCAAGTTTTAGAGCACTTCATGCTTCCTGCTGCTGACCTGCTCTATGGAGATGGAGATTTCAAGTTCCAACAGGACTTGGCGCCTGCACACAGCGCAAAATCTACCCGTGCCTGGTTTACGGACCATGGTATTTCTGTTCTAAATTGGCCCGCCAACTCCCCTGACCTTAGCCCCATAGAAAATCTGTGGGGTATTGTGAAAAGGAAGATGCAGAATGCCAGACCCAAAAACGCAGAAGAGTTGAAGGCCACTATCAGAGCAACCTGGGCTCTCATAACACCTGAGCAGTGCCAGAAACCATTCGACTCCATGCCACGCCGCATTAACGCAGTAATTGAGGCAAAAGGAGCTCCAACCAAATATTGAGTATTGTACATGCTCATATTTTTCATTTTCATACTTTTCAGTTGGCCAACATTTCTAAAAATCCCTTTTTTGTATTAGCCTTAAGTAATATTCTAATTTTGTGACACACGGAATTTTGGATTTTCATTTGTTGCCACTTCAAATCATCAAAATTAAATGAAATAAACATTTGAATGCATCAGTCTGTGTGCAATGAATAAATATAATGTACAAGTTACACCTTTTGAATGCAATTACTGAAATAAATCAAGTTTTTCAAAATATTCTAATTTACTGGCTTTTACCTGTATATCTAATAAAAAAAAAAAAGGCTTTTTTTAAAAGAAGGATTTTTAAGCCTTTTTTAAAAGCATCCACAGTCTGTGGTGCCCTCAGGTGGTCAGGGAGAGCGTTCCACAGATTGGGAGCGGCGGCATTGTTCGTAGCTTTGTCCTCGGAGGTTGGAGGAGGTGTCGTGTGGAGGATTTGGGGGTGAGTAGTTCTTTGAGGTAGAGGGGGGCATTTCCATGGAGGCACTGGTGGGTTAGTAGGGAGACTTTGAATTCAATCCTGAGTGGAACAGGAAGCCAGTGAAGGGATTTGAGAGTTGGTGTGATATGGTCATATTTCCACTCTCATCAGGATCCTAGCAGCACTATTTTGTATGTATTGCAGCTTCTGGATGTTCTTGCTGGGGATTTTTTCTTCTTTTTGAACACTGACTTTTTGCAGTGCAGCTTATCTGAAGGACCCTTTCACTTACCACCATCCTTAAATGGATATTCACTACTGATGTAATCGTAATACGGTATTGTGAATATAAGGAGATAAAGATCCATTTGGATGCGATTAGATTGACGATGTTGCATGAAAAAGGTAGAGGCCATCGTTTTTTCCTAAATTTCCAGACGTATTCTATATTTTACACACAGCACTTGAGTGGAGCAATTGCAAAATGTTGTTTGTATAAAGTGAACACACAAATGTCCCATTTAATGTGGTCTGTGAATTCTGCCTAGCAACAGTAGACCAGGAAGTTGTTGTGTCTGCTGGATAGCTCACATTTCCACTTGCTTGTCATGTTTTATAAGGAAGGGTAAAGACTTTGCTCTTTATTGACACACAAGACTAGTTGAGTGGTGGATAATCTTACTTTTAACACGTGTTGTGTTGTTATGGCGGCTTCAGGTTAGGTAACCCGTGTTCAGACTGGAGGGATTATAACGCAACAGCGGCCACAGATTAGGCGTAAGAGTCTTAACATTAATAATGTTAATATTATTATGGTCTGTCTCCAAGGTCAACACCTGCTGGGACACTTTGCTTGCATCATCACATAATACTGAGTGGACCTGAGCGACCAATCAGGAGCTGAGTAGTAAGTCACATGATGTAACAACACAAATGGTGCTAACAGTATGTCCCGTCTGCAGCGTTACATGTTGCTATATGCGGAACACTATTATTGCTGGCTCATACTTCGCTTTTGCCGTTTCCGTGGCAACGCGTAAGGGCTGAGTACACTCAATTTCATACATTTTAAAAATGGTAATAATGAAATGTCTACGCAGGGCAGCAAATAACAGAAATAATTAAAGACCAAAAAAAGTAATTTTTATGACAAACGTTACCGGTTTTCCATGATGTCATCATAGTTTAGTCCAGGGGTGTCAAACGTACTTGGGAGTAGATTTTTCTCCATGTGGCCCCCCATCTAAAATTAGTTAGACTCCCCTGGTTTAGTCTATTCTTAAATATTTCATGAATTAATATATGTATGTTTATAAATATTTGTATTAATATATACTTAAAAAAAAAAATTAAATTTGTATTTTAAAGGTTTGAGTATTTAAAAAAAAAAATCATTAAGCTCACAATAATTCATACATTGGCTCAATTTTAAGATAAAATATATGATTAAGAAGTCAAATGGTTGTATAAATTGACATATTTTTGGGGTAATATTTGCCCTTTTCCTGATTTCTTTCTTTCTTCTTTTTTTACGTCATATTCTCTTCCTGACTAACATGTTCTAGACTGTGTTTGCTAAGTAATATTTGTCAAAATAAAAAAATAAAAACAGCAAATATGTAGACCTTTGCTACTTTTTTGTGTTAGTCCCTGCTTTAAAAAAAAAAAAAAAAGTTCTAAATTAATGCAGTAAACCTTCGTTTATCAGTTAATTGGTTCGGGGCCGGATGTTGAACTTCCACCAAGTAGGAATCATTAATTAGAGCAGTGTTTTTCAACCACTGTGCCGCGACCGTGAAATACAGTCTGGTGTGCCGTGAGAGATGATCTAATTTCACCTATTTGGGTTAAAAATATTTTTAGCAAAGCAGTAATTATAGTCTGCAAATGATGTGTTGTTGTTGAGTGTCGGTGCGGTCTAGAGCTCGGCAGAGTAACCGTGTAATACTCTTCCATATCAGTAGGTGGCAGCTCGTAGCTAATTGTGTCATGTCTTTTGATCCTGTTTTTGTTTGGCTATGTTCTGTTTGGTTTTTGGACTCTTTTTAGTTCCTGTTTTCACTCCCTTGCCTTGTCACCATGACGACCATTAGTTTCACCTGTTTCACGTTCGGACTCACGCACCTGTCATTAATCATGTCCTTATTATTTAAGCTTGTAGTTGCCAGGCAGTCGGCCTGGCGACATTACCTCTGTTACCCATGCTACCCATGAGAATCTTGTATATCATAGTTCATGCTGATGTTAATTTCATGCTCCGCTCATGCCACAGTAAGTGTTTTTGTTTCATGTCCATAGTTTCTGCCCAAGTTCTAGTTGATTGTTTTCATAGCCAAGTTTGTTCTCCACTTTTGATAGAAATTAAACATGTCTTTACCTTCATCCGATGTCCAGTCAAGTCGTTTGCATCCAGGGAAAGCAATCCTCGCAGTAATTTGCGTAGCCATAGTCCAAGTCTTGACAAATTGCTTTGTAGATGTGGGAAACAGCGGGAGGCAGTGTGCAGGTAAAAAGGTATCTAATGCTTAAACCAAAAATAAACAAAAGGTGAGTGCCCCTAAGAAAAGGCATTGAAGCTTAGGGAAGGCTATGCGGAACAAAACTAAAACTGAACTGGCTACAAAGGAAACAAAAACAGAATGCTGGACGACAGCAAAGACTTACTGTGGAGCAAAGACGGCGTCCACAAAGTACATCCGAACATGACATAACAATCAACAATATAGGATAAAAACAACTGAAATATTCTTGATTGCTAAAACCAAGTAGATGCGGGAAATATCGCTCAAAGGAAGACATGAAACTGCTACAGGAAAATATAAAAAATAAAGAAAAAGACTAAAACACTACACACAGACTCCAAATAAGTCAGGGTGTGATGTGACAGGTGGTGACAGTACACCTACATTGAGACAAGAGCTATATTGATGCATGCTTGGTTATGCTTTAAAGTCATATCCAACCACTTTTTACCGTCAACTGAGTTTCCTTTTTTAATGATTTCTGCTGGTGGTGTGCCTCCGCAATTTATTAACGCAAAAAATGTCCCTTGGCCTCAAAAAAGGTTGAAAAACACTGAATTAGAAATAAAATAGTTTCACAGAACATAAAAAAAAACCCATGTCTACAAACCTCTAAAAACTATTTTTTAACAGTGAGAGCCCTCAAAACATGCAATAACACATTTTAGTCACCAAAAACTGCACCAAGCAGTGGCCACGACACTGAACGTGTGCTCTGATTGGTTTGGTCTCATCTAGCGGTCAATACCAGTGTATCATTTATATTTTATATTCATTTAGCCATTTGTATTCTTGAAAACGCTTGATTTAGAGATGGCAAAAAGCCGCTGCCTGACCAGGGCTCAGAAAATCTGCAGAGACTCCTCCCACCCCCACCAAGGACTGTTTTCAACTGCTGGACTCTAGAAAGAGGTTCCGCAGCCTCCGAAGCAGAACCTCCAGGTTCTGTAACAGCTTCTTCCCTCAGGCCGGAAGACTCTTGAACGCATCATAATAATCCCCTCAATTCCCCCCCCAAAACGGATTAAGTGGCTGGAATATAAAGACAATATAACATACATCCATAAACCTGGATGCATATGCAAAAGTGCAATATATTTATCTGTACAGTAATCTATTTATTATTTATATATGCACCTTATTGCTCTTTTATCCTGCACTACCATGAGCTAATGCAACAAAATTTTGTTCTTATCTGTACTGTAAAGTTAAAATTTGAAAGACAATAAAAAGGAAGTCTAAAATACATAGAATATCCATATGGAAGCGCTAAAAACTAGTCCAAGTGGAGGCATGTAAATAAAACAAAATGGCATACCAAGCCACTTGAAAAGGATCTGTAACACAATCTATGCAAATTTTGACCAAAGAAGCACATGACGTGTTACGTAGTCCACGAGGAAGTGTTATGATAAGTCATGACCCCTTCAATATTAGGATCGTATTTCCTTGTGGTTCTTCGGTCCAAACGGTGCATAGGATTTGAACAAGAGGGTCAAGGAAAAGAAGGAACTTATTGGCAACTGAATAAAAATGGCAGAGTCGAGCCAAGCTCAGCTCTTTATGGGTAAAGTTCTCGCATGTGTGGAGATATTGGCTGATGTAACGAAGGCAAATGACGTAACTGCAGTCTAAAATTCCAAACGGCTTGTTTGGAGCAAGTCTGGAAGGCTATGCAGAACAAAACTAAAACTGAACTGGCTACAAAGTCAACAAAAACAGAATGCTGGACGACAGCAAAGACTTACTGTGGAGCAAAGACGGCGTCCACAATGTACATCCGAACATGACATGACAATCAACAATGTCACCCACAAAGAAGGATAAAAACAACTGAAATATTCTTGATTGCTAAAACAAAGTAGATGCAGGAAATATCGCTCAAAGGAAGACATGAAACTGCTACAGGAAAATATAAAAAATAAAGAAAAAGCCACCAAAATAGGAGCGCAAGACAAGAAGTAAAACACTACACACAGGAAAACAGCAAAAAAGTCCAAATAAGTCAGAGTGTGATGTGACAGGTGGTGACAGTACACCTACTTTGAGACAAGAGCTATATTGATGCATGCTTGGTTATGCTTTAAAGTCATATCCAACCACTTTTTACTGTCAACTGAGTTTCCTTTTTTAATGATTTCTTGCCTCCGCAATTTTTTAACGCAAAAAATGTCCCTTGGCTCAAAAAACGTTGAAAAACACTGAATTAGAAATAAAATAGTTTCACAGAACATAAAAAAAACATGTCTACAAACCTCTAAAAACTATTTTTTAACAGTGAGAGCCCTCAAAACATGCAATAACACATTTTAGTCACCAAAAACTGCACCAAGCAGTGGCCACGACACTGAACGTGTGCGCTAGAGATGCCCGGATAGGCAATTATTTAATCCGCAACCGCATCACAAAAGTCGTCAACCATCCGCATCCACCCGAACTAACATTTAATCAAAACCGCACCCGCCCGCCATCCCCCCGTTGTTATATATCTAATATAGACGATGCAAGGCATTAGTGAGGTTATAAAGCTTTTGCCTGTTAAAGAAAGGAGACTGATCCAATGCAGCAGAGACATTCAATGCGTGCCACGCTGTCACGGCCCAGACGCACACTAGTGCGCAATCATCTGGGAGCCGCGCTGAGCGCACCGGCCTCCAAGCGCGCTCGCGCCACTCAAACTGCTGCAGGCAGCTGCGTTCTATCTTGTTTTAACATCCTGTGGCACTCTTCTGGGATCACGGCGGACGAAACTGCTCATGCTCAGGGTGTTTGTGGCGGTTCGGGGTTTTGCACAAATGTGATGCACCATGTTAGATGTCCCGGTTTTGTGACTGTCGTAGACATAAACAGCGTCGCAGCTCTTGCAAATCACGTAGCCGGCATTACTATCATCCTGATTTACAACCTCATAAAAACGAGTCCACGCTGAACTTTTCTGGCCTTTTTTTCCCCTGGTCTTTAGTATTCCCTTTTTTAGTTTGTCGCGTACCACGTTTGCTGCCGGCGTTGCCATCTCTTTTTTTTTTCTTCTTCTGTTGTGTGGTGCCTGCTCGTTTTTCGTATGTGGGTAACAACATTTAACTATGTATATATATTTCCGAATTGGTTTAACTGCCACCCGCCTGAATCTATTTAAAATCAAATTTTTTTTAATTTCAACCGCCCGACCCGCGGATAAAATCTAATTTTTTTTTTATTTCAACCGCCCGACCCGCGGATAATCCGCGGACTCCGCGGTTGTGTCCGCAAACCGCGCATCTCTAGTGTGCGCTGATTGGTTTGGTCTCATCTAGCGGTCAATACCAGTGTATCATTTATATTTTATATTCATTTAGCCATTTGTATTCTTGAAAAAGCTTGATTTAGGTAAAAAATACATAAAATATCCATATGGAGGCGCTATAAACTAGTCCAAGTGGAGGCATGTAAGCCACTTGAAAAGGATCTGTAACACAATCTATGCAAATTTTGACCAAAGAAGCACATGACATGTTACGTAGTCCACGAGGAAGTGTTATTAGTCATGACCCCTTCAATATTAGGTCAGGATCGTATTTCCTTGTGGTTCTTCGGTCCAAACGGTGCATAGGATTTTGAACAAGAGGGTCAAGGAAAATAAGGAAGTTATTGGCAACTGAATAAAAATGGCAGAGTCGAGCCAAGCTCAGCTCTTGGGGTAAAGTTCTAGCATGTGTGGAGATATTGGCTGATGTAACGAAGGCAAATGACGTAACTGCAGTCTAAAATTCCAAAGGGCTTGTTTGGAGCAAGTCTGGAAGAGGGAAAGATCGGTTTATAAATAGCTGCGTTGTATACCTCCGCGGTTTGATGTCACATTTTCAGAACTTATGAGGATCTCAAATAGACATAAACCCCACCAGGTAAGAGAGGTTGGTTTTGCTTTAAAAAAAAAAAAAGCAGTTTAATCAAATATTCAGCTAGAGCAGGGGTCGGCAACCCAAAATGTTGAAAGAGCCTTATAGGGCAGGGCCGACATCCGGGCAACTGAGCTACATACGGGTTCTTCGAGCCATAGCAACCTGACTGGCGTTGAAAACAAACCGTCGCCATTACTCTTTAACCTGTCGACCTGCGCTGATTAAACCCGTCATTCTGCCTCCAAAATGCCAAAAAACGGTGTTGTTTTTGGTTGTGCAAACCACAACCGGAAACAGGGAACACAAAGGTCGTATTTTGTTCTGCCAAAGCGTGCTAAAAGCCCCACAGAGACGAGACGAATGGCTCGCAGCTTTACACCGGGAAAACGAGGACGGTTCTCACTGGAGTCCCCCGAAATCCCGGGTCGTGTGTTCGGATCACTTCGTTTCTGGTAAATATAAGGAACAAAAATCCACCTTCTTAACCACAACTTGGCTATACCGTCCATGCTAATGTTGAACCCGTTGAATTTTTACTGAATAACGTTCGACAGCTGAAGTTGTTGTTGTTGCACAACAATAACATACGGTATAAAGGCTATTTCCAGTAATTCAGCAAATAATAAATCATAATACTGAACTGAATTTGAATGAGCTCTCTACAGATATAATAAATATACAGATACCGGTAGCCACCGTGTCATCCTTATTATCATTTATCAACATACCTTGGGTGATTTAACCATTTTTATGTGATTTATTCGTTATATAACAACCGAAGCTAACAACCGACCTGGTGCGCTTGTGAGGTAGACATAAAGATTTCCAAATTCCATGTCCGGCCATTGTGTAGGATTATCAGTCCACGCATCTGCTGGAAGGCGGTAAGGGCAGTCGTTTAATCCAACTACAGAACATTTTAACTCGTATCTTAACCTAGCCTCACTGGAAAGACTATTTACATAATCATACGCCATTTAGAACAGTTTAAAATGCCGTGAAACCTCGTTAAATGCCTTTTCTGTCAATGCTGTGTTCGCTGTGAGCTGGTTTGTTTTCAACGAATTCAATATGGCGACCGCGTTGCTAGGGGATTGGCAGGCGGAAGTGACGTAGGTCCGCCCTCGCCTATTGGACCAAAAATACAAAAACAAATCTGTCTGGAGCCGCAAAAAATTAAAAGCCATATTACATACAGATAGTGTGTCATGAGATGTAAATTGAATTAATATGACTTAAAGGAAACTAAATGAGCTCAAATATAGCTACAAATGAGGCATAATGATGCAATATGTACATATAGCTAGCCTAAATAGCATGTTAGCATCGATTAGCTTAGTCATGCAGTGACCAAATATGTCTGATTAGCACTCCACACAAGTCAATAACATCAACAAAACTCACCTTTGTGGATTCATGCACAACGTTAAAAGTTTAGTGGACAACATGAGACAGAAAAAGAAGTGGCATAAAACACGTCCTTGAAAATTATACATGTAAACAAACTAAGGTGAGTTCAAGGACTGCAAAAATTAGTAGGACAAAACGGCGCTCGCCAAATACTCAAATCAGTGAAGCATGTTTAATATAAACAGTGTGCTTTATAACAATTAGGGAGGTTTGTGTCATGCTCAACCACCTGGAGCAGCAGCAGAGCTACGTCCGGATGCTCTCTGTGGACTATAGCTCTGCCTTCAATACAATAATCCCGGACAGACTCTGCAATAAACTGGACACTCTTGGCCTCCCCCCTCTCACAAACGCCTGGATAAGGGACTTCCTAACGGACCGACCCCAGAATGTGAGACTTGGCTCGCACCTCTCATCCTCCCGCACGCTGAGCATCGGCTCCCCACAGGGCTGTGTGCTGAGCCCCCTCCTCTACTGCCTTTACACCCATGCCTGCAGTCCGACCCACAGTGACAACCTTACCGTCAAGTTTGCCGACGATACCACAGTGGTCGGGCTCATCTCCAGGGGTGACGAGGCTGCCTACAGAGAGGAGGTCCTGAAGCTGACGGCCTGGTCTTCGGAGAACAACCTCGCTCTCAACACCAGCAAGACCAGAGAGATCATCGTCGACTTCAGGAGGAGCAGCACCGACCCTGCCCCCCTCTACATCAACGGCGAGCGTGTAGAGAGGGTCCACACCTTCAGGTACCTTGGAGTCCACATCTCTAATGACTTCTCCTGGACAGTCAACACCACATCAATCATCAAGAAGGCTCAGCAGCGGCTACACTTCCTTAGAGTCCTCGGGAAGTACAACCTGAAGCCTGACCTGCTGCTGACCTTCTACCGCTCGTCCATCGAGAGCCTGCTGACCTACTGTATTACGGTATGGTACGGCAGCTGCACTGCAGCAGACAGGGAGAGGCTGCAAAGAGTGGTCAAGACGGCTCAGAAGATCATCGGCCGCCCTCTCCCCTCTCTGACGGACATCTACACCTCCCGCTGCCTCAACAGAGCCAGTGCCATCATCAAGGACAGCACCCACCCTGGCTCTGACCTGTTCCACCTGCTGCCCTCTGGGAAGCGCTACAGGTGCATTAAAACCAAAACAAACAGTCTAAAGAACAGCTTCTTCCCCAGGGCCATAACCATCCTGAACGGACTGCCCCATTGTCCCTCATAACTGCCTTCTCTTCGGTGCAATAACCCATTCCACCAATCACCCTGTTTTTGTTTTGTTTTTTCATGTATATATTCATTTCACACCATATTCATTGCACTTCTACATTTTTTAAATTTTTATATATTGCACATTGTTTTTCTAGCATGCACACATCGCACTGTATGGAATGGCCTCAATCTCGTTACCTTGCGTAATGACAATAAAGCTGATTCTGATTCTGATTCTGATTCTGATGTTTGTCCTCCTACAGAAACCATACTAAATCAAACATTTTTTTTTTCCCCCCCTCAACTTTTTCTATTTTTCATACATTTTTTAAAAAGCTCCAGTGAGCCACTAGGGCGGCGCTAAAGATGCGGCTCTAGAGCCGCGGGTTGCCGACCCCTGAGCTAGAGCAACCCAAAATATTCAGAGTCATATTGGACCACAAATACAAAAAGAGATCTGTCTGGAGCCGCAAAAAAATAAGTCTTATATAAGTGTTATAATGAAGGCATGATGTAAGTGTCTATATTAGCTATTACAGCCTACTATCAAAATGAATATGCAAATGTTGGTTGACAGACATATTGAAATGTAATATTTAATTTACGCATCATTACAACATTGGAACACATTAGTCAAATTGAGGCTTCTCAAAGGGTGAGATAACTCCTGGAAATGACTGGCTTAGAATGGCCAAAGGTATAGATAGATGTGTGTGTCCACGTTAAACACAAAAACTGCAAGCTGGGTAAAGTTTGCTGTGGTCTGGAACATCATGGCACACACACAACTATCAAGAAATGCAGCCAAGATTACATACGGATAATGTGTCATGAGACATGCAAATATAAATTAAATACACGGTATTTAATTTATATTAAGTAAAGGAAATTAAATGAGCTCAGAAATACCTGATGCAATATGTACATACAGCTAGCCTAAATAGCATGTTAGCATTGATTAGCTCGCACTCATGCAGTGAAGTGAAGTGACGTGAATTACCGTATCTTTCGGACTACAAGTCGCAGTTTTTTTTCATAGTTTGGCCCGGGGTGCGACTTATACTCAGGAGCGACTTATGTGTGAAATTATTAACACACTAGCATAAAATATCAATCAATCAATCAATCGTTTATTTATATAGCCCTAAATCACAAGTGTCTCAAAGGGCTGCACAAGCCACAACGACATCCTCGGTACAAAGCCCACATAAGGGCAAGGAAAAACTCACCCCAGTGGGACGTCGATGTGAATGACTATGAGAAACCTTGGAGAGGACCGCATATGTGGGTAACCCCCCCCCCTCTAGGGGAGACCGAAAGCAATGGATGTCGAGTGGGTCTGACATAATATTGTGAGAGTCCAGTCCATAGTGGATCCAACATAATACTAAGAGTCCAGTCCATAGCGGGGCCAGCAGGACACCATCCCGAGCGGAGACGGGTCAGCAGCGCAGAGATGTTCAAATAAAATATCATAAATAATACATATATAAAAATATCAAATAATATTATTTATCTCAAGTAAGAGACTAGGCCAGGAATCGGCAACCCGCAGCTCCGGAGCCACATGCGGCTCTTTGATCACTCTGATGCGACTCAGAAGCTTACTTACCCGCCCCCACCCCAACCCTGCTCCCTCACACATCAACACCACCTCCCCCTCTGTGCGTCGGTTGAGGTGGGCGGGGTTTGGTAGCGGGGGTGTATAATGTAGCCCGGAAGAGTTAGGGCTGCATGGGATTCTGGGTATTTGCTCTGTTGTGTTTATGTTGTGTTACGGTGCAGATGTTCTCCCGAAATGTGTTTGTCATTCTTGTTTGGTGTGGGTTCACAGTGTGGCGCATATTTGTAACAGTGTTAAAAGTTGTTTATACGGCCACCCTCAGTGTGACCTGTGTGGTTATTGACCAAGTATGCCTTGCTGTGGGCAGCGTGTCTGAGACCCCTGGTTTCAGTGGTTTATACATAGCACAAAGCAAAAAAAATACTTTTTATGAAGTGTTATTTCATTTTAAATTTTGTGGCTCCCATTGTTATCTGTAATTTGTGAAACTGGTCAAAATGGCTCTTTGATTGGTAGAGGTTGCCGACCCCTGGACTCGGCGTATATCAGCAATCGTCACACACAAACGTCAACCAATAAAAATTTGGCGGGGGCGGGTGATGGCAGAAGTGCATTGTGTAAAAAAAAGATGCTACCTGTTACTACTTCCGTACCTATGAAAATGTATCATTTCAACATTGGCGGTAACTTATAAAAACTGAGAAGGGCTGAACAAAAATGGCACCGAAAAGGAAATCATATACTGCAGGTTACAAGCTGGATGTAGTCAAATATGCAGCAGAGAACGGCAATCGAGCAGCAGAAAGAAAGTTTGGAGTAAGCGAGAAACTTGTAAGGGACTGGCGAAAAATGTCCCCCAAAAAATGCGACTTATACTCTAGTGCGATTTACCGTATTTTTCGGACTATAAGTCGCAGTTTTTTTTTTCATAGTTTGGTTGGGGGTGCGACTTATACTCAGGAGCGACTTATGTGTGAAATGATTAACACATTATAATATTATTGATCTCATTCACGTAAGAGACTAGACGTATAAGATTTCATGGGATTTAGCGATTAGGAGTGACAGATTGTTTGGTAAACGTATAGCATGTTCTATATGTTATAGTTATTTGAATGACTCTTACCATAATATGTTACGTTAACATACCAGTTGGTTATTTATGCCTCATATAACGTACACTTATTCAGCCTGTTGTTCACTATTATTGATTTATTTTAAATTGCCTTTCAAATGTCTATTCTTGCTGTTGGCTTTTATCAAATACATTTCCCCCAAAAATGCGACTTATATGTTTTTTCTTCTTCTTTATTATGCATTTTCGGCCGGTGCGACTTATACTCTGAAAAATACGGTATATTTATTTAGCGCTTTTCTTTAGTGACTCAAAGCGCCTTACATAGTGAAAGCCAATATCTAAGTTACATTTTTAAACCGGTGTGTGTGGTACTGGGAGCAGGTGGGTAAAGTGTCTTGCCCAAGGACACAACGGCAGTGACTAGGTTGGCAGAAGAGGGGATTGAACCTGGAACCCTCAAGTTGCTGGCATGGCCACTCTACACTGCAAAAAGTGAAATCTAAGTAAAATGAAATATCTCAAATAAGGGTGATATTTGCTTATTTTCTGTCTGATAAGATAATTCTTCTCACTAAGCAGATTTTATGTTAGAGTGTTTTACTTGTTTTAAGTGTTTTGGTCCTAAATGATCTCAGTAAGATATTACAGCTTGTTGCTGAGATTTGATGACCTATATTGAGTAAAACATGCTTGAAACTAGAATATCAAGTGTTGCAAAGCTGTGTCATCAACACTCACAAGTATAAAACTACTTTTTTAAAGTCATAATTTCTTACTTCAAGCATGAAAAAAAAAATCATAATGCCGAGCGCATATCATTATGTCAAGATAATGGCACTAGCATTTACTTCATTTAAGAATATTTTTCAACATATTGAGCAAAAAGGTCTTTTTTTCTACCAAGAAAAGTGCACTTGTTATTAGTGAGAATATACTTATTTTAAGCTATTTTTGGGTTCATTGAAGTTAGCTAATTTGACTTGTTTTGGAAAGTCTTGACAAGCTGAATTTTCTTGTTCTTTTGGCAGATAATTTTGCTTAGTTCAAATAAAATACCCCTCATTTTTGTATTTTTTCTTACTTGTTTTTGAACACTGAATTTTTGCAGTGTACCAACCGGGCTATACCGACCAAGTGTGCCTGATTGGCACTCCACACAAGTCAATGACATTAACAAATCTCACTTTTGTGCACTCACGCACAGTATAAAACATTTGGTGGACAAAACGAGGCAAAGGAGTGGCATAAAACATGCCTTTCTGTTGAAGTCGCACATGTAAACAAACTACGATGAGTTCAAGGACCGCCAACATTAGAAGGACAAAACAGCGCTCGCCAAATACTCTCATTAGTGAAGCATGTTTAATATAAACAGTGGAATTTCTAAAAATTAAGAAGGTTTGTGTCATATTCAAACAAAAAATATATTCCCCCCCCCAATTTTTTTTCCATTTTCATACATTTTTTAAAAATCTGCAGGGAGCCACTAGGGCGGCGCTTAAGAGCCGCATGCGATGTGTGTGGCACTGGGAGCAGGTGGGTAAAGTGTCTTGCCCAAGGACACAACGGCAGTGACTAGGTTGGCAGAAGAGGGGATCGAACCTGTAACCCTCAAGTTGCTGGCATGGCCACTCTACCAACCGAGCTATACCGACCAAGTATGCCTGATTGGCACTCCACACAAGTCAACAAAGCTCACTTTTGTGAATTCACGCACAGTATAAAACATTGGGTGGACAAAACGAGACAAAGAAGGAGTGGCATAAAACACGCCTTTCTGTTGAAGTCGCCTTTCTGTTGAAGTCGCACATGTAAACAAACTACGATCAATCAATCAATCAATCAATGTTTATTTATATAGCCCTAAATCACAAGTGTCTCAAAGGGCTGCACAAGCCACAACGACATCCTCGGTACAAAGCCCACATAAGGGCAAGGAAAAACTCACCCCAGTGGGACGTCGATGTGAATGACTATGAGAAACCTTGGAGAGGACCGCATATGTGGGTAACCCACCCACCCCCCTCTAGGGGAGACCGAATGCAATGGATGACCAAGTATGCCTGATTGGAACTCCACACAAGTCAATGACATCAACAAAGCTCACTTTTGTGCATTCACGCACAGTATAAAACATTTGGTGGACAAAACGAGACAAAGGAGTGGCATAAAACACGCCTTTCTGTGGCAGCGTCGGAGAAAGTCGCACATGTAAACAAACTACGATGAGTTCAAGGACCGCCAACATTAGAAGGACAAAACAGCGCTCGCCAAAAACTCTCATTAGTGAAGCATGTTTAATACAAACAGTGGAATTTCTAACAATTAAGAAGGTTTGTGTCATATTCAAACAAAAAATATATTTCCCCCCCAATTTTTTTTCCATTTTCATACATTTTTAAAAAATCTGCAGGGAGCCACTAGGGCGGCGCTTAAGAGCCGCATGCGATGTGTGTGGCACTGGGAGCAGGTGGGTAAAATGTCTTGCCCAAGGACACAACGGCAGTGACTAGGTTGGCAGAAGAGGGGATCGAACCTGGAACCCTCAAGTTGCTGGCATGGCCACTCTACCAACCGAGCTATACTGACCAAGTATGCCTGATTGGCACTCCACACAAGTCAATGACATCAACAAAGCTCACTTTTGTGCATTCACGCACAGTATAAAACATTTGGTGGACAAAACGAGACAAAAGGAGTGGCATAAAACCCGCCTTTCTGTGGCAGCGTCGGAGAACGTCGCACTGTAAACAAACTACGATGAGTTCAAGGACCGCCAACATTAGAAGGACAAAACAGCGCTCGCCAAATACTCTCACTAGTGAAGCATGTTTAATATAAACAGTGGAATTTCTAACAATTAGGAAGGTTTGTGTCATATTCAAACAAAAAATATATTTCCCCCCCAATTTTTTTTCCATTTTCATACATTTTTTAAAAATCTGCAGGGAGCCACTAGGGCGGCGTTTAAGAGCCGCATGCGATGTGTGTGGCACTGGGAGCAGGTGGGTAAAGTGTCTTGCCCAAGGACACAACGGCAGTGACTAGGTTGGCAGAAGAGGGGATCGAACCTGGAACCCTCAAGTTGCTGGCATGGCCACTCTACCAACCGAGCTATACTGACCAAGTATGCCTGATTGGCACTCCACACAAGTCAATGACATCAACAAAGCTCACTTTTGTGCATTCACGCACAGTATAAAACATTTGGTGGACAAAACGAGACAAAGAAGGAGTGGCATAAAACACGCCTTTCTGTTGAAGTCGCACATGTAAACAAACTACGATCAATCAATCAATCAATGTTTATTTATATAGCCCTAAATCACAAGTGTCTCAAAGGGCTGCACAAGCCACAACGACATCCTCGGTACAAAGCCCACATAAGGGCAAGGAAAAACTCACCCCAGTGGGACGTCGATGTGAATGACTATGAGAAACCTTGGAGAGGACCGCATATGTGGGTAACCCACCCACCCCCCTCTAGGGGAGACCGAATGCAATGGATGACCAAGTATGCCTGATTGGCACTCCACACAAGTCAATGACATCAACAAAGCTCACTTTTGTGCATTCACGCACAGTATAAAACATTTGGTGGACAAAACGAGACAAAGGGAGTGGCATAAAACACGCCTTTCTGTGGCAGCGTCGGAGAACGTCGCACATGTAAACAAACTACGATGAGTTCAAGGACCGCCAACATTAGAAGGACAAAGCAGCGCTCGCCAAATACTCTCATTAGTGAAGCATGTTTAATACAAACAGTGGAATTTCTAACAATTAGGAAGGTTTGTGTCATGTTTGTCCTCCTGCAGAAACCTGCAGGGAGCCACTAGGGCGGCGCTAAAGAGCCCAAGCTAGAGTGAAGCGCCACATGTTTCGCCTTGTTTCAAAAATCCTGCGAAAAATCAAAGACGCAAAGTCCAAAGCTTTAATTGTACAATAAACCTTTAATAAATAGTTTCATTAGTTTCCCATATTTACATAATAACCACCTTGACTTAATGTCGTCCTTCTCGTTTCTTGGCTGATTTTAGGCACAGAGAGATAGAGAGAGGGGGAAGAGAGGCCACAAAATACATGGTCTTTAAAAAAATGTAACGCCAGCAGGTACGTGCACACACTTCCTGTTTCCTTGTACGGCGCAACCATGGCGACAGAAAGTCCCGGCGGCGCTGCGACCCGTTCAGCAAATGGGTCAAAGGTCGCACATCTACTACAGTCAACTCTGAAAAAGGGGGGCAGGGCAAATCGACACCGTTGACGGAGCCCAGTTTGGTCCAGTGTGGGGATTTTAAAAGGTGATATTCAAATATTTATTGTAAATAAAATAAAAAGATGTACATAAGTTTGGAACTTTCGCTGACTTTTTAAAGAAAAATGTTAACCAACGTGAAATGCTTGTTGCGTGAAAAGAGACGGACGCCTGTTTAAATCGTCGGGATTCCTAAAATGTTTTCTTTAAAAAGGTTATACATATTTATAGATACGGACATTAAAAAAAAAATAGTATTAAATCTGGAGACAGAAAATTTAAGACATCATGACCAGGAAATCAAAATCACTCAACACACACACACACACACACAAAAGAAGAAAATTGGCACTAATGTTTACAGTGAAGTAAGGAAGTGTTGGCTAAGTGATGTGTGGGCTGAAATGCACTTGAGACTTTTTTTGGGGGGAAATTGAGATGGTTGTAATCCTGCAGCAGACTGCCGCCACCTACTGACTGGCACAGTAACTGCAGTTAGGTCGATGCCATCCTAACAAAGAGTATACAGCAGAGCTTCAAAGTATCCCAGAAATGGGCCAAATAATATGAGCACCACAGGAACTATTTAGTTGTTTTTAAACCTAATTATTTTTGCCATAATTAAAAAAAAAATGATGGCGACACACAGCGATGAGAAGGAAAAAGAAAAGCTCGTAAGAGCTCCGATGGGAGCAATAGCATCAGATTACAGCCTTCTCAGACCGCGGTCGTCATACAGGTTGTGTAATGTCCATACATCTCTGCAATTACATGTTCGTATTTATATTAGGTCACTTCAAGGCAACGTTTGTTTGTTGTAATAAAACCGTAATGACAAAAAAAAAGCTAAATTTGAATGGTGAACACAAAGAAAAAGTGTGGAGCTGATAAAGTGGTCTCTGTATGCACGTGTGAAGGACAGAAAGAGTGGTCTGCTTTTTGGACTTCCGCGATAAAAAGTTAGTAACGCTTGCTCCAGAAAGGGGGAGTGGCCAAGTGAGAACACACCGCGGCCCAAAAAAGAGAAAGTGGACACACGCTCTTCTTCTTCTTCTTCTTCAGAGTCCTGCTTGTGCTGCACAGGACAAGTCTTCACATAATGAAATTGTGACATAAGGGGGGGGCTGGGGGGGCTAAGCCCCGCCCTCGCCCCCCCGGCTGCTGAGGCTATACACTACTGTCCTCCAACAGCGGCTCCTTGCCCTCGGCGCCGCTGCCTTGCGGGCTGTGGGAGTGACTCTGTGCCCCGTTGCTGTGCTTCTTGTAGGCGCCGGGCCGCGCGCCGGGCCCCGTGTGCTCGGGGATGAAGAGCGCCACCAGCAGGGAGAGCAGCACGGAGCAGGCGCCGAACAGGAAGGGGGGGCCCGGGATGATGGCGCTCTGGAGGGATGACAGGAATTGCACGGCACGTGCACGCGTTATTCTCACTCCTCTCCTTGACCCGTAGCGAGATGGCCATAGTAACGCAAAGTGTCCCATCCCAGTGGCACTTCCACAACTTAACAGGACACGCAAATGACAGGATGGGGACTTCTGTCATCACATCTCTATACAAATAAGTGGGAGTCGTCACCATTCCTCACTCCTTCCGGAGTTGGGCACCCGCAAAGCACCACTTTTCATTGAGTAATTAATGCCTTATTTTCAAAGATTACAGGTAAAAGCCAGTAAATTAGAATATTTTGAAAAACTTGTACATTATATTTATTCATTGCACACAGACTGATGCATTCAAATGTTTATTTCATTTAATTTTGATGATTTGAAGTGGCAACAAATGAATATCCAAAATTCCGTGTGTCACAAAATTAGAATATTACTTAAGGCTAATACAAAAAAGGGATTTTTAGAAATGTTGGCCAACTGAAAAGTATGAAAATGAAAAATATGAGCATGTACAATACCCAATACTTGGTTGGAGCTCCTTTTGCCTCAATTACTGCGTTAATGCGGCGTGGCATGGAGTCGATGAGTTTCTGGCACTGCTCAGGTGTTATGAGAGCCCAGGTTGCTCTGATAGTGGCCTTCAACTCTTCTGTGTTTTTGGGTCTGGCATTCTGCATCTTCCTTTTCACAATACCCCACAGATTTTCTATGGGGCTAAGGTCAGGGGAGTTGGCGGGCCAATTTAGAACAGAAATACCATGGTCCGTAAACCAGGCACGGGTAGATTTTGCGCTGTGTGCAGGCGCCAAGTCCTGTTGGAACTTGAAATCTCCATCTCCATAGAGCAGGTCAGCAGCAGGAAGCATGAAGTGCTCTAAAACTTGCTGGTAGACGGCTGCGTTGACCCTGGATCTCAGGAAACAGAGTGGACCGACACCAGCAGATGACATGGCACCCCAAACCATCACTGATGGTGGAAACTTTACACTAGACTTCAGGCAACGTGGATCCTGTGCCTCTCCTGTCTTCCTCCAGACTCCGGGACCTCGATTTCCAAAGGAAATGCAACATTTGCATGGTTGGGTGATGGTTTGGGGTGCCATGTCATCTGCTGGTGTCGGTCCACTCTGTTTCCTGAGATCCAGGGTCAACGCAGCCGTCTACCAGCAAGTTTTAGAGCACTTCATGCTTCCTGCTGCTGACCTGCTCTATGGAGATGGAGATTTCAAGTTCCAACAGGACTTGGCGCCTGCACACAGCGCAAAATCTACCAGTGCCTGGTTTACGGACCATGGTATTTCTGTTCTAAATTGGCCCGCCAACTCCCCTGACCTTAGCCCCATAGAAAATCTGTGGGGTATTGTGAAAAGGAAGATGCAGAATGCCAGACCCAAAAACGCAGAAGAGTTGAAGGCCACTATCAGAGCAACCTGGGCTCTCATAACACCTGAGCAGTGCCAGAAACTCATCGACTCCATGCCACGCCGCATTAACGCAGTAATTGAGGCAAAAGGAGCTCCAACCAAGTATTGAGTATTGTACATGCTCATATTTTTCATTTTCATACTTTTCAGTTGGCCAACATTTCTAAAAATCCCTTTTTTGTATTAGCCTTAAGTAATATTCTAATTTTGTGACACACGGAATTTTGGATTTTCATTTGTTGCCACTTCAAATCATCAAAATTAAATGAAATAAACATTTGAATGCATCAGTCTGTGCGCAATGAATAAATATAATGTACAAGTTACACCTTTTGAATGCAATTACTGAAATAAATCAAGTTTTTCCAAAATATTCTAATTTACTGGCTTTTACCTGTATTGTCCAAGCTAAAGGACCCGCATTATAAAACTGTTCAACAAATTTAAATGTTTAAAAAAGTTAGCACAACAGTGTTGCAAGTGTATTAGTCAGACAGCCTAAAAGTGGTTTTAGTAGGGGTGTAACAGTACACAAAAATTTCGGTTCGGTACGTACCTCGGTTTAGAGGTCACGGTTCGGGTTCATTTTCGGTACAGTAAGAAAACAACAAAATATACATTTTTGGGTTATTATTTACTAAATTTGCAAAATCTTCCACCAAAAATATTTTCCTTAGTGGAATATTTCATGTGAAGTAATGGGAACCTTGGATAGGTCAATAATTCATAATAACATTGATTTTGATTCAATATTATGTTTTGAGCAATGACAGTTTGAAAGAAAAAAAACCAGCTTTGTTTTATTAGTCAACATTGCAACTTTTTCTAAATTACATTTAACCTTTAAGCTTTTTTATTTCACTTTTGTGAATGTTTGTGTTTATTTCAATAGTATTTTTAGAATGTGCCGTGGGCTTTTAAAACATTAGCTGTGGGCTGCAAATGGCCTCCGGGGGCACACTTTTGACACCCCTGTTATAGATAATAAAAAATTAAATGTGATAAATCTATGGATGAAAAGCAGAGCCTGGCGACGCATGCACGTTTATCATAACTCTCTCTCTCTCTCTGTCTCTGCCCCTTCCTCACCAATGCTGCTGCGCACACAATTTGTTTTGTTTTTAACCCCTTCTTAACCCTGAACGTACATCTAAAATACACGCAACACTAACTCAAAATGCCGGACATTTGAGGCATTTAAGGATCTCCGCCCTGACAGCTCCGCAAAAGAGGACATGTCCGGTGAAAAGAGGACGTATGGTCAGTCTATCGTAGCCCGTTAACGGCATGCTAGCAGCTAACGGGCTCAAATGTAACGCACGTTGTGTAAACAATGCACACCGAGGCACAACACACTACCGTGTGTTGTGCCTCGGTGTGCATTGTTTACGCAACGTGCGTTACGCTACTTAATATATCCGTGTGGAAACTCGTTCGGTACACCTCCGAACCGAACCGAAACCCCCGTACCGAAACAGTTCAATCCAAATACACGTACTGTTACACCCCTAGCTTTTAGTAAGCCCTATTGGGAAGACCATGCTTTGTGTGTCTGCAGCATTAATGCTAATGGGGAGTGTGCCTCCAAGAAGCATTATTGTGTACTTGATTTACATCTGCACTTGTCCAATGTAACACATGTCATATCCTATCCACTTATTTCATCTTAAATTGGTTTTAAATACAGATACAAGCAAGGTAATGGTTTTCTCTCATTCAAGGGTGCTACTGGAAAATATTTCAAGTATTGTAACTGGAGATGTCCGATAATGGCTTTTTTGCCGATATCCGATATTGTCCAACTCTTAATTACCGATTCCGATATCAACCGATACCGATCTATACAGTCGTGGAATTGACACATTATTATGCCTAATTTTGTTGTGATGCCCCGCTGGATGCATTAAACAATGTAACAAGGTTTTCCAAAATAAATCAACTCAAGTTATGGAAAAAAAATGCCAACATGGCACTGCCATATTTATTATTGAAGTCACAAAGTGCATTATTTTTTTTAACATGCCTCAAAATAGCAGCTTGGAATTTGGGACATGCACTCCCTGGGGGTGTATATTGTAGCGTCTCGGAAGAGTTAGTGCTGCAAGGGGTTCTGGGTATTTGTTCTGTTGTGTTCATGTTGTGTTACGGTGCGGATGTTCTCCCGAAATGTGTTTGTCATTCTTGTTTGGTGTGGGTTTACAGTGTGGCGCATATTTGTAACAGTGTTAAAGTTGTTTATACGGCCACCCTCAGCATGACCTGTATGGCATTCACTGGTGTGTGTGAGAAGCCGTAGATATGTGATTGGGCCGGCTCGCAAAAGCAGTGCCTTTAAGGTTTATCAGCACTCCGTACTTTTCCCTACGTCTGTGTACCACTTTGTATAGCGGCGTTTTAAAAAGTCATACATTTTACTTTATGAAACAGATACCGATAATTTCCGATATTACATTTTAAAGCATTTATTGGTCGATATTATCGGACATCTCCAATTGTAACATCAAATGGAAACCCTATAGAGGTCTTAAATTACAAGTACTTGGGTTTTACTCTTGACCAGAAGTTTTCTTTTAAAGCCCATATTAACAACTTGGTCTCTAAGCTTAGGGTAAAGCTTGGTTTCTTTTTTAGAAATAAAAACTGCTTCTCTCTTAAAGTCAGAAAGAAATTGGTGACAGCGACTATCTTGCTTGTAACTGCTTATGGAGACGTGCTTTATTTTAGTGCTTCATCTAAATGCCTCCAGTCCTTGGACACTGTTCTTCACTCAACACAAAGATTTCTTACTGGCTGTCGTAGTCTCACCCACCATTGTCACCTGTTTATGAAGTCAGACTTATCTTCAGATACACACATTGGCTGACTATCATTCATAAGGCTCTTTTAGGTTTAATGCCTCCATACTTGTGTACTTTGTTACAAAGAAAAAACAGCTCTTATGCATTACGTTCTAACAATTTGTATGTTCCTCATGTACGGACTGAATTTGGCAAAAGAGCTTTTAGCATTGCTGCCCCTCTGGCATGGAAGGCATTGCAGACCAAACTGAAACTCACTGAACTACTTTCGTTCTGTCCTGAGGGACAGACAGCGAGAGGTTTGCACAGTGCCTGTGTTTTTAAAAGGTGTAAATCTTTATTGTTTTACACTTCTCTTTTATGTATTTTAAAATGTACGTTTTAACGTAAGACTTTTCTGAAACTGCTCTGTGACATGTGCTGTTGACCTCTTGGCCAGGTCACCTTGGGAAAGAGATGTTGATCTCAATGGGTTTTCTTAACTAAGATTCTACCGCTTGATATCACATACAACAATGTAACATTAAGAAGTGGAAAGTTAGCAACACTAGCATAACTATGTGAGCTACATCTTAACAGCAATGCTGGGTAAGCTTATTTGCTGAAGACAAACAAAATGATCAAACATAACTCCTACATCTGTAGCTGAATGACAGATAGTTGGCAGAGCTCCAGGTTGCATTTTAGGACGTGTAGGAAAGCCTGTTTATTTATTTCTCCTTCATAAATGATTAATAGGAAAATGTATATTGTATATGTACCACTTCGTGCTAAGAAGTTACTTTTTATGTTTTTTACGCTGAAAGGTTTGCTTAGACCTAGACTTAGTTGTTACTAGGGATGTCCCGATACGATATTTGCCAAAAATTGCGTATCGGCAAGGCATGGGATAATGCTGATCCAGATCCAGTTTAAAAAAAACCTCCGGTCCGTGTTTTCCAAAGGCACCTATTTAAATAATACATTCCACTTTTCTGCTGCTCCGTAATTTCCGGTCCGCATTTTCCAGCACACCTTCAACACATCCACAATTCTCACGCAGTTGCTTTTAGCTGCTGGCATTACACGACAGGCTCTTCACACACTTTCCTGTGTCTCCCTCTCACAGACAGCGAGCGCACCTTCGTACACACGTCACATACTGTCACGTCATACGTCACATACGTATACGTCCTCTCCCAGCAGAGAGCGAGGTAGCGGCATGGCTAACGTTAGCTGTGATGCTAGCGCAGCCGCTAAGGTGCGCGCCTGCTCAAGCGTCCTCTGCGCATAGCAAATCTATGCCACGCACAAAATCAAATAAAAAAATAAGCGCATAACAATTTTCGACACACGGACACGACAGAGACAACAGTTTTCGTCATCATTGTTCAAATATTGTGACGTCTGTCGAGACGCTTATCTCCATTCGGTGCCACACGTCCAGACTCCACACCATCAAAATGGCAAAAATTTCCACATCAACACCGTATGAAAAAATTTGTGATTTTTTTAGTTGTGATTTCCTTCTCTGCATGAAAGTTTAAAAGTAGCATATATTAATGCAGTATGAAGAAGAATGTTTTAATGTAGACATGCAAGCCTTGAAAGAACATTTTGAAAATCAAGACTACATTTCCTGCAAATGGGTGCATTTCTACCCTATATTTTAACTTTAGATTTATTCTCATATCAAACTCTTTTGGCTGTCTTTTTGACACTTACATCCGGCGCCCCCCTCCACACCCTGGATTATAAATAATGTAAATAATTCAATGTGATTATCTTGTGTGATGACTGTATTATGATGATAGTATATATCTGATAGTATTTATCTGTATCATGAATCAATTTAAGTGGACCCCGTCTTAAACAAGTTGAAAAACTTATTGGGGTGTTACCATTTAGTGGTCAATTGTACAGAATATGTACTTCACTGTGCAACCTACTAATAAAAGTCTCAATCAATCAATCAAAACACATAGAATCATCATACTGCTGTGATTATATGCATCAAGTGTTCATTCAAGGCTAAGGCAAAATATCGAGATATATATCGTGTATCGCAATATGGCCTTAAAATATCGCAATATTAAAAAAAGGCCATATCGCCCAGCCCTAGTTCAATGATGCCATTTCTGTTTGTCATGTATAATTTTGTCTATTTTGTGTTTATCCTTGAATAAACAGGTCAGTTTCTTGTTACCAACCATTGTGTATTATTCAAACTCCCCTAATTCAGCTGGCTAGTTGTTATCAAGAGTACTAAAACCCTTTTCAACATGATTCTGACAACTAAGTAGGCTAAATAACTTCAAACTTTAATACATGCTCGGATAGGCCAGTATCGGTCAGTATCGGTATCGGATCGGAAATGCAAAAACAATATCGGTATCGGATCGGAAGTGCAAAAACCTGGATCGGGACATCCCTAGTTGTTACTGTGACTTTCTCTCTTTTGGCCTCCTCTCTTACTGTTTTTAAATCGCTCTTAAAAACAAACTTTTATTCCCTGGCCTTTAACACTTGTGATCTCCATCCTGCTATGGCGTCCCATAATGCACCTGCTGTGAACCCGTTTCTCTGGTTTTTTTTGGTTTGTTTGTTTTTTTATCGTGCTCTGTTTGTGTTGTGTTTGCTCGTTTTTCTTGTGTTATCTTTTAACCTGCCAATTGTACAGCACTTTGGCTACCACTGTGGTCAATTTTAAATGTGCTTTATAAATAAAGTTGATTTGATTTGATTCTATAGTTAGTTTCCGACAACAAGGATGACTATTAAGCAAATTTACAGGCAGTTTGCGAAGGCTCACCTCATCTGTGGGGTTCGCCATGTTGGATTTGGCACCTTTCTCTGAGCCGTCCGTGTCGGTTAGCTCCACGTGGAAAAGGTAGAAGACGAAGCCGTAGAGCGCCGGGCCCAAACCGTTGCACAGGCCTCGGATGCCCGTGATCATGCCCTGGACCACACCTGGAGCATTACAATACATGGGTCAAACAGCATTCCGGGTAATCCAGACAACTTTGTTTTTTGCAGTGTAGACCTTGTTGGTCAGGATCGGCGTTGCGGGACACGATGGCGCTGATGGCTGGGAATGTGATGCTGGACATGGCCGCCACAGCTCCAGCTGCCCACATCATCCTGCAACACACGGAAGACGACTTAAGGCGACGAAGCGACTTCATTGTGTACAAGAGTCGCAAATAAAGTTACAAACTTACAAGAATAAAGTCCTCAATTTTCAGAGAACAAGTACTTTCAGTAAGTAATATTTTTGCGAGAGAAAAGTCAACCATCAACACGATTCAGATAAGATTAAAGATTCATATTTTTTTTTTATAAAACCAAAGCAAAATTACTTTTTAATCTAAAATAAGCAAATGTATTCTGGGAAATAATATATACATTAGGAATTTGCTTTTGTATCAGCCGGGAATGTGATTGTATCCATTCATTTAAGATGATGAGTCCCTCTGGTGGTGGGAGGTGGCACTCCAACAACAATGTGAAGAAAGAAAGAACTACCGTATTTTCCGCACTATTAGCCGCACCTAAAAACCACAAATTTACTCAAAAGCTGACAGTGCGGCTTTTAACCCGGTGCGCTTTATATATGGATTAATATTACGATTCATTTTCATAAAGTTTCGATCTCGCAACTTCGGTAAACAGCCGCCATCTTTTTTCCCGGTAGAACAGGAAGCGCTTCTTCTTCTACGCAAGCAACCGCCAAGGTAAGCACCCGCCCCCATAGAACAGGAAGCGCTTCTTCTTCTACTGTAAGCAACCACCCGCCCGCGTAGAAGAAGAAAAAGCGCGCGGATATACCGTACGTTTCATTTCCTTTGTGTGTTTACATCTGTAAAGACCACAAAATGGCTCCTACTAAGCGTCAGGGATCCGGTTCATGAAAAGACGCAATCTCTCCATCCGCACACGGATTACTATTTCACAGCAACTGATATTCCTGTGAACCGCACTGTGGATATAACGGGAGCACGTACGGTGAATATTCGCACCACAGGGAATGAGAAGTCATCCTTCACTGTGGTTCTAGCTTGCCATGCTAATGGCCAGAAACTTCCACCCATGGTGATATTCAAAAGGAAGACCTTGCCAAAAGAGACCTTTCCAGCCGGCGTCATCATAAAAGCTAACTCGAAGGGATGGATGAAGAAAAGATGAGCGAGTGGTTAAGGTAAGTTTAAGTTTACGCGAAGAGGCCGGGTGGCTTTTTTCACGCAGCTCTGTCCATGTTGATATACGTATGTTTGTGATTGCACATTTGCGTACATTTTGGGAGTGAACAGAGTTGTTAGAACGCTGGTTTTTAATATATTATTAAAGTTTGACTGACCTATCTGACTGTTTTTTTGACATTCCTTTAGCGCAGTTAGATGCGGCTTACAACACCGGGCGGCTTATAGGTGGACAAAGTTTTGAAATATGCCGTTCATTGAAGGCGCGGCTTTTAACCCAGGGCGCCTTATGGTGCGGAAAATACGGTAATCCACTTTAAATACATGATAAATGGGTTATACTTGTATAGCGCTTTTCTACCTTCAAGGTACTCAAAGCGCTTTGACACTATTTCCACATTCACCCATTCACACACTGATGGCGGGAGCTGCCATGCAAGGCGCTAACCAGCAGCCATCAGGAGCAAGGGGTGAAGTGTCTTGCCCAAGGACACAACGGACGTGACTAGGATGGTAGAAGGTGGGGATTGAACCCCAGTAACCAGCAACCCTCAGATTGCTGGCACGGCCACTCTACCAACTTCGCCACGCCGTCCCAACCACCTTGACCTTCCTTTATTGGAGTCCTGATGATTTCCCAAGAGACATATTTACTATTACTACTATTTCTATTTAATGAGCAGCAGTGCCAACAAGCAAGGACTCACCAGGGCTGCGAGCCGAAGCCGTACCAGGCCAGCTGGAGGATCTGGAAGCCAAGGCCTAATAGGATGGTGTTCTTATTCCCGATGGAACGCATCAGGATTCCTAGAACCACCGTCTGGGGAGTGGGGAAAACCAATATAAATGTTATAAGAATTTTTTTTAAATTTAGGAAATGCTATCTTATGTTAATTTATGTACCTGAGCTAATATGGAGAGGATTCCCACCACGGCAATAAAGGCTGCCACTGTCGCCAATGAGAAGCCTATGACCTGATGAACATTTAGATAAAATCCAGTATTGTCATTTCTTCCTTCTGGCACCAGCATCACAACAACGGTAGTTTCTCTTGTATCTATTCTTACAGTGCACCCAGAATGTATTCACAGCTTAATTTTTTTCCCACATTTTGTTATATTACAGCCTGATCCCAAAATGGAATAGATAAAATGTTGTCCTCAAACTTTTACACACAATACCTCATACTGACAATGTGAAAAAGTATATTTTTTTTAGAAATGTTTGGAAATGTATTAAAAATAAAAACATGTACATAAGTATTCATAGCCTGTGCTTGATACTTTGTTGATGCTCCTTCGGCAGCAATAACAGCCTCAAGTCTTTTTGGATACGATGCCACAAGCTTGGCACACCTATCTTTGGGCAGTTTCGCTCATTCCTCTTTGCAGGACCTCTCAAGCGCAGCCATTTTCCGATCTCTCCAGAGATGTTCAATTGGATTCAAGTCTGGGCTCTGGTTGAGCCACTCAAGGACATTTAAAGAGTTGTCCTAAAAAACATTCCTTTGATATATTGGCGTGTGTTTAGGGTCCTTGTCCTGCTGAAAGATTACCTGTTGCTCCAGTCTGAGTTCTAAAGTGCTCTGGTGAAGGTCTCGGTACATTGCTGCATTCAGCTTTCCCTCTATCCTGACCAGTCTGCCAGTTCTTGCTGCTGCAAAACATCCCCACAGCATGACACTGCCACCACCATGCTTCACTGTAGGGATGGTATTGGCCTGGTGATGAGCGCTGCCTGGTTTCCTTCAAACATGACGCCTGGCATTCACGCCAAAGAGTTCAACCTTTGTCTCATCAGTAGGGATGATGTCCGTTAAGAAATTATCGAGTTCGAGCCTATTATTGAATCCTCTTATCGAACCGATTCCTTATCGAATCCAGAGTCATACCAAAGACTATAAAAATGGGACCCTTTACCTCCCTGCTTGGCACTCAGCATCAAGGTTTGGAATTGGGGGTTAAATCACCAAAAATGATTCCCGGGCGTGGCCACCGCTACTGCTCACTGCTCCCCTCACCTCCCAGGGGGTGAACAAGGGGATGGGTCAAATGCAAAGGACAAATTTCACCACACCGAGTGTGTGTGTGACAATCATTGGTACTTTAACTTTAACTTAATAGGTTGGTGTGTGTGCACTAGAGATGCGCGGTTTGCGGACTCCGCGGATTATCCGCGGGTCGGGCGGTTGAAATAAAAAAAAAATTAGATTTTATCCGCGGGTCGGGTCGGGCGGTTGAAATAAAAAAAAATTAGATTTTATCCGCGGGTCGGGTCGGGCGGTTGAAATAAAAAAAAATTAGATTTTATCCGCGGGTCGGGTCGGGCGGTTGAAATTTAAAAAAATTAGATTTTATCCGAGGGTCGGGTCGGGCGGTTGAAATTAAAAAAAATTAGATTTTAAATAGATTCAGGCGGGTGGCAGTTAAACCAATTGGGAAATATATATACATAGTTAAATGTTGTTACCCACATACGAAAAACGAGCAGGCACCTGCAGCATATGCCACAACAGAAGAAGAAAAAAAAAGAAGAGATGGACACTTTTATGGAGCGGAGAAGGGACGCCTCGCCGGGGTCCGGGACCGAGGCCCCTTCCCCCAAAGGGTCCCACCGGGAGCCGTAGCTGAGGTGATCCGCGAGAAGGGCCCGACGCACGTCCAGGGTCACCACCGCGCCCACCGCACCGACACCCCGCCTTGTCCGCCTTCGTCGCGGCCGGCGTCACGCGCAGCAGGTAAGCAGCTTACCTGCCCGCCACCCCCGTGGCCGGGGGCTCGTAACAGGGGTCACTCCGCCCGCCACCCCTGTTGCCGGGGGCTCGTAACAGGGGTCACTCCGCGCGCAGTGCACTCACGAAAGGGGTGGGGCTCACCCTGGTGAGCCGAGTGGGCCACTTTTGGTAAGCAGAACTGGCGCTGCGGGATGAACCGAACGCCGGGTTAAGGCGCCCGATGCCGACGCTCATCAGACCCCAGAAAAGGTGTTGGTTGATATAGACAGCAGGACGGTGGCCATGGAAGTCGGAACCCGCTAACCTGCCGAATCAACTAGCCCTGAAAATGGATGGCGCTGGAGCGTCGGGCCCATACCCGGCCGTCGCCGGCAGCGAGAGCCGCGAGGGCTAGGCCGCGACGAGTAGGATGGCCGCCACGGTGCGCGCTGAAGCCTCGGGCGCGAGCCCGGGTGGAGCCGCCGCGGGTGCGAGGGACATCGCACCTCCACGCGCTTGGAGGTGCGCTCAGCGCGGCTCCCAGATGATTGCGCACTGGTGTGCGTCTGGGCCGTGACAGCGTGGCACGCATTGAATGTCTCTGCTGCATTGGATCAGTCTCCTTTCTTTAACAGGCAAAAGCTTTATAACCTCACTAATGCCTTGCATCGTCTATATTAGATATATAACAACGGGCGGGTGCGGTTTTGATTGATGTCAGTTTGGTCATTTGTCAGTTTTGTTTTGATGTCAGTTTTTTGTTTTGATGTCAGTTTTGTCATTTGGTCATGTCATTTGATGTCATTTGATGTCAGTTCGGGTGGATGCGGATGGTTGACGACTTTTGTGATGCGGTTGCGGATGAAATAATTGCCTATCCGCGCATCTCTAGTGTGCACTGAGTTCCAAAAGCCGTAGATGTTATTTGACTGCGCCAGCACACTGTTTATATGGAGGAAAGGCGGACGTGACTGAGGATAGCATGCGGCCGTTATAGGGTGAAGGTTTCAGGTGAGAGAGGACTCTAAAGGCACGCCCCCAGTGAGCATATAGTGCTGCTATGTGCGTTGTAAATAAAAAAAAATTGCCAACAAACATCACCAACATGGACGACGTGCCGCTCACTTTCGACATCCCGGTGAAGCACACTGGAGAAGAAGGGGACCAGCACGGTAGAGAATCCATACGCACAACGGGGCAAGAGAAGTTGGCTTTTACTGTTGTGCTAGCTTGCTATGTTAATGGACAACGAGACTGACTTTGAAAATGAGGAGATCTGGCGTGTTTGATGGAGAACTTGCCCAGCTGCTCATTTCAGACACAAAAGATGAGGACTTTGATGGATTTATGGATGAGGATTGATCAAAAAATAATGATAAATACTTCAATAAAGTACAACCAAACTCAGCTTTGCTCCTGCTGCCTTTTTAAAACAGCATCCATGCATGCTAGTGTACGTTTTAAGATAGCGTATGTTTAACCATGCCTGCGCCCAAAAATACACTGTGCCTTATTTATGCGTTAAATACAGAAATAGCACCCGTAACTGACACGGCGCCCTTTAGTACGGTGCGCCCTACGGTCGCGAAAATACGGTATAGTGGCTTCGATAACGGGAACCGGTTCTCAAAAAGGGATTTGAATCCATGGAATCGGTTCTTTTCTTATCGAACAATCGGGAGAACCGGTTTCGAACATCATCCCTACTTATCAGACCAGATTTTTTTTTTCTCCTGGTCTGATAAAGTCTTTCAGGTGCATTTTGGCCATCTGGTCACTCTAACATTCAGGCCTGATTGGTAGATTGCTGCCTACAAGGTTCTCCTCTCTCCAGAGAGGAATACTGTATCTCTGACAGAGTGACCATTGGGTTCTTGGTCACCTCACTGACGATGGCCATTGTCCCCAGATCGCTCACTTTAGACGGCCGGCGAGCTCTCGGAAGAGTCCTGGTGGTTACAAACTTCTTCCACTTACGAATGATGGAGGCCACTGTGCTCATTGAGACCTTCAAGGCAGCAGATATTTGTCTGTACCGTTCCCCCAAATTTGTGCCTAGACACAAACAATTAATTCTTCATTCTTGGTTTGTGCTCTGCCATGCACTGTCAAGTGTGAGACCTTAAATATAGACAGGTGTGTGTCTTTCCAAATCAAGTCCAAACACCTGAATTCACGACACGGGTGGAATCAAATTAAGCTGTAAGAACATCTTAAAGAGGCTCACTTTTGGGCTTCATGGCAAAGGCTGTGAATACTTAAGTACCGTATTTTCCGCACTATTAGCCGCACCTAAAAACCACAAATTTACTCAAAAGCTGACAGTGCGGCTTATAACCCGGTGCGCTTTATATATGGATTAATATTAAGATTCATTTTCATAAAGTTTCGGTCTCGCAACTACGGTAAACAGCCGCCATCTTTTTTCCCCGTAGAAGAGGAAGTGCTTCTTCTTCTACGCAAGCAACCGCCAAGGTAAGCACCCGCCCCCATAGAACAGGAAGCGCTTCTTCTTCTACTGTAAGCAACCACCCGCCCCCATAGAAGAAGAAGAAGCGCGCGGATATTACGTTTCATTTCCTTTGTGTGTTTACATCTGTAAAGACCACAAAATGGCTCCTACTAAGCGACAGGTTTCCGGTTCATGAAAAGACGCAATCTCTCCGTCCGCACACGGACTACTATTTCACAGCAACTGCCTAAAGACTTTCAAGAAAAGCTGGCTACTTTCCGTGCATATTGTAAAAACAAGATAGCTGAAAAAAAGATCCGGCCAGAGAACATTATCAACATGGACGAGGTTCCACTGACTTTTGATATTCCTGTGAACCGCACTGTGGATACAACGGGAGCACGTACGGTGAATATTCGCACCACAGGGAATGAGAAGTCATCCTTCACTGTGGTTCTAGCTTGCCATGCTAATGGCCAGAAACTTCCACCCATGGTGATATTCAAAAGGAAGACCTTGCCAAAAGAGACCTTTCCATCCGGCGTCATCATAAAAGCTAACTCGAAGGGATGGATGGATGAAGAAAAGATGAGCGAGTGGTTAAGGTAAGTTTACGTGAAGAGGCCGGGTGGCTTTTTTCACGCAGCTCCGTCCATGTTGATATACGACTCCATGCGCGCCCACATCACGCTGGTTTTTAATATATTATTAAAGTTTGACTGACCTATCTGACTGTTTTTTTGACATTCCTTTAGCGCAGTTAGATGCGGCTTACAACACGGGGCGGCTTATAGGTGGACAAAGTTTTGAAATATGCCGTTCATTGAAGGCGCGGCTTATAACCCAGGGCGGCTTATGGTGCGGAAAATACGGTACATGTGATTTCTCAGTCAAAAAAATAAAAAATATACAAAGAAAAAAAATGTTTTCACATTTTCATTATGGTGTGTGTAGAATTATGAGGACAAAAACACATTTAATCCATTTTGGAATAAGGCTGTAACATAACAAAATGTGGAAAAAGTGAAGGGCTGTGAATACTTTCCAGATGCACTGTATACTCTATTTAGGTCATAAACACTGACATTTGTTTTGTAGACACACAAAGACACGTGGACTTAAAAAAACAAAGGAGTGGTTGTGACAGACTTGTCGGACCCGTTTATCTGACTGTTTACAAAAAGTAAGTGACTAGAACTTCTGACACAGTTTGATGGCATTTGATAATCTTCCTTGCACAAAGCTGCTATTATTTACAAACAAATGTCACACCCAACACAAGTCAACCACACTCTTTTAAAAAAAAAACACAGTTAGCTGTATTGTTTAGAATTGCACAAGTAAGGGGGAATTGTTACCTGTCTGAGATACAGGAAGAAGCTGGAGTATTGTCCCGCCTCAGGGAGGTAGGAGAGGAACACTGTGATACAGATGAGCAGCACCGTGGAGTCCTGGCCCACTTTGCGCAGAGACTGAAAGGCAATAAACGACAAGATGAATAAATGATATACGCTGACCATTCAGAAGTCCTATCAATGTTGTCGGTGCAAAAACATAACAAAAACTTCCGGCTCAACTCCCTGTCCCAGACACACGACCAGAGGTTGAAATCCATGCTTAAACAACATTTACAAGTATCATGCTGCCATCTGTATGTGAGGGTGTAAATATCCAGATGTGTGCAGATGACACGGTTATTTATATTTCAGGACGCTGAAATGGTTGCCAGAAAACTTACAGCAGCCATGGAGAAGGTGGCAAGATGACTACATGACTCGTCTTACATTAAACTAGGGATGTCCCGATCCAGGTTTTTGCACTTCCGATCCGATACCGATATTGTTTTTGCATTTCCGATCCGATACCGATACTGACCGATACTGGCCTATCCGAGCATGTATTAAAGTGTAAAGTTATTTAGCCTACTTAGTTGTCAGAATCATGTTGAAAAGGGTTTTAGTACTCTTGATAACAACTAGCCAGCTGAATTAGGGGAGTTTGAATAATACACAATGGTTGGTAACAAGAAACTGACCTGTTTATTCAAGGATAAACACAAAATAGACAAAATTATACATGACAAACAGAAATGGAATCATTGAACTAGGGCTGGGCGATATGGCCTTTTTTTAATATTGCGATATTTTAAGGCCATATTTCGATACACGATATATATCTCGATATTTTGCCTTAGCCTTGAATGAACACTTGATGCATATAATCACAGCAGTATGATGATTCTATGTGTTTTGATTGATTGATTGAGACTTTTATTAGTAGGTTGCACAGTGAAGTACATATTCCGTACAATTGACCACTAAATGGTAACACCCGAATAAGTTTTTCAACTTGTTTAAGTCGGGGTCCACTTAAATTGATTCATGATACAGATATATACTATCAGATATATACTATCATCATAATACAGTCATCACACAAGATAATCACATTGAATTATTTACATTATTTATAAACCAGGGTGTGGAGGGGGGCGCCGGATGTAAGTGTCAAAAAGACAGCCAAAAGAGTTTGATATGAGAATAAATCTAAAGTTAAAATATAGGGTAGAAATGCACCCATTTGCAGGAAATGTAGTCTTGATTTTCAAAATGTTCTTTCAAGGCTTGCATGTCTACATTAAAACATTCTTCTTCATACTGCATTAATATATGCTACTTTTAAACTTTCATGCAGAGAAGGAAATCACAACTAAAAAAATCACTAATTTTTTCATACGGTGTTGATGTGGAAATTTTTGCTATTTTGATGGTGTGGAGTCTGGACGTGTGGCACCGAATGGAGATAAGCGTCTCGACAGACGTCACAATATTTGAACAATGATGACGAAAACTGTTGTCTCTGTCGTGTCCGTGTGTCGAAAATTGTTATGTGCTTATTTTTTTATTTGATTTTGTGCGTGGCATAGATTTGCCGTGCGCAGAGGACGCTTGAGCAGGCGCGCACCTTAGCGGCTGTGCTAGCATCACAGCTAACGTTAGCCATGCCGCTACCTCGCTCTCTGCTGGGAGAGGACGTATACGTATGTGACGTATGACGTGACAGTATGTGACGTATGTAAGAAGGTGCGCTGCTGTCTGTGAGAGGGAGACACAGGAAAGAGTGAGAAGAGGCTGTCATGTAATGCCAGCAGCTAAAAGCAAGTGCGTGAGAATTGTGGATGTGTTGAAGGTGTGCTGGAAAATGCGGAACGGAAATTACGGAGCAGCAGAAAAGTGGAATGTATTATTTAAATAGGTGCGTTGGAAAACATGGACCGGAGTTTTTTTTTAAACTGGATCGGCATTTTCCCATGCCTTGCCGATACGCAATTTTTGGCAAATATCGGCAGCCGATCCGAAAGAAAACGGCAACAATTGATTTGGTAAACAAATATAAAATGTCATCTTTTCCAAATATAACTGTAAATAATACAAAATGTTAGTGAATATCGTTACCTGGGTGTCATTTTAGAGCCAACACTTGGCTTTAAAAAACATATCAAACAGATGTGCCAGAGTCTTAAATACAACATAAAAATGTTCAAATGTATCAGGAATTCGTTAACACGGGAGGCAGCTCAAACTTATTTTAATGCAATGATTATGTCTCGTTTTTATTATTGTATAACGTGTTGGTCCCAGGCAAGCAAAATTACACTGAGGCCATTGGACACCTTGCACAAACAATCGCTCAAAATCCTTGCCCAAAAAACCCCAACACCACCATCACTGTTTAGTTCTCCAAAAAGATAAACTGTTAAATTTAGCGAACATTCAAAGATTAGCATCAATACAAATGACCCATCGAAACCTAAATAACACTGCACCAGCGCCACTTAAGCACTTTGTCCAGTTTACATCTGCTGTGACAACAGGACACACACGAGCCTCCACCAGGGGGCAGTGTAGCGTACCCAGATGTAAAACCTCCTTTGCACAAACAGCCTTTTCATATAAAGCGATAAAGGAATGGAACGGGCTCACAACAAACTTGGAAAGTCTAACAGATGACTCTTCAGCAATTGAAGTTAAAAAGTGGCTTTGGAGCAATCAAAGCTGCTCACACGGTCAATAAGGTGGACACTATGATTGACATGTCAACTTAATGTGTATTATATTTATCCATGAGAGCATTTTGTTGTAAACTGTGAGGTGTGGCGGTTAAAATCATGGTTGTTTTTACAAATGATGACAGATGTGAACAAGAGCATGTATTGTCTTTGTGTGATGATGTAAATGAGGTGTGGTTGTATTGTATATTAAGTATGTGTCAATGAAAGGGCATTTTATGACTTTTCTTAATTTGATTACATGCTATAGTATGATTTTATTGTCATAATTTTATTGCATGATTTTTGTATCCCTTTAATTTAGGTAGCCAGGAACTGCAGATGGAAATTAGCTATTTAGCTATAATATGGTACAGAACATATCTGTCTTTGAGCTTAATGTTTCTGTGCATTGTCCCTTCAAATAAAGACTAAAAATAAAAAAAAAATAAAAGTGCAATTGTACTGAAAGATCACACGTTATACCCGAGGGGTGTCGTACAAAATCAATTCACATACAAATCGCAATTCTTATTTATTACAATTCCGAATAGATACAAATTTTTCAGGAATACGTTTTTAAAAAGTAGTAAATAACCCCGCAACCTGTTCTGAAAATGTTTAAAAAAAAAATACACTAGATAATTTATTGCGAGAATTGGTTTGAATCGAGAATCATGTTTGTGGCGTCTTGGCAATGCCGGCATTTTAAGTGGCTGATAAGGTTTGATGTGTTTCAGCACAATGTTTATTTCCTTCGACGTGGAATGTTTGCAGAACATTTGATGCAAACAACCCGATAAAAGTTTCCTTGTTACAGTGGCCAAGCAACAGCCATAGCAATGACGCTTAGAGTATCCTCCGGGCTACCAGTGAGCACTGTAATCTACTGTACAGAAAAACATACTACAAATATTATAACGTCTGTCGAGACGCTTATCTCCGTTCGGTGCCACACGTCCACACCATCAAAATGTAGAGGCAAAAATTTCCAGATCAACACCGTATGAAAAAATTTGTGATTTTTTTAGTTGTGATTTCCTTCTGTGCATGAAAGTTTAAAAGTAGCATATATTAATGCAGTATGAAGAAGAATGTTTTAATGTCGACATGCAAGCCTTGAAAGAAAATGTTGAAAATCAAGACTACATTTCCTGCAAATGGATACATTTCTACCCTATATTTTAACTTTAGATTTATTCTCATATCAAACTCTTTTGGCTGTCTTTTTGACACTTACATCCGGTGCCCCCCTCCACACCCTGGATTATAAATAATGTAAATAATTCAATGTGATTATCTTGTGTGATGACTGTATTATGATGATAGTATATATCTGTATCATGAATCAAGTTAAACAAGTTGAAAAACTTATTCGGGTGTTACCATTTAGTGGTCAATTGTACAGAATATGTACTTCACTGTGCAACCTACTAATAAAAGTCTCAATCCATCCATTTTCTCAATCAAAACACACAGAATCATCATACTGCTGTGATTATATGCATCAAGTGTTCATTCAAGGCTGAGGCAAAATATCGAGATATATATCGTGTATCGCAATATGGCCTTAAAATATCGCAATATTAAAAAAAGGCCATATCGCCCAGCCCTAGTTTCAATGATGCCATTTCTGTTTGTCATGTATAATTTTGTCTATTTTGTGTTTATCCTTGAATAAACAGGTCAGTTTCTTGTTACCAACCATTGTGTATTATTCAAACTCACCTAATTCATCTGGCTAGTTGTTATCAAGAGTACTAAAACCCTTTTCAACATGATTCTGACAACTAAGTAGGCTAAATAACTTTAAACTTTAATACATGCTCGGATAGGCCATTATCGGTCAGTATCGCTATCGTATCGGAAGTGCAAAAACAATATCGGTATCGGATCGGAAGTGCAAAAACCTGGTTCGGGACATCCCTAATCACGATATAAGTGTTCTATATCGGTCCATATCGATAACTATTGATATTTTTATGACCTAAAAAAGGGCACTTGACAATCTCTTATTTAATGTGGTAAATCTTACTGAATGGGGTAAAAAAACAAATGCGGTGGATTGAATTACACGCATAGCATGGGCTGACTCACAGCGAAAGGATCAGCCTGTTCCCAGGAAATAGGCGCTCCCCACGATGCCGGCCTCATCTTCTCTGGCAGGGACTCAGGCACAGCCACCAGGATGAAGCAGATGTCTAACAGTGCGATAGCGGTGGCCAGGATCACCACCAAGGTGTCGCCGTAGGCCTCCGACAGGTAGGCCCCGATGGCCGGGCTGGTGACAAGGCTGGCGGCAAAGGTCGCTGACACCTGGAGGGAAGGGGAAGGGAAGGAGTGGTGGCAGAAGTACGTCATTTGGGGTAATGATAGACTCTGCCAACATTGTTATGTGGCTAATTGTGCTCAGGGCAAACCTGTTTGTCTACTAGCTGGCTCAATCCTTGCCCCAATTTTATTTGCGCTTTACCTTCTCCCCCTTGGTTCTTTTTTTAGGAAGTACAGTATTGCATTTCATTTTTATGCCGATGATTGCCAGATTTATTTTCCCATGGCACAAAATAACACGGTTCAACGTCTTATTGACTGCCTGCACGACATCAAAGTCTGGCTTTCAGCTAACTTCCTGAGCCTAAATGAAGATAAAACAGAAGTTATGTTGTTCGGTCCAAGTCGCTCTCCCTCCCCCAATGTTGACCTCGGCACTCTGACCCCGTATCTCAGCGACTGTGTCACAAACCTGGGGGTAAAGTTCGACTCAGATTTTAAATTCGAAAAACAAATCAGCAGCGTCGTACAAAAAAGCTTTTATCAATTACGCCAAATAGCGAAAGTGAAACCGCTTCTATCAGGACATGATCTTGAGAAATTAATCCACGCCTTTATCTCGACTCGTCTTGACTACTGTAATGCCCTGTATGTAGGCATTAGCCAGGCCTCCCTCGCCCGCCTGCAGCTCGTGCAGAACTCTGCTGCTAACACAGACCCGCAGACGTGAGCACATCACCCCTATTTTAGCGTCCCTTCACTGGCTCCCTGTGCGTTATCGAATACATTTTAAACTCCTTTTATTTGTTTTTAAATGTCTAAACAACCTCGCGCCAACCTATCCCTTCAGCCTTACTGCCCCACCCGATCCTTAAGATCAGCTGCTGTTGACGGTCCCTGACACAAGGCTGAAGCTTAGAGGTGACAGAGCTTTCGCCGTTGCTGCTCCCAAGCTCTGGAACGACCTACCCCTGATTGTTAGACAAGCCTCCTCTCTTCCTGTTTTTAAATCTCTCTTAAAAACATACTTTTATTCCGTGGCTTTTAACACTGAGTGATATCCATCCTGCAATGGCGCCCCATGATACACCTGCTGTGAACCTGTTTTTATGTTTTTATTTATTCTATTTTATTTATTTATTTTTTATCGTGTTCTGTTTGTGTTGTGTTGTGTTTGCTCGGTACTCGTTTTATCTTTTAACCTGTCCATTGTACAGCACTTTGGCTACCCCTGTGGTAAATTTTAAATGTGCTTTATAAATAAAGTTGATTTGATTTGATTTGATTTAGTTGGATGTCTTCAACATGTGATTATCCATGTGTTAAGGAGGTTATTTGAATGACAGAGCAATTGTTCTTTTAACCCCCAATCAGTGTCATATAAACTAAGCCAATGCTATTAATTGAACCACAAATGTATTATTGTTAGAGGCGGTCCTGGCTAGATTTATGCCCTGAGCGAAACCCCCCCCCCCCCCCCCAATCTGCCAAAAAAGATTTACCACCAAACTCCGCCACCAACACAACAACAGATAGTAATTTTTGTATTATATCATCTTAAATACAAAAAGATAAAGTATATTAGAAGGTATTTAATTTAGCATATAGTGTATAGCAATAAACCATTCCACAGTCAGGACGTCTGTGTGAAATTGACAAACTAGGTTAGGTTGCCTACGGGTGAAATTAGTTGCATGCTATGATGCCACAATTCTTATAGTTGCTCGTTCAGCAAAACTGAACCAAATACAGTCGTCTTTTGTGGCTAATAGCGAAATGCAAATTAATAGCCTACTGTCACTCACGTCACTTTGTCACCAATTTGCCCGTCCTTTTGGCAAATCATTGTTTTTATACAGAGCGCGTGAAATTGATGGTCTGGTTTGGTCCGCTGATTTTCTGCCCTTGAGGGTAGACTTATTTCTGCCTTGAGCTCTATATACAGTTGCAAGAAAAAGTATGTGAACCCTTCTGGATTACTTGGATTTCTGCATAATTTGGACATTAAATGTGTTCTGATCTTCATTTAAGTCACTGTGCAGGGTGGAAAAAGTATGTGAACCTTTGAATTAAATACTGGTTGAGCCTCTTTTGGCAACAATAACCTCAACCAAACGTTCACTGCAATTGCAGATCAGACTTGCACAACGGTCTGGAGGACTTTGGGACCATTCCTCTTTATAAAAGTGTTTAAGTTCAGCAATATTCTAGGGTGGGGTCTGGTTTAAATTGCTCTCTTGAGGTCATGCCACAGTATCTCAATCAGGTTGAGGTCAGGAATCTGACTGGGCCACTCCAGAATGCGTATTTTCTATTATTTAAGCGATTCTGTTGTTGATTTACTTTCATGGGTCATTGTCCTGTTGCATCACCCATCCTCTCTTGGGCTTCAGTTGGCGTACAGGTGCTCCTAAGTTTTCCTGGAATATGTTTTGATACAATTGGGAATTAATTTTTCTGTCGATGACAGCAATCCGTCCAGGCCCTGAGGCAGCAAAGCAGCCCCAAACCATGATGCCACCTCCACCATATTTCACCATTGGGGGGTGGTTTTGATGTTGGTGTGCTGTGCCTTTTTTTTCCTCCACACATAGCGTTGTGTGTTCCTCCCAGACAACTACATTTTGGTTTCATTTGTCCACAGAATATTTGACCAGTAGTGCTGTGGAACATCTAGGTGCTCTTTTGCAAACTTCAAACGTGCAGCAATATTTTTCTTTGACAGCGGTGGCTTCCTCCGTAGTGTCCCCCCATGAACTCCACTCTTGTTTTATGTTTTCCTTATTGTTAAACTGGTCAACAAAAATGTTAGCATGTGCTAGAGATTTTTGTATGTCTTTAGTTGACACTCTAGGATTATTTTTCACTTCATTGAGCTTTCTGCGCCGTGCTCTCACAGTCATCTTTAAAGGTCGACCACGTTTATGGAAAATAGCAACAGTGCTGAAACTTTCCCCATTTGTAGACAATCTGTCTTACCGTCATACTTGCCAACCTTGAGACCTCCGATTTCGGGAGGTGGAGGGTGGGGGGGAGTGGTCGGGGTGGGGTGGGGGCGTGGTTGGGGGCGGGGCTAATAGGGGAGGAGTATATTTACAGCTAGAATTCACCACATCAAGTATTTCATACATATATACATATATATATATATATATATATATATATATATAAGAAATACTTGACTTTCAGTGAATTCTAGCTATATATATATATATTTATTTTATTATATATATATATATATATATATAAATAAAAGAAATACTTGAATTTCAGTGTTCATTTATTTACACATATACACACACATAACACTCATCTACTCATTGTTGAGTTAAGGGTTGAATTGTCCATCCTTGTTCTATTCCCTGTCACTATTTTTCCAACCATGCTGAACACCCTTTCGCAGGTACCCAGAAAGGTTTCGAGTACCACCAAAAAAACGGAATCTCTGAAGACAGTATAAAAATCTGTGTTAAAGGTGTACAAATACTGTTTGTATAATAAGCTTGTTATTTTTTACAAATGAGGGTTAAGAGTTCAGTACTAAAAAAAAAAGAAAAGAATGTGGCTTAAGTACAGTTTTTTAATTGAGCTGCTGCATTTTTTGGTTGGGTTGTTTATTTATTTTGAGTAACTTCTATACATTTCTAAAAGGGGAGGAATGTAATAGTGATCTATGTTTGTCTGTTGCCATCTCCTGGTGAATGTTGGCTATAGTGTACTGGGGTTACTTTTTGGTTGGCCAACGATTTACGTGGTGTTGCGCACCTGACGTCACTCGGGTCCGCATGGAGCTGGAGGGGGCGTGGCTTCCAGCGCCGCCTGAATTTCGGGAGATTTTCGGGAGAAAATTTGTCCCGGGAGGTTTTCGGGAGAGGCGCTGAATTTCAGGAGTCTCCCGGAAAATCCGGGAGGGTTGGCACGTATGCTTACCGTGGACATAAAAATCAAGGCTTTTAGAGAAACTTTTGAAACCCTTTCCAGCTTTGTGTAAGTCAAAGATTCTTGATCGTTGGTTTTTAGATAGCAACTGTTCACATCAGTCAATACTTCCTTGAGAACAGCGAACTCAAAACTGGTGTGTGTTTTTATAGGGCAGGGCAGCTTTAACTATCACCTGTATGTAATCTCATCACATTGGTTGAACTCCAGGTTGGCTGACTCCTGGCCCCAATTTACTCTTGGAGAAGTCATAAGCTTAGAGGTTCACATACTTTTTCCATACCTACAATGTGAATGTTTACAAGTTGTGTTAAAATAAAAAAAAACAGGAAAACATAAAATTTTAAGTGCAGTATTAGTTTAAGAAGACTGTTTGTCTATTGTTGTGACTTAAATGAAGATCAGATGCCCAATTTATGCAGAAACCCAAGTAATCCCAAAGGGTTCATATACTTTTTCTTGCAACTGTAAAACCCAGGCGGAAATGTGCCGGCCCATGGATGAGATGAGCAGAGGTGTTAATGACCTGCACTTATGGGTGTAACGGTACGTGTATTTGTATTGAACCATTTCGGTACAAAGCGAAAGCGGTTTGCCGACATTTTTCAGCAGCGGTAGGGTATGCTTCTGCCAACACGTCAAACATGCTAACCCAATTGAAGCGGCACCACCCCCAAGTGAACATCGCTTCAACGAAGAGAAAGACGAGCGTGGTGCAAACACAGCTCCCCACCGCATTCAAGCAGCCCCTCCTCGGCGAGTCAGACAGGGCTAAAGCAATAACAAATGCCGTTGGGTGTTTTTATAGTAGCAGATTTAAGACCATATTGCATTAAAAACTAGATTTAGCCCCACTTCTATGGTGGAAGAAGAATGAGCCCATATATCCTCTTACTGCCAAGTTAGCCAGGAACTACCTCCCCATACCCGCTACCTCCGTGCCCAGCGAAAGGGTATTTTCCACAGCTGCAGACATTCTAACCGCAAGCAGGTCTGCTCTTTCTACAGACAATGTGGATAAACTGATTTTTCTAGCAAAAAACATTAAGATTGAGTGAAAGTCACCAGGGTTAAAGGCTGGGGGGAAAAAAGAAAAGTTAATCTGAGGCTGAGTTGACTTGAAACTGTTTAATGTTGCACTTTTTGTATGTAGAAGAAAGGTTTTGTCATTTTTTTTTAATTTGAGCAACTTGAAGCAGTTTAATGTTGCTACTTTATATGTAGAAATGTTGCACTTCTAGAAAGGTTTTAAGAAACCAACTCTGAGCCTTATCTTATTTAGTTTTTATTTTATATATGTTGACCACATGAACCCTGGCAATGGACCCTGTGTGTATATGTATGGTATTGTTATCCTCAGCATTCATGACTGCCTGCTGTTGCACATCAGCCTAGTGGTGGCTCACATCCATCACACACAGAGCTATTTCTATTTTTGGGCAGAATTATTATAGTGTTCCTAATGTTAAAAGGATGAAGCCACTGTTTACAAATTTGGTAAATAAATAACCAGAAAATGTATATTTTGTGGTTTTCTTACTGTACCAAACCGTGACCTCTAAACCGAGGTATGTACCGAACCGAGATTTTTGTGTACCGTTACACCAGGGGTGCTCATTACGTCGATTGCGAGCTACCGGTCGATCGCGGAGGGTGTGTCAGTCGATCACCAGCCAGGCATTAAAAAAATAGTCCTAAAAATGAGCGATCATAAATCTTCACTATGACGTCACTTCCGTCACTTGATTGACATTCACGGCACCCGAAGGTCTTCTGAGATGACGCTGGCTTCTGCCAGGTCATTAAAATTACGACTGGAAGGCGAGAAACACTTTATTTCAACAGACTCTGGCGCCGTACCTGTCGTCAAAACTCCAAAGACCGACTGCACAGTTGCGCTAACAAAATAAGAGTCCCTGAAAGCTGGCGTGCACAAGCTAGTAAGCTACGGAGTTTGCCGACAATGTATTTCTTGTAAAGTGTATACAAAGGAGTACGGAAGCTGGACAAATAAGATGCCAAAAACCAACCACTTTCATGTGGTATTGGACAGAAAGGAGGACTTTTTTTCTCCTCCATTCGAAAATGCGGACATTATCAGCACCACTGTCTGATTCCAATCAATGCAAAAGTAATCAGAATCAGGTAATACACCAACTTATATTCTTGTCTTCATGAAAGAAAGGAATCTATGTGTTAAACATGCTTGTATTATCTTTAAACACCTTTAACTTGTTAACAATATTAACTATATGTGTTAAACATGCTTGCATTATCTTTAAACACCTTTAACTTGTTAACAATATTAACTATATGTGTTAAACATGCTTGTATTATCTTTAAACACCTTTAACTTGTTAACAATATTAACTATATGTGTTAAACATGCTTGCATTATCTTTAAACACCTTTAACTTGTTAACATTAACTATATGTATTAAACATACTTGTATTATCATTAAACACCTTTAATTTATTAACAATATTAACTATATGTATTAAACATTCTTGTATTATCATTAAACACCTTTAATTTATTAACAATATTAACTATGTGTTAAACATGCTTGTATTATCATTAAACACCTTTAACTTGTTAACAATATTAACTACATGTGTTAAACATGCTTGCATTATCTTTAAACACCTTTAACTTGTTAACAAAAACATATATTTCATAAATAAGTAAATATAAATTATATATATGAATGAGGTAGATCCCCACGACTTGATCAATTGAAAAGTAGCTCGCCTGCACAAAAAGTGTGAGCACCCCTGCGTTACACCCTTACCTGCACCAGAGGCATATTTTTTGAAAAAGAGGAATATTACGTTTTAGAAAGACAGGCTGGCAAATTGCCGCCATTACCTTGGAGCAAATGTGCTGCATTCTCTATAAAAACAACCATTAATAGAAATGAGCGGCGGTAGTCTAGAAAACTTGCAAGTTTTGTTAAAACATTTTTTGCGTGCACCCTCACCCAGATTGCGCCCTGGGCACATTGCCCATAGCAAAAACCGTCCCTGATTATTGTGGTTGCTATTAACAATGTTGATATGCTGTACTGGAGTGATGTACCTAATGAGTTTCCTTACCAAGCCGTACGCCGTGCTCCTCTCATGCTCCTGCGTGATGTCGGCCACGTACGCAAAGATGACGGAGAAGGTGACGGCGAACACGCCTGACATGGAAATGACTGCAAAGTACCACCTTGAGAAGAGAAAGCGACTCAGAGCTAAAAATGTGAACACCAAAGGCATCGCATCACTCGCCTGGCGTCGTCACGCTTACCACGGGCTGATCTTCATCAGCGGAATTGGCGCGCACGTGAAGAAGACCGTTAGCAGCAGGAAAGACTTGCGCCCCCACACGTCCGACAAGGCCCCGATGAGGGGAGCACTGAGAAATGACAGAAGACCCTGGAAGACAGGAAGGATAATGGAGGAGGCAATCAACAAAAGACAGGTGCTTGATTAGGACTGTGTAACATAGCTGAAAACTGTATTAAGATACAGGTGTTTTATATTGGTAGAAATAAATAATTATTTATATTTTTTTATGACCTTTCTAAAATAAGGACCAGGAAAAAAATATATTAAATAGCAAACATTTTATTTAAAAGGTAACCTTTCTCTCATTATAATCCCAGGCAAATGGGTACAAGGCACAAGGCACACAGCTGTGCTCTGGCACAGCTTGGTGAGCAAGACTAAGGTAGTAAAACAAGTTTGGGGTATTACTAGGGATGAGTACTGAATTCGGTACTTTTATGGCACCGACCAAATTCCATCTGTACTACTTGGTATCTATTCACGTAAAACCAAACTATGTCATATTTCGATACCTTTATTGCTCGTGCACGCTTCTGGTTGCGCTGTTTTGCTGATTACTCATGCTGCTGCCGTTTCTTATGCCATTTAGGTAGGGGTGTAATGGTACGTGTATTTGTATTGAACCGTTTCGGTACGGGGGTTCCGGTTCGGTTCAGAGGTGTACCGAACGAGTTTCCACACGGACATATTAAGTAGCGTAACGCACGTTGTGTAAACAATGCACACCGAGGCACAAAACACGGCATGTTAGCAGCTAACGGGCTACGATAGACTGACCATACGTCCTCTTTTCACCGGACATGTCCTCTTTTGCGGAGCTGTCCGGGCGGAGTTTCTTAAATGCCTCAAATTTTGAGTTATGGTTGCGTGTATTAACAATGTACGTTCAGGGTTAAGAAGGGGTTAAAAACAAAACAAATTGTGCGCGCAGCAGCATTGGTGAGGGAGGGGCAGAGACAGAGAGAGAGAGAGAGTTATGATAAACGCGCATGCGTCGCCAGGCTCTGCTTTTCATCCATAGATTTATCACATTTAATTCTTTATTATCTATAGCAGGGGTGTCAAAAGTGTGCCCCGGAGGCCATTTGCGGCCCACAGCTAATGTTTTAAAGGCCCACGGCACATTCTAAAAATACTATTAAAATAAACAAAAACATAACAAAAGTGAAATAAAAAAGCTTAAAGGTTAAATGTAATTTAGAAAAAGTGGCAATGTTGACTAATAAAACAAAGCTGGTTTTTTTTCTTTCAAACAGTCATTGCTCAAAACATAATATTGAATCAAAATCAATGTTATTATGAATCACTGACCTATCCAAGGTTCCGATTACTTCACATCAAATATTCCACTAAGAAAATTATTTTTGGTGGAAGATTTTGCAAATTTGGTAAATAAATAACCCAAATATTTATATTTTGTTGTTTTCTTACTGTACCGAAAATGAACCGAACCGTGACCTTTAAACCGAGGTACGTACCGAACCGAAATTTTTGTGTACCGTTACACCTCTACATATTTCGATACCTTTATTGCTCGTGCACGCTTCTAGCTGCGCTGTTTTTTGCTGGCTACTCATGCTGCTGTCGTTTCTTATGCCATTTAGGTGTTGTTTTTTAAGTGTTTCCTAAGTCTATTCTTTTAATTCACGAGCGGCGACAAAGCTGCCACTTTTACTCCAACACCGCAAGGCTGTCCCTCAGTCAATGAGAGCAAACCCACCAGCTGGTCTTTCCCATGATGTGAAAATACAAGTGGCTAGGGCAGAGGTCAGCAACCCACGGCTTTTTAGCACCACCCTAGTGGCTCCCTGGAGCTTTTTCAAAAATGTATGAAAAATGAAAAAGTAAAAAAGATTTTTTGTGTTAATATGATTTCTGTGGGACAACCCTTCCTAACTGTTAGAAAGCCCACTGTTTAATATGTTGGTGTTCATGCTTCACTAATGAGAGTACTTGGCGAGCGCCGTTTTGTCTTACTAATTTCGACGGTCCGTGAACGCAACGTAGTTGTGTGGCCTGTGATGCAGCAGTTTGTTAACATCAGGGGCAGAGGTGGGTAGAGTAGCCAGAAATTGTACTCAAGTAAGAGTACTGTTACTTTAGAGATTTATTACTCAAGTAAAAGTAAGGAGTAGTCACCCAAATATTTACTTGAGTAAAAGTAAAAAGTATGTTGTGAAAAAACTACTCAAGTACTGAGTAACTGATGAGTAACATACACACTCATATCATATCATATATATATATATATATATATATATATATATATATATATATATATTGTATATATATATATATACATTGTGTGTGTATATATATATATATATATATATATATACACATTGATATATACAGTATATAATTTATATGTATTTATTTTGCTGTTTTTGTTTACATGTTAAAGGTGTTTTAATGAATGTACATGCATGTTTAACATAGATTCCTTTCTTTCATGAAGACTAGAATATAAGTTGGTGTATTACATGATTCTGATGACTTGCATTGATTGTAATCAGACAGTAGTGATGATAACGTCCACGTTTTCAAATGGAGGAGAAGAAAAGTTCCTCCTTTCTGTCTAATACCACATGAAAGTGGTGGGTTTTTGGCATCATATTTGTCCAGCTTCCATATTCGTTTTTATACACTTTACAGGAAATATATTGGCGGCAAACTCCGTAGCTTGCTAGCTTGTTTGCGCTGGCTTTCGGAGACTCTTGTTTTGAAAGCGCAGGCGCAATGGAGCGGCACTTTTATTGTGAAGACAGGAACGTCCTCATGTGCGGTCAGTCTTTAGGCTTTTGACGGGATGTACGGTTGAAATAAAGTATATTTTTTCCTTCACACTTTTGATTGATTGATTGAAACTTTTATTAGTATATTGCACAGTACAGTACATATTCCGTACAATTGACCACTAAATGGTAACACCCGAATACGTTTTTCAACTTGTTTAAGTCAGGTCATGTGACCGCCTGGCTCTGTTTGATTGGTCCAATGTCACCAGTGACTGTATCTGATTGGTGGAACGAAGTGAAACGTCACCAGTAAGCAGGCACTTTGAAGGTCCAAAACAAACAAAGCGTGCATTAACAGATCGATAAAAATTAGTAGCGAGTAGCAAGCTGAATGTAGATTAAAGTAGCGGAGTAAAAATAGCGTTAAAGTTGCATTAAAACTACTCTTAGAAGTACAATTTATCCCAAAAGTTACTCAAGTAGATGTAACGGAGTAAATGTAGCGCGTTACTACCCACCTCTGATCAGGGGTGCCCATTCAATCAATTGCGATTGGTGAGGGAGTATGACTCGATCGTGAGGCATTAAAAAAAAAAAGTACACCTAATAATTACTGATCATCAATTTTCACTACGACTTCCGATACTTGGTTGACATTCACGGCACTCGCGGATCTTGCGCGATGACGTTGGCTGCTATGAGGTAGATCACATCAACTTGGTCATTTGATAAGTAGCACACCTGCTCAAAAAGTGTGGGCTCCTCTGGTTTGCATGCATGACTTTCTCCGATGCTGCCACAGAAAGACTAATGTTTTCCAATGTTGTAAAAATGTGTAGAATAAATATTACATTTCGACATTTTTGTCAACAAAGGTTTGCATCAGCCTGCGACATACGTTTCCGTGTCAGGCAGGTGGCTGTTGCAAGCAGATATTCTCAAACATGAACAACATCAAATCCAAATGCAGCACACACCTCACATATAAGAGCTTGCAGTGTAATATGGCTAATATAGACCCTTACATCATGTGTTGCTGTCAATATAAGACTTACATAAGGCTTTTAATTTTTTGCGGCTCCTGACAGATTGTTTTTTTGGTCCAATATGGCTCTTTGAACATTTTTGGTTGTCGAACCCTGGGTTAGGAGAAGACAACGGCGCAGAGGAAGAAGAAAAGGGGAAATAAGGCACCGTGGCTGCGAAGAGGAAACACTGCCGCTGCCTGCTACACACTGATGTCCGATCGCTACAGAAGAAAATGGAGGAGCAAAGTTTGTATTGAGTACAGTAGATAAAACGTGATGGTGTTAATAGAAACATGGCTCCATAAAGATATTTTGCGGACTCTCTCATTGAGTTGGAGCCGTTTCTCTTTCATCCGCGCAGTCGAGGGGGCGTGGCTGGTCTGTATGTGAATGTCAGCTGGTATATAGCACTGACATAAGAAGAAAAAGAGAATTATCGAATATTTTATCAAATGCATTTTAAATTGATATTGATTACGTTTCTATCTCGATATACATTGATATTGTTTTATTGCCCGGCAGGACTAACTTTTCTAGCTAGAACCCAGACTGAATCAAAAATGTGCACATTGTGTGGCGTGACCCTATGCACGAGATGCCCTTGCAATTAGCCATATTTGGAGCACTTCTGCAAGGAAGAGTGGGTACCGGTAAATAAAAATTGCCAAGTGCAGACGATTTCTTGCAGAATGGCTTCAGAGGAAACACGAGTAGCGGAATGACCTAAATCCAATTGAACATATGTGGGGTGACCTAAAAGGGTACATATGTGGGGTGACCTAAAAGGGGTCCAGCACCTGAGATGACACATTTGGAGCACTTTTAAAAATAAAATATCTCCAGTGCTAATATACTCTGACCCAAAAATGCTCTATGTTGTCCTGAAATCAAAAAGTGGTTCAACATTAAAAAATGACATGGATGTAATATCCCAAACTAGCTCGCCTGCAGAAAAAGTGTGAGCACCCCTGCTCTACCCACTACGCCATGATGCCCCTATGTAGACCACAAGGACATTTTAAATGTAGAAGAAAAAATCATAACCTGAACCCTTCAACTCAAACTTAATTGTATGTCATAAATGAGAATTAGAAACTAGTTGAGATCCTGAATTCTATAAATATGTTACGTTTACAGTTAATACATGTGATCGATAAAGACCGATATCACTCATGGAATAGACAACGTAAAACCCTGATCCTAACACTCCTAATATCAACATCACACATAAAATAAAATCTCGACAAGACAAATAGTCAGCCATAAAGATTTAAGACTGTCAAGTTGCATCATGTGGCCAAATGGCCAGCAGGTGTTTTTATCCGATTGATTTGATTGTTTTTTGTACGGTGTCTTTGAGTGCCCCGAAAGGCGCCTTATAAGTAAAATGTATTATTATTATTATTATTAAAAAAAAAAAAAACGATTTTGGCTAGCAAAAAAAATAAAACTGAGATAGGAACTTTTTGAGCATTCCGTACCTTGACGCCGTGGATTAGGCCATTCATCAGGAATGTATGATGAGGGAATGTCTGGTGCAATACCTGGAGAACAAACACAGATAACACAGCATGAAAGCCGTTCATCACATAAACAGCCATTACAGTATGTTCTTTAGCAGGGAGTTACAGATGTTTACTTGTTGTAATATTGCTAAAAACAAATGCAGTAATGTTAAATGTGAAGGAAACAAAAGAAGAAAGGATTCAAGAAGGCATGAGGAGGAACGTGGAGTTAGAAGAAGGAAAAAAAATCAATGATAGTACAGTTCAAAGTCTGGATTGTTAGTGTGCAGATCGTTTGGTTCATTTTTCTGTGCTTCACTCTCTTTGTGACTATTACATTAGCATGGCAGAAACACACGCATGTCTGTCAAGGGTGTGTCTGAAACAAAGTTAAAAATGCCAATTAAAAATTAGAATACCAAACAATTGGATGCGGGTAAGACTTGGAGACGTGGCTAAGAAGGCCTTGCACTATCCTGAGACTGACTGAGTGGATTATGTTACCCCTGGATACTAATGAAGCAAAAAGCATGAGTGGAGAAGTGCAGCGTTTCCTTTGCATTAATACACAACCTCTGATTGGTGCACAGGCAACATCATACCACCACTCCCCCAAGGGAGTGTGAGGGCAACAAATACCCGACCACTGATGCAAGCTAAGAAAGCCTTGTGTTGGAAGGCATGGAAAAACATCTCTGCATTGTCTGCAATCACATAGATATCTCCAAAGGATTCTTCCTATGTAAAATTGACGTTTTAACCATGTTTTGACAATATGTGGCCCTAGAGCTTGTTTAGGAGCCCCAAACGTGACATAAATGAATAATCTCCATCACTATTGAGAGAAAAGGCGCTCACAGAGTCCTTTTTGAGGTTCATGACATGAATGATGCCGCTAAGCCTTGGCCGATGACAAATTTTACTGAACTATATTGTCCCACAAATTATTGCCGATAAAACGATATTATCGTCAGCATTATTTTGTGACCAAATTAAACACTAATGTAATCATAATGTATACTAATAATAACACAAGTAATCTTTTAAAAAGGATATCAACTTCAGTGTTTCCCACACATTCATTTATTTGTGGCGGCCCGCCACGAAAGAATTACGTCCGCCACAAATGGATTTTTCGGCTTTTGACTCGCTCGACCGCTCATAAAAGCAATGGGACTGTCTGTGAATGTTGCTTGTAGTTACAACTCCGGTGCAGTAGGTGGCGGTAGCCTACTATGCATTGTAACTCCGCCAATAGCACTTAATTCACCTGGTGGGCCAGAAGAAGAAGAAGACGAAGAAGAAGAGGGACGGATGGACGGACGGGATCAAAATACTCGCCGGCTACTTTTCATAATGATGGCGCTTCCTATGTTTCTACCTCAAATGTCCAAAAGCTGCTGAAAGCCTTGATCCAGGATGCCATGGGGAAAAAAACTTAAATGGTGCCTTTTGGCGATAGTTAGCAGCTTGGTGGCTCATAGCGTGGTAGCATTGCTTCATTTTTACAGGTGTTATAGGTAGATAGGTTATAGCTGCATCGCTCGCGGCTCGTCATATATTTAATGTTAATCCGCGATTTCACCGAGCGTTTCACCGACGAGCTAACGTGTCCAGGTTATAGCCCTGTTGTCAATAAACACACGTGGACTGAAGCTAAATTGTCCACTGTCCACTGCAGCATGTGAATGCAATGAAAAGAATAAAATCTGAGTCAACCAGCTGTTAAAATGTTGTCCAGGTTAATGTTTTGGCCATTAAAGGCCCTTCATTTCAAGATTTCAACTGTGATCGGGCTTTAAACAGGTGGCTGACCTGTTCAGATGGGTGTAACTGCTACTGGTCAAATAATGTGAAATAGCATTTAATTTTACATGTATGCAATGCCATTTAAATGTAATTATAGATGATAATAATAATAATAATAATTACTGTGTAGTGTTGTAAATAGTCAACGGGAAGGATTTTAGTAAGATATAAGCCATGAGCACTACACAGCCAGAAAAAAACCTAGGCAGGACAAGTAAAAATATTGGGGCAAGTAGATTTGAGAAGTCAGGCAAGTAGAAAAAAACCTTAACGTTGAACCCTGCATGTGTTGAGCTGCTGCCGCTTAAGGTTAGACGGCACTGTACATAGAGCGGTTCTGCTCGTTAGTAATAAATTCTAATGTTGGATGTTCACTCCTTCACACAGATGAGTATAGAAAAATATTTTCAACGGCCGAAAAGGGCTCGACTTGGAGAGGAGGTAGGTGCGACCTGTTCAGCAGCAGCAGGAGGAGGAGGAGGAGGTTGACTGACTGTGGCAGGACACCTCTGCCTCTGTTTCACTTCATGTTGCTGGTAAATAATATGGTTGTAGTAGTAGGCTAAAGTTAAATTATTTAGTATTCACTAATTAAAGGGGCAGAGCTTTAAGAGACATTTTAGCTTTTATATTTTATAAGATATATTTTTTGTAAGAACCACAATTAATAAATATATTTCAGTGAATAACTAATTGTTCAAATCTGTATATAAATATGTACATAAAATGTTGTGATTATATTCCAACTCCGCGTTCTTCTTGGTCATCGGCGCTGCCGCTGCCGCCGCCGCCGCCGCCGCCGCCACCCCCCGACCACACCACCACAAATAGATGCCTGTCCTGTGGGAAACACTGAACTTATTTGTAATCTTGCTATTATATTGCAATTGGCAGGTAACTTCCATCCATCCATTTTCTACCGCTTATTCCCTTTGGGGTCGCGGGGGGTGCTGGAGCCTATGTCAGCTACAATCGGGCGGAAGGCGGGGTACACCCTGGACAAGTCGGCAGGTAACTTAGTTATCCTAAATAAATAAATAAAAAATTAAAATGAACCCATTTCTGCAAGCAAAAATGTGACAAATAAATATTGAACATCTTAAAGTGTATTTTTTTCCCAGTTGGAAAAATTAGTATGGGCGTTTTTTGTTGTTGTTGCCATCACGGCATTCATTCTTGCTCGTTCGTCTCGTGTTGATGGGCCCGTAGCGCCCATTCAGTTTGAAGTCGAAATACTACAACAGGACATTTGTCTGTATAATTATATTTTTTCATCTTAATTTTTGTTATTTTGCAGAACTTCTCACTAGCGAGTCGCTAGTAGGAAGTCGATGTCTGTTAATCCTGTAAACCAGTGGTCCCCAACCACCGGGGCGCGGCCCGGTACCAGTTCGTGGATGGATTGGTACCGGGCTGCACAAGAAATTAAAGAATAAATAAATAAATACATTTAAAAAAACTTTTTATTTTTATTAAATCAACATAAAAAAAAGATACTTACAATTAGTGCACCAACCCAAAAAACCTCCCTCCCCCATTTATTCACTCATACTCACACTCACTCGCACAAAATTGTTGTTTCTCTCGGTTATTATTATTTCTGGTTCCTACATTATATATCAATATAGATCAATACAGTCTGCAGGGATACAGTCCGTAAGCACACATAATTGTATTTTTATATGACCAAAAAATAAATAAATAAATAAAAACATACCTCCCCCCCCAATCTTGTTTATATGACAAGACCAATTCAATTGATGATTTATGGTTAACCCTGATAGCTCAGTTTTATGCATCTGCTCCAAAGGAATACATTTAAAGTAAGTGACAGAGGCTGTACATTTTTTTATGTATGTTTATGGCCCAGAATCATGTATTTTGTTTTACTGTTATTTAGTACACGCCCATTACTGTCAACAAAACCGGATAAACAGTCCAGTTCACATTGCAGTACATTGTAGTAAACTATTTGTATTTGGTCCGACTTACTGTATTAGCTCAAAACTTTGCAATATTGTTTAATGTCAGCCATTGTTTTACAAGAAGATTCACTCCATAGTGGTAACCGTGGTAAACTACTATGGTAGCGACTACTGCTCCTGGGGTAGAATGACTGTTTTATGGCTGCCACCCCTGAAAAAAAGTGTGGACACGCCACTGGTCCACAGGTATAACTCGGATATGGATGCAACGATTAGTCGACATTGTCGATAAATGTTGACAATTATATTTGTATGATTACTAGGGGTGTAACGGTACGTGTATTTGTATTGAACCGTTTCGGTACGGGGGTTCTGGTTCGGTTCGGAGGTGTACCGAACGAGTTTCCACACGAACATATTAAGTAGCGTAACGCACGTTGTGTAAACAATGCACACCGAGGCACAACACACGGCACGCTAGCAGCTAACGGGCTAGGATAGACTGACCATACGTCCTCTTTTCACCGGACATGTCCTCTTTTGCGGAGCTGTCAGGGCGGAGTTTCTTAAATGCCTCAAATGTCCGGCATTCTGAGTTAGGGTTGCGTGTATTTTCAATGTACGTTCAGGGTTAAGAAGGGGTTAAAAACAAAACAAATTGTACGCGCAGCAGCATTGGTGAGAGAGGGGCAGAGACAGAGAGAGAGAAAGAGAGAGTTATGATAAACGCGCATGCCTCGCCAGGCTCTGCTTTTTATCCATAGATTTATCACATTTTAATTTTTTATCTATAACAGGGGTGTCAAAAGTGTGCCCCGGAGGCCATTTGCGGCCCACAGCTAATTTTTTAAAGGCCCACGGCACATTCTAAAAATACTATTAAAATAAACAAAAACATAACAAAAGTTAAATAAAAAAGCTTAAAGATTAAATGTAATTTAGAAAAAGTTGCAATGTTGACTAATAAAACAAAGCTGTTTTTTTTTCTTTCAAACTGTCGTTGCTCAAAACATAATATTGAATCAAAATCAATGTTATTATGAATCATTGACCTATCCAAGGTTCCCATTACTTCACATCAAATATTCCACTAAGAAAAATATTTTTGGTGGAAGATTTTGCAAATTTGGTAAATAAATAACCAAAAAATTTATATTTTGTTGTTTTCTTACTGTACCGAAAATGAACCGAACCGTGACCTCTAAACCGAGGTACGTACCGAACCGAAATTTTTGTGTACCATTACACCCCTAATGATTATATAGTTAAGATGTCATCGCTTATGTTAGTCCAGGCGGAAGTGGGTCACTCGTCATCAACATCGCCAGTGATAACATGTAATGTGTAAGAATATTTCCTCTTATTCTTGTTAAAAATATGAATGAATCATTTTGCAAAGCGGACCTAGTTTTTATTGCAGTACATCTGTGATACGCGAGCATTTAAAGCGGAGACATTTTGTCGGACGTCTGGAGGGAGGATGTGGTCTCAACCGCGGTAAGAGTTTTAGCTTCTACCTTGCAAGCCAACTGACAAGAGTGAGACAAAGTTGTGTGAAAAATAACTCGAACTATCATTTTAGCCAAAATCAGCCAGCTAAACCTTGTCTACATAAATTCAAGTACGTTTTAAAGCAGCGTCAATTTGCAATGCCCTAAAAAAACACACTAACAAATGTGAACCGCGCACGTGCACACACACGCACCAATGCGGCGGTATCATAAGATTAAACATACAATGTATTACCGTATTTTCCGCACTATTAGCCGCACCTAAAAACCACAAATTTACTCAAAAGCTGACAGTGCGGCTTTTAACCCGGTGCGCTTTATATATGGATTAATATTACGATTCATTTTCATAAAGTTTCGATCTCGCAACTTCGGTAAACAGCCGCCATCTTTTTTCCCGGTAGAACAGGAAGCGCTTCTTCTTCTACGCAAGCAACCGCCAAGGTAAGCACCCGCCCGCCCGCGTAGAAGAAGAAAAAGCGCGCGGATATACCATACGTTTCATTTCCTTTGTGTGTTTACATCTGTAAAGACCACAAAATGGCTCCTACTAAGCGTCAGGGATCCGGTTCATGAAAAGACGCAATCTCTCCATCCGCACACGGATTACTATTTCACAGCAACTGATATTCCTGTGAACCGCACTGTGGATACAACGGGAGCACGTACGGTGAATATTCGCACCACAGGGAATGAGAAGTCATCCTTCACTGTGGTTCTAGCTTGCCATGCTAATGGCCAGAAACTTCCACCCATGGTGATATTCAAAACGAAGACCTTGCCAAAAGAGACCTTTCCAGCCGGCGTCATCATAAAAGCTAACTCGAAGGGATGGATGAAGAAAAGATGAGCGAGTGGTTAAGGTAAGTTTAAGTTTACGCGAAGAGGCCGGGTGGCATTTTTCACGCAGCTCCGTCCATGTTGATATACGTATGTTTGTGATTGCACATTTGCGTACATTTTGGGAGTGAACAGAGTTGTTAGAACGCTGGTTTTTAATATATTATTAAAGTTTGACTGACCTATCTGACTGTTTTTGACATTCCTTTAGCGCAGTTAGATGCGGCTTACAACACCGGGCGGCTTATAGGTGGACAAAGTTTTGAAATATGCCGTTCATTGAAGGCGCGGCTTTTAACCCAGGGCGCCTTATGGTGCGGAAAATACGGTACACTACTGAATTGGGGTCTTATGGCCGCTTATGTGGACACTTATACTGCCATCTGGTGGTGTCAGAAGAGTATAACATACAATGGAATTTGGAAAAAAAAAAGTGTAAAAATAAGAATTAGCATGTCACTAAACATGAAGTACACGTTTGTGTACTTATGGACTAAGTACATCATATCAAAAGATGATCCTTAGTTTTTACTCTAATTAGGGTCCAATAAGCCCAAATAGCAAAGAGAAATTAAAAAAGCATGTAAACAAACAGCTTGGGCCTTAAATTTAAGCACATGGCTAATTTCAACCGGATTTTACTATTTAAAAAGGGGTTGTAGCCTGGATGTGGTCTGTGCCTGCCATGTCAAGCCAATTGCACGTTGATTGCAATGTAACCAATAAACGTGCTCAGCTTTATGCATCTGAATTTTTTACTGGCGTACCTACTTTTCTGGATTTGAACGACCGTCTATTTTTAGTTGGAACACCAGGCAACTCTAATTGCATGACGTCTGAGATGCCTCAAGTCCTGTGTGGGGGGTGTGGAGGTGGACAAGGACTTACCGAGAGCATTGGGGTGGTGAGCAGGCCCCATGCGAAAAACTCCAGGAAGATGACCACCACGGCATGGTAAACACTGGGCTCACCAATTCCCTGAGGCTACAGGCAGAAGATGGGAGAACATAATTAAGTTATTATTTTGTGGCTTTTCTGTTGATAAACGTATGACGGCCACAGCTTGACTCTAGAACAGACTATTTTAGCTCCATTACTTCCCAAACAGTTTAAATATCAAACGGGTTAGAGGTTCCGTTGTTTATGGATGATCTCGTTCCTCCAAGTCCATTGAATTCAACCGGACTGTTTGGTTTGTCTAAAAAGACGTTTTGCCTCTCAACCAGGTATTCTTCATTGATTGATTGATTGAGACTTTTATTAGTAGATTGCACAGTACAGTACATATTCCGTACAATTGACCACTAAATGGCAACACCCGAATAAGTTTTTCAACATGTTTAAGTCGGGGTCCAAGTTAATCAATCCATGGTACAAATATATACTATCAGCATAATACAGTCATCACACAAGTTAATCATCAGAGTATATACATTGAATTATTTACATTATTTACAATCCGGGGGGTGGGATGTGGAGGGGTTAGGTTTGGTTGATATCAGCACTTCAGTCATCGACAATTATATCATCTGAGAAATGGACATTGAACGGTGTAGGTCTGACTTCGTAGGATATGTACAGTGAGCAGTGAACAATCAGTTCATGCTCATATGTTAGGCCCAATCCGAATTCCCCGCTTCGTCTTAACCCTCCCCCTTGGCTTTTAAACCAGCTATTTTTAGCAAAATGTATTGGAACTTGATTGTTTTAAAAAGCAATTTAAAAAAAATACAACAAAGTGGCAAAGGTTGAACTTCTGAACAAAACCATAGGTGTCATTCATATGAAAATCAACAATTAAGCTTACGACTTACAATTGTAGACTTCTCTTTAGTTCATGCCTTCGTTTTGAACAAGCTTAGCGTAATGTGGGAAATTTCCCCACCTCCTTCGATATCATACCGGCCAACTTTTGAAATCAGAAAAACCTAGTAGCCAGGGTCCAGGGGCCGCAGGCCCTGGTAGGTCCAGGACAAAATCCTGGTGGGGGGTTCAGGTTCGCCCCCCGACGCAAAATGATTATTGGCATTCAGACAGGTTAAAATGTTGCTAAAACCATCACTTTTCTATCAGTCACAGTGACATTTCAAAACAAAAATATTACAGCAAAAATCATATGGGTTGATTGACATGTTTATTCTGTAAGCTAACTTCAATAGTTTGAAATTATTTTAACAGTTAATGCCAGTTATCCTGTCAACATTTCACAAGACTTCAATTTGTTAATTGAAAGTATAAACAGTATAAACACTTTTTACAGTAAACAAATGGTAAAACAGTACTAAACAATTCCACTAAAAAAAAATTGGTGTCATTATTAACTTTCTGTCCAAGCTTGTATAATCTACTGCCTTGTTCAATTGTAAAAAATATTCTGTGCCTAAAATTCACATTTCTATCACAATTATCATACTGTAAACATGGTAAGCTAACTTCATTAAAATTAATAGTCCTGTCAATAGCATGGAATTACAATTCAAATATATTTTTTTTGTAAGCCTTTCAAAAGAATTCAAAATATGAAAAATTAATGAAAATTAATTTAAGCCATCAGACACTTGAAAAGTGGCACATCACATCTCTAATGTAATCATTTTAACTTTTCAACAGAAATAGCACTGCAAAAATATTAAGGACATACTTCTGTATTTTGGTAGTTATGCTGTCAACATTTAACAAGATTTCTTCAACTTGGACTTGAAAGCATAAATAGTATAAACACTTTTAACAGTATAACAGTACTAAACAATTCCAATAGATAACATTGGTGTCATTACCTTTTTGTGGCTAAAATCCGAAAAACGTTGAAAGTTTTCCACTTGTATCGCTAGCAACGGCATTAGACTTGTGTTCTTTTGTCCCAACGTGGTCTTTTACATCGCTAATTCCTCCGTGTCCGATCGAAAAATCTTGTCTGCACAAGGTGCAATTCGCGTAGTTTTCACCCTTTTTGGAACGGATAATTATTCCCGGATAGGCTTTTGAATATTCTTCACGGAATGACTGCAGTTTTCTTTTCGGTTTAAGACTCGTTTGCGATTTTTCTCCGGCTGATTCCATGATCGTTCGCTCGTTTGGAAACAATGGCAACAGGTGCCTCGTGCTTGGCAGCGGTGCTATAAATAGCCTCGCGCATGGCATTCGGAATGGCTCGATAGGAAGTTACGGGAAGCAGTGTCGATTGTCATTGTTGTTACGCGATTTCGTGAATAAAACTTTTTTTTTTAAATATTTTTTTTTAATTAATGAAAAACCGTATTTTTTATCACTGCAACCGTAACCCGGAATAGGTTGATGAAAACCGTACTAATTACGGGAAAAAAAACGGAGTAGTTGGCAGGTATGCGATATCTAGGTAGATCCCCGAGCTTACCGTACTTTGTTTCGTACGGTTGAACAAATCCTCCTTACCCGACTGAGAAATCGGACACCACTTGATTGACGTGAACGTGCAACACCAAGTTTTAAGGGCTAAAACAAGAGAGAAGGGGGAGTAATCGGATTGGGACTAAGATTGGTCAGTTCTAGTTCCACTGTTGTTCAAAACGACACATAGCAAACAAATCTTTTTGGGTCTAAATCAGCCATAATCACTTATCTCATGAAAGCAACTCCGCAGATAGGAAGCAAATATGACAGCCAGCCTGACACCGTGTTACCGTCTTGTTTACATAAGTTGCAACATCCGCACTAACAAAAATGTGGACGCCTTTTCCACGGCTCTTTAGAAACAACAATGATTGGAAGCGAGGGCCCCCCTTGGACTCGTGCCACATTTTACTTGCACACACGGCACTGTGAGCGCTCTCTCGCAGTGAATAATATAAGCCCTTGGGGTTCTTTTTCATTAGGATCTTCAGACCTGGTCATCTTTCTTCAGCATGTGTGACTTAGCAGGCCAGCTGGAGACACCTCACTGTTAGAACAACCTGGCCATAGTCTCTGGCAACAGCTTAGTTCTTTAGACAGTACATCACTGTTTTTTTAACCTTTTCTGGGCCAAGGCACATTTATTTCATTGGAATAAATCTCCAGGCACACCACCAGCAGAAAACATTTAAAAAAATTAAATTTAGCAGATGATATTGACAGTAAAAAGTTGTTCTCGCAATTGTTGGATATGAATTCAAACCATAACCAAGCATGCATCACTATAGCTTATTAATTATTTTGACTTTTTTGGTGTTTTCCTGTGTGTAGTGTTTTAGTTTTTGTCTTGCGCTCCTATTTTGTTGTTGATTGTCATGTCATGTACGGATGTACTTTGTGGACGCCGTCTGCTGCTCCACACGCTGTAAGTCTTTGCTGTCGTCCAGCGTTCTGTTTTTGTTTATTTTGCAGCCAGTTCAGTTTTAGCTTCGTTTTGCATAGCCATCCCTAAGCTTCAATGCTTTTTTTTAGCGGCACGTGCCTTTTGTTTATTTTTGGTTTAAGCATTAGATACCTTTTTACCTGCACGCTGTCGTCTGCATATGGTGATCAAGACAAACCATGTTCCCGACATCTACAAAGCAATTAGCTACCTGCTGCCACCTACTGATATGGAAGAGAATAACACGGTTACTCTGTCGAGCTCTTGACAGTAGACACTCAACTACGGCACATTTGCAGATTATTATTACCGTATTTTTCGGACTATAAGTCGCAGTTTTTTTCATAGTTTGACCGGGCTCCAGTGCGACTTATATATGTTTTTTTCCTTCTTTATTATGCATTTTGGCCGGTGCGATTTATACTCCGAAAAATACGGTACTGGTTTGCATAAATAGGTGAAATTATATAATGTCCCACGGCACACCAGACTGTATCTCACGGCACACAGTGGTTGAAAAACACTGCCCCAGTGTGTGAATGTTGTCTATCTGTGTTGGCCCTGTGATGAGGTAGCGACTTGTCCAGGGTGTACCCCGCCTTCCGCCCATGTGCAGCTGAGATAGGCTCCAGCACCCCCCCCCCCGCCCCCCTGCGAGCCCGAAAGGAACAAGTGGTAGAAAAATGGATGGATGGATATATATATAAAGACATATGGTAATAACTTGAAGTAAATAATGAAGATTAAAAACTAATTACAAACCAAAAGATTAAAAAACAACAAAAAAATTACTAAGAGCTTACCTTTTTTACATTTGCATATTATGTACCGTATTTTTCGGAGTATAAGTCGCACGGCCAAAAATGCATAATAAAGAAGGAAAAAAACATATATAAGTCGCACTGGAGTATAAGTCGCATTTTTTGGGGACATTTATTTGATAAAAGCCAACACCAAGAAGACATTTTAAAGGCAATTTAAAATAAATCAAGAATAGTGAACAACAGGCTGAATAAGTGTACGTTATATGAGGCATAAATAACCAGCTGGTATGTTAACATAACATATTATAGTAAGAGTCATTCAAATAACTATAACATATAGAACATGCTATACGTTTACCAAACAATCTGTCACTCCTAATCGCTAAATCCCATGAAATCTTATACGTCTAGTCCAGGGGTGCTCATTACGTCGATCGCGAGCTACCGGTCGATCTCGGAGGGTGTGTCAGTCGATCACCAGCCAGGCATTAAAAAAATAGTCCTAAAAATGAGCGATCATAAATCTTCACTATGACGTCACTTTCGTCACTTGATTGACATTCACGGCACCCGAGGGTCTTCTGAGATGACGCTGGCTGCTGCCAGCTCATTAAAATGACCGACTGGAAGGCGAGAAACACTTTATTTCAACAGACTCTGGCGCCGTACCTGTCGTCAAAACTCCAAAGACCGACTGCACAGTTGCGCTAACAAAATAAGAGTCTCAGAAAGCTGGCGTGCACAAGCTAGCAAGCTACGGAGTTTGCCGACAATGTATTTCTTGTAAAGTGCATACAAAGGAGTACGGAAGCTGGACAAATAAGATGCCAAAAACCAACCACTTTCATGTGGTATTGGACAGAAAGGAGGACTTTTTTCTCCTCCATTTGAAAATGCGGACATTATCAGCACCACTGTCTGATTCCTATCAATGCAAGTCATCAGAATCAGGTAATACACCAACTTATATTCTTGTCTTCATGAAAGAAAGGAATCTATATGTGTTAAACATGCTTGCATTATCTTTAAACACCTTTAACTTGTTAACAATATTAACTATATGTGTTAAACATGCTTGCATTATCTTTAAACACCTTTAACTTATTAACAATATTAACTATATGTATTAAACATGCTTGTATTATCTTTAAACACCTTTAAGTTGTTAACAATATTAACTATATGTATTAAACATGCTTGCATTATCATTAAACACCTTTAATTTTTTAACAATATTAACTATATGTGTTAAACATGCTTGCATTATCATTAAACACCTTTAACTTGTTAACAATATTAACTATATGTATTAAACATTCTTGTATTATCATTAAACACCTTTAATTTTTTAACAATATTAACTATGTGTTAAACATGCTTGTATTATCATTAAACACCTTTAACTTGTTAACAATATTAACTATATGTATTAAACATTCTTGTATTGTCATTAAACACCTTTAATTTTTTAACAATATTAACTATGTTAAACATGCTTGTATTATCATTAAACACATTTAACTTGTTAACAATATTAACTATATGTATTAAACATACCTGTATTATCATTAAACACCTTTAATTTTTTAACAATATTAACTATATGTATTAAACATGCTTGCATTATTATTAAACACCTTTAACTTGTTAACAAAAACATATATTTCATAAATAAGTAAATGTAAATTATATATATGAATGAGGTAGATCCCCACGACTTGATCAATTGAAAAGTAGCTCGCCTGCAGAAAAAGTGTGAGCACCCCTGGTTTAGTCTCTTACGTGAAGGAGATAAATAATATTATTTGATATTTTACGCTAATGTGTTAATAATTTCACACATAAGTTGCTGCTGAGTATAAGTCGCACCCCCGGCCAAACTATGAAAAAAACTGCGACTTATAGTCCGAAAAATACGGTATATATGATTAATGTTGACATGACATGCACCTGGGGATAGGTTGATTGTCAACACTAAAAGGGCGTTAGTGTGTGAATGTGAGTGTGAATGTTGTCCATCTGTGTTGCCGACTTGTCCGGGGTGTACCCCGCCTTCCGCCGATGTGCAGCCGGGATAGGCTCCAGCACCCCCCCGCGAGCCCGAAAGGGACAAGTTGTAGAAAACGGATGGATGGATATATATATAAAGACATATGGTAATAACTTGAAGTAAATAATGGGGGGACGGCGTGGCGCAGTGGAAGAATGGCCGTGCACGACCTGAGGGTCCCTGGTTCAATCCCCACCTAGTACCAACATCGTCATGTCCGTTGTGTCCTGAGCAAGACACTTCACCCTTGCTCCTGATGGGTGCTGGTTAGCGCCTTGCATGGCAGCTCCCCCCATCAGTGTGTGAATGGGTAAATGTGGAAGTAGTGTCAAAGCGCTTTGAGTACCTTGAAGGTAGAAAAGCGCTATACAAGTATAACCCATTTATCATTTATCATTTAATGAAGATTACAAACCAAAAGATTAAAAAACAACAAAAAAATTACTAAAAGCTTACCTTTTTTACATTTGCATATTATGTACCGTATTTAGTAGTATAAGTCGCTCCGGAGTATAAGTCACACCGGCCGAAAATGCATAATAAAGAAGGAAAAAAACATATATAAGTCGCATTTTTGGGGGAAATGTATTTGATAAAAGCCAACAGCAAGAATAGACATTTGAAAGGCAATTTAAAATAAATAAAGAATAGTGAACAACAGGCTGAATAAGTGTACGTTAAATAAATAACCAACTGTTATGTTAACGTAACATATTATGGTAAGAGTCATTCAAATAACTATAACATATAGAACATGCTATACGTTTACCAAACAATCTGTCACTCCTAATCGCTAAATCCCATGAAATCTTATACGTCTAGTCCAAGGGGCCGGCAACCTGCGGCTCTAGAGCCGCATGCGGCTCTTTAGCGCCGCACTAGTGGCTCTCTGGAGCTTTTTCAAAAATGTATGAAAAATGGAAAAAGATGAGGGGAAAAAAATATATTTTTTGTTTTAATATGGTTTCTGTAGGAGGACAAACATGACACAAATCTCCCTAATTGTTATAAATCACACTGTTTATATTAAACATGCTTCACTGATTCGAGTATTTGGCGAGCGCCGTTATGTCCTACTAATTTTGGCGGTCCTTGAACTCACCTTAGTTTGTTTACATGTATAACTTTCTCCGACTTTCTAGGACGTGATTTATGCCAAATCTTTTTCTGTCTCATTTTGACCACCAAACTTTTAACGTTGTGCATGAATGCACAAATGTGAGTTTTGTTGATGTTATTGACTTGTGTGGAGTGCTAATCAGACATATTTGGTCACTGCAAGCTAATTGATGCTAACATGCTATTTAGGCTAGCTATATGTACATATTGCATCATTATGCCTCATTTGTAGCTATATTTGAGCTCATTTAGTTTCCTTTAAGTCCTCTTAATTCAATGTATATCTCATGACACACTATCTGTATGTAATATGGCTTTTAGTTTTTTGCGGCTCCAGACAGATTTGTTTTTGTATTTTTGGTCCAATATGGCTCTTTCAACATTTTAGCTTGCCGACCCCTGGTCTAGTCTCTTACGTGAATGAGATAAATAATATTATTTGATATTTTTACGCTAATGTGTTAATAATTTCACACATAAGTCGCTCCTGAGTATAAGTCGCACCCCCGGCCAAACTATGAAAAAAAACTGCGACTTATAGTCCGAAAAATACGGTATATATGATTAATGTTGTAAATACACATCTTTATAAGACATGCACCTGGGGATAGGTTGATTGTCAACACTAAAAGGGCGTTAGTGTGTGAATGTGAGTGTGAATGTTGTCTATTTGTGTTGCCGACTTGTCCAGGGTGTACAAGTGCAGCCGGGATAGGCTCCAGCACCCCCTGCCAACCCAAAAGGGACAAGCGGTAGTAAATGGATGGACGGACTATTTCGGTATAGTGTGCATACAGTTAGAACAAAATAATTCATACAGAAACATGAAAGTCAAAACAGCAGCACGTTCAAAGCCATTCATATAAACAAAACGACAGTGTTTGTACACTAAAATTGATGTCGGTTACCTTACGTCGTCTTTTCGGGTGCACTTTGGGGACTTCTAGCACTACTAACGGAAAACTGCGCGAAGACATGACTTTGTTTTGACAGCAATTATGCTAAGCTAACACGCTAATATCAAAACAAAACCGGACCATTGTGAAATTAAATCAGTTGAAATCATTCGTATAATGTTAAGGGTTCCCTTATGTAAGAAAAGTCTTAATAATAATGTCCAGGTAATAAGTTCGAATCGACAAAAGAATGTAAGAGAACTCGGCGTTGATTAGCCAGCTAAAGTTAACTGGGCGCCTGTGGGCTTGCTTTTATTTTTTTGGTTTTTTTTGTACCCATTATTAGTCTCACGTTTGTCTGCACTTGGCTAAACATTAACCCGAGAAGGGGGTGAGGCAGGCGGTGGATGTGCGTGGAAAAAAAGCCCACGCCAGTTAGCAGAGATGACGTGTAAAGCAATGGACGCACAAGGCCGCTGACTAGCATTAGCTCGCTAGCTCCAACGCCAGGCTGACGGTTAACATTAGGTGAGCGGATAAATATGTCAACAAAGAATAAACAAGTGTCGATGGCTTAAAACGACATATATATTATATATTATATATATATTAGCGGAGTTATCAAAGGTGAATACGTATTTAACTCACACTTCCTCCATCTTTTATTATAATTTTCTTGGCCAGGAGAATGCTGCGGTTCAGCCGCTTCTTCTTCTTTTTCTCCCCCGTCATTGTTAACTTATGTCCATCCTTGAGCGTCAGCGGGTCATGGCGGCGACTAACAAACGTCAAATAATCACAAATGTCGCCAGTTCATCTTCGTCCAACTAACTAAAGATGATCATTTCTCATCTCTCGCCTCGCTTCAAAAGCCTTCTCTCTCTTTTTCCGGAACCAAACTAAGCTCCGCCCCCCCCCTCTCGCAATACAAAGGCCGCTGACAATTGGGCACGTTCAGTAAGACGTCTTCTGATTGGCTCAAAGGAAATCAGCGGCTTTGGCTTGGCGGGCAAAGCAGCAACGAGACGGAAATGCCATATATGGCAAGGAACGTTCTTTTCCTAAAGTTACATAAAAAAAATAGTGTGAGAGTCCAGTCCATAGTGGATCTAACATAATATTGGGAAAGTCCAGAGAAAACATGAAACTGCTACAGGAAAATACCAAAAAAAGAAAAAAAGCCACCAAAATAGGAGCGCAAGACAAGAAGTAAAACGCTACACACAGGAAAACAGCAAAAAAAAGTCCAAATAAGTCAGGGCGTGATGTGACAGGTGGTGACAGTACACCTACTTTGAGACAAGAGATATATTGATGCATGCTTGGTAATCATACTTGCCAACCTTGAGACCTCCGATTTCGGGAGGTGGGGAGGTGGGGGCGTGGTCGGGGGCGTGGTTAAGAGGGGAGGAGTGTATTGACAGCTAGAATTCACCAAGTCAAGTATTTCATACATTATATATATATATATATATATCCATCCATCCATCCATTTTCTACCGCTTATTCCCTTCGGGGTCGCGGGGGGCGCTGGAGCCTATCTCAGCTACAATCGGGCGGAAGGCGGGGTACACCCTGGACAAGTCGCCACCTCATCGCAGGGCCAACACAGATAGACAGACAACATTCACACTCACATTCACACACTAGGGCCAATTTAGTGTTGCCAATCAATTTATCCCCAGGTGCATGTTTTTGGAGGTGGGAGGAAGCCGGAGTACCCGGAGGGAACCCACGCAGTCACGGGGAGGACATGCAAACTCCACACAGAAAGATCCCGAGCCCGGGATTGAACCCAAGACTACTCAGGACCTTCGTATTGTGAGGCAGATGCACTAACCCCTCTGCCACCGTGAAGCCCCGGATCATTTTTTTTTTCTTCTTAATATATATTGTTATTTGCTGAAGTATATATTTTATATACTATGTTTTATTTAATTAATTTAATTGAGACTATTTTATGCTTTATTTACCTTTTCATTATTATTATTACTATTTTAGTTATTATTATTATTATTATTATTTCCACATTAAGAATATATAATTGAATTGAGTGAGCACTGACGCTCGGAGCTGTGGAGAGAGATCGTTTTTGCCGTGGACTGTGTGTGACGCCCCGTTGTTTTTGTTTCTATTCAAAAAAGGTGAATAAACCCTCCATGATTCAACTCCTGAGTGTGCGCCTCACTACAAGATACACAACGCAGAACAGTGACTGTTACATATACATACATACATATATACATATATATATATATATATATATATACATATATATATATATATATATATATATATATATATATATATTAGAGTTGCGCGGATAGGCAATTATTTCATCCGCAACCGCATCAGAAAGTCGTCAAACATCCGCCATCCACCCGATGTAACATTTGATCAGAACCGCACCCGCCCGTTGTTATATATCTAATATAGACGATGCAAGGCATTAGTGAGGTTATAAAGCTTTTGCCTGTTAAAGAAAGGAGACTGATCCAATGCAGCACAGACATTCGCGTGCCACGCTGTCACGACCCAGACGCACACCAGTGCGCAATCATATGGGAGCCGCGCTGAGCGCACCTCCAAGCGCGTCTCGCTGCCGGCGACGGCCGGGTATGGGCCCGACGCTCAAGCGCCATCCATTTTCAGGGCTAGTTGATTCGGCAGGTGGGTTGTTACACACTCCTTAGCGGGTTCCGACGTCCATGGCCACCGTCCTGCTGTCTATATCAACCAGGGTGAGCCCCACCCCTTTCGTGAGCGCACTGCGCGCGGAGTGACCCCTGTTACGCGCCCCCGGCAACAGGGGTGGCGGGCAGGTAAGCTGCGCGGGTGGAGCGCGCGGAGTGACCCCTGTTACGAGCCCCCGGCCACGGGGGTGGCGGGCAGGTAAGCTGCTTACCTGCTGCGCGTGACGCCGGCCGCGGCGAAGGCGGACGAGGCGGGGTGTCGGTGCGGTGGGCGCAGTGGTGACCCTGGACGTGCGTTGGGCCCTTCTCGCGGATCGCCTCAGCTACGGCTCCCGGTGGGGCCCTCTCGGGGGAAGGGGCCTCGGTCCCGGACCCCGGCGAGGCGTCCCTTCTCCGCTCCGTAAAAGTGTCCATCTCTTTTTTTTTTTTTCTTCTGTTGTGGCATATGCAGCAGGTGCCTGCTCGTTTTTCGTATGTGGGTAACAACATTTAACTATGTATATATATTTCCCAATTGGTTTAACTGCCACCCGCCTGAATCTATTTAAAATCTTTTTTTTTTTTAATTTCAACCACCCGACCCGACCCGCGGATAAAATCTAATTTTTTTTAATTTCATCCGCCCGATCCGCGGATAATCCACGGACTCCGCGGTTGTGCCCGCAAACCGCGCATCTCTAATATATATATATATATATATCCTGAAAATATGCAAACAAAACTGTGTTTGGATAATTGATACTTCAAACTTGCATAAATAAATCTTAAGGAATATAACATAACTTGGCTTCTGAGAGCTTCAAAATTTAGTGAATAAAATGCTAAAGTTGTTGATAAACAAGCAATTATTTTAATAATTAAATATGGTCATTTTAAATGAATTATTATGATCATTTAAAATTAATTATTTCAAATATGTTTATTTTAATGTCAAAATTCTATGGCTGGATGTAATAAGGAGTCATAAAAAATTAAAAATAAAAATACAATTAATTTTGATGTTTTTAGCAAAATATAGTAAAAATGTATTTAGTTTTTTTTTTTTTTTTAAATTAATAAATATCTATTTTTAGGTAAGATAAACATAATAATACAATGTATCTCTAGTCTGGATGATTTAGTTCTTGTCACCTTGTTGTAAAATAAAGGTCAGTTAAAATGTATACTATATTATGAATATGTGTACCGTTTTAGCTAGCTTTCTGACATACTGTTGGTTGTTTACCTCAGTGGTCCCCAACCACCGGGCCGCAGCCCGGTACTGGTCCGTGGATCGATTGGTATCGGGCCGCACAAGAAATATATTTTTTTTTTTTTTTTTTTATTAAATCAACATAAAAAACACAAGATACACTTACAAGTAGTGCACCAACCCAAACAAACTCTCTCCCCCTTTTGTTCTGGGCATTGAACATGAAGACTCTTCCTTCACTGTTCCGAGTGGCCATGAGAGTCTTGGCAGTGCCTGCCTCCAGTGCTCCAGTGGAGCGAGTTTTCAGCCATGGTGGCATCATACTACGCCCCCATCGTGCACAAATGACTGACAGACTCTTGGCTAATTTGGTCTTTTGCAAATGCAATGCAGCATAGGGCCCTGACATATAAAAAGTACAACTTTTTTGTTATGTTCACGTATATGTCATGTTTTTTCAATGTTAACACTTTTGTACAAATAAGTACATTTGCACTTTATTTTTCAATGTGTTTGTTCTGTAAAGGAATGAGTTAATGTTTAAAATGACTGGTTAATAGTGCTATTATAAAGTGCAATGTCAGCACAATTTTCTTTCCTGCAATTTAAAATGCACTTGTTTTAATAAATAAATACAGCGTTTGAAAAGCATACACAATCTGTGTTAATATATTAGTCTGTGGTTAAAAGGACTTGAAAGGACTCGAAACTCAAAATGCAGGACTTAGGACTTGACTTGAGACTTTCCAGTCTTGACTTTGGACTTGACTCGGGGCTTGCCTGTCTTGACTCGGGACTTGACTCGGACTTGAGGGCAAAGACTTGAGACTTACTTGTGACTTGCAAAACAATGACTTGGTCCCACCTCTGGTAAGGAGTCAGAAAAAATAAAAATAAAAATACAATTAATTTAGATGTTTTTAGCAAAATATAGTAAAAATGTATTTCGTTTTTTTTTTTTTTTTTAATTAATATATTTATTTTTAGGTAAGATAAACATAATAATACAATGTATCTCTAGTCTGGATGATTTAGTTCTTGTCACCCTGTTGTCCTCCCGTAGTGAAAAAAGGCTGTCCTCACTCAGGTCCGCATGGAGCTGGAGGGGGCGTGGCCTCCAGCTCCGGCTGAAAATCGGGAGATTTTCGGGAGAATATTTGTCCCGGGGAGGTTTTCGGGAGAGGCGCTGAATTTCGGGAGTCTCCCGGAAAATTCGGGAGGGTTGGCAAGTATGATTCTTAGTGTCTTAGTCAGTAGAAAATTACCTAATTTATTCTGTTTTTGAGGTCTGTTATGTTTTTCGTATTTTTTTTATTTTTTTTGGTGCAGCTGTTACATATACTGTGATATTGTACATGGTAATTGGGATTTGTTATATATTGTATATATTATATAAAATATAATATATCAGTATATATTATATAATATGTAAATGTTACATATGTTATATATATGTTTATAAAAAGGGATCCAAGCACATACAGTAGATTACATGCCCCGCCTCTTTGGCAGATCAGAGTCACGTGACTTAAAACTCGAAACATCATTGGCTGCTTCTTAGACAGGATCGATTGCTTCAGTCTTAATTTACCGTGAGTGATTTTCGCGTTTTGAAGCAGCAAATCTTTCTGCACTGACATTTTTTTACACTGAATTTTAAAAACACACCCATTTTGCTGGCATTAAAAAAAAAAATTAGATTTGTAGCATAATTTAAAGTAAAAAAAGTTCAGCTCTCAAAATTTAAATGCAAAAAAAAATCAAGTTGCATAAATTCAATGTCAAAAAAGGCTTTCGTAATAAAGTATATTATACTGACCTGCTCAGTGGCCTTGTGGTGAGAGTGTCCGCCCTGAGATCGGTAGGTCGTGAGTTCATTACCTCCCTGCTTGGCACTCAGCATCAAGGGTTGGAATTGGGGGTTAAATCACCAAAAATTATTCCCGAGCGTGGCCACCGCTGCTGCTCACTGCTCCCCTCACCTCCCAGGGGGTGGACAAGGGTGATGCAGAGGACAAATTTCACCACACCTAGTGTGTGTGTGTGTGACTATCATTGGTACTTTAACTTAACTATACCACATGGAGAGGAGCCAGATGAGGTGGTTCGGGCATCTGGTCAGGATGCCACCCCAACGCCTCCCTAGGGAGGTGTTTAGGGCACGTCCCACTGGTAGGAGGCCACGGGCAAGACCCAGGACACGTTGGGAAGACTATTTCTCCCGGCTGGCCTGGGAACGCCTCGGGATCCCTCGGGAGGAGCTCGACGAAGTGGCTGGGGAGAGGAAAGTCTGGGCTTCTCTGCTTAGGCTGCTGCCCCCGAGACCTGACCTCGGATAAGCGGAAGAAGACGGAATGGTGTCAGAATAATTGTATCTAAGTTATCACAAAACTTTTTAATGAGTTCCCGACGAGCAGACAAAAGCTGTCTTTGAACCTACCAAGAAGGCTTGTAAAACTCCACTGTGTAGGATGGGAAGCAACATGACGGTGTTCTGTTTCTTTCATGTATGGTAATCAACAGATATTGTCTTGACCCAAGGACTACAAAGCGGAGAGGAAGCAGGGCCTGACTCCCCTCAAGGCGACCTTTTCTTTGAACTGCTTTAATCAAAGGCGATGGCTATTTACGACCCCCGTCCCTTAGAAACAGCTGTTGCCATGTAATCAGGGAAAGTCCAAATAAAAGAGGAGGCGTACAATCTTTCGCCAGAGCGTGGTGGAGACTGTACAAGAGTACAATCCAGACGCGCTCTCCTCAATTGAGCCAAATTTTAATGATGTCTCTGTTTAATTCCTTGCTTCTTGTCTTGGTTTAATAGATGTCATCAGTGTTTGAACCTGACAGATGGATGAACATGGGTGAGAAGCAGATTAAGAGGCAATTGAAAATGGTCAGTTTATTTTAAGCAACAGGTCAAAATGTAGTTTGTTTCCCGTTATGCAACCTATATACAAAGTTCCTGTAGCGGCATGCATACGTGGGCAAAATGAACAAATGCACATTATATCAGTCTAAAAAAAAAACGAGGGATCAGTCATAGCAAAATAACCAAAGGCATCAAGGTGAACTTACTCTATGTACAATTCCACAACAGTGTTTTTGTGCAGTAATCAGCCTTTTTGTTGTTGTTGGTCCATACCAGTACCATAGGTGCTGTACATGTAGGGAATAGGAAAACATATATATTTTATTTTATCCTCCAAAATAGGTACCTTAATACAAACAAAAAGTGAACATACAATGTTGAAATACGAGTAAAATCCCATGCAGACGTAGTGGTGCTGAGTCTTAAATACACAGTACAGTACATCACGCCGTTGCCATAGCAGCACTGACCAGATGGTAAAGGTTTTACAACACAAAGTGCACACCTCTTGTTTCCCCTCTTCTTCAGGGGATTGCAGTGGCGCTTGGTGGTGTGGACAGGCCCGTAGAGTCGTCCTCCTCCTGGTCGATGTAAGGAAATTTCAAGGTTGCCAAAATTCCCGCTGAAAGTGGCATCCTTCAAAGAGGCTTTAAAGCCGTCGGTGGGCGTTGTTGGGTTGTTTGCTGCAGTCACACACACCACATGACTCAATAGGGTTATTTGACTAACGATATGAGGCAATATTACGCCAAAAATATACAAACCCTGTTTCCATATGAGTTGGGAAATTGTGTTAGATGTAAATATAAACGGAATACAATGATTTGCAAATCCTTTTCAACCCATATTCAATTAAATGCACTACAAAGACAAGATACTTGATGTTCAAACTCATAAACTTTATATATTTTTTTTGCAAATAATAATTAACTTAGAATTTCATGGCTGCAACACGTGCCAAAGTAGTTGGGAAAGGGCATGTTCACCACTGTGTTACATCACCTTTCCTTTTAACATCACTCAAACGATTGGGAACTGAGGAAACTAATTGTTGAAGGTTTGAAAGTGGAATTCTTCCCATTCTTGTTTTATGTTGAGCTTCAGTCGTTCAACAGTCCGGGGTCTCCGCTGTCGTATTTTATGCTTCACACATTTTCGATGGGAGACAGGTCTGGACTGCAGGCGGGACCAGGAAAGTACCCGCACTCATTTTTTACGAAGCCACGCTGTTGTAACACGTGCTGAATGTGGCTTGGCATTGTCTTGCTGAAATAAGCAGGGGCGTCCATGAAAAGGACGGCGCTTAGATGGCAGCATATGTTGTTCCAAAACCTGTATGTACCTTTCAGCATTAACGGTGCCTTCACAGATGTGTAAGTTACCCATGCCTTGGGCACTAATGCACCCCCATACCATCACAGATGCTGGCTTTTGAACTTTGCGTCGATAACAGTCTGGATGGTTCGCGTCCCCTTTGGTCCAGATGACACAATGTCGAATATTTCCAAAAACAATTTGGTCCAGATGACACAATGTCGAATATTTCCAAAAACAATTTGAAATGTGGACTCGTCAGACCACAGAACACTTTTCCACTTTGCATGAGTCCATCTTAGATGATCTCGGGCCCAGAGAAGCCGGCGGCGTTTCTGGGTGTTGTTGATAAATGGCTTTCGCTTTGCATAGTAGAGCTTTAACTTGCACTTACAGATGTAGCGACCAACTGTATTTAGTGACAGTGGTTTTCTGAAGTGTTCCTGAGCCCATGTGGTGATATCCTTTAGAGATTGATGTCGGTTTTTGATACAGTGCCGTCTGAGGGATCGAAGGTCACGGTCATTCAATGTTGGTTTCCGGCCATGCCGCTTACGTGGAGTGATTTCTCCAGATTCTCTGAACCTTTTGATGATATTATGGACCGTAGATGTTGAAATCCCTAAATTTCTTGCAATTGCACTTTGAGAAACGTTGTTCTTAAACTGTTTGACTATTTGCTCACACAGTTGTGGACAAAGGGGTGTACCTCGCCCCATCCTTTCTTGTGAAAGACTGAACATTTTTTGGGAAGCTGTTTTTATACCCAATCATGGCACCCACCTGTTCCCAATTAGCCTGCACACCTGTGGGATGTTCCAAATAAGTGTTTGATGAGCATTCCTCAACTTTATCAGTATTTATTGCCACCTTTCCCAACTTCTTTGTCACGTGTTGCTGGCATCAAATTCTAAAGTTAATGATTATTTGCAAAAAAAAAGAAAAAGTTTATCAGTTTGAACATCAAATATGTTGTCTTTGTAGCATATTCAACTGAATATGGGTTGAAAAGGATTTGCAAATCTTTGTATTCCGTTTATATTTACATCTAACACAATTTCCCAACTCATATGGAAACGGGGTTTATACAAATAAAGTATTTAAACCCAAGTATTTAAACAAATAAAATATATGTGTTCATCTAATGCACAAGTGTCAAACTCAAGGCCCGGGGGCCAGTTCTGGCCCGCCACATTATTCTATGTGGCCTGGAAAAAATGGGTTTCAATAAAATACTTTTTTATTTTTATTTTTTTGGTATCGGGACTTCACGGTGGCAGAGGGGTTAGTGCATCTGCCTCAAAATACGAAGGTCCTGAGTAGTCTTGGGTTCAATCCCGGGCTCGGGATCTTTCTGTGTGGAGTTTGCATGTCCTCCCCGTGACTGCGTGGGTTCCCTCCGGGTACTCCGGCTTCCTCCCACTTCCAAAGACATGCACCTGGGGATAAGTTGATTGGCAACACTAAATTGGCCCTAGTGTGTGGATGTGAGTGTGAATGTTGTCTGTCTATCTGTGTTGGCCCTGCGATGAGGTGGTGACTTGTCCAGGGTGTACCCCGCCTTCCGCCCGATTGTAGCTGAGATAGGCTCCAGCGCCCCCCGCGACCCCAAAGGGAATAAGCGGTAGAAAATGGATGGATGGATGGTATCGGGACAACACTATTTTATACTAGGTCGCTTGCAAACACTGTAGTCCCTCCAAGAATTTGAAATGTCGCAATCGACCACACTGTAGTCCCTCCAAGAATTTGAAATGTCGCAATCGACCAAAGCCGCACATTTTGGCCAATCAGCTTCATTTTGACCGATCAAATGTATCTCTGAGCGGCGCTATCAACTGTCTAATCCACAGGTGTCAAACCCAAGGCCCGGGGGCCCGCCACATTATTCTACGTGGCCTGCGAAAGCCTGGAAAAAATGGGTTTCAATAAAATGCTTTCTTATTTTAATTTTTTTTCCTAAATGCATTCGTTCTGTCAATTTTGACAGGAAAAAAAATACATATTATAAACTTTAATATTATCTGATTATGCCAATTATATACTGTATAGCAAAACTATTTTTGTGAGATAAAAGCAAATAGTTCAATATCTGCTTGTCACCTTTATTTATGATTTTAAAGCAAGTTATGCATATAAACATCTAATAATCAAATGCATATGCATTTTGATTAATCACAGGTTATTACTCGCATGCATAATGTAAAATAATTTTTAAAAAGCGGCCTTCTGAAAGAAGCCATGACTGCGATGTGGCCCTCAATGAAAATGGGTTCGACACCCCTGATCTAAAGTGTCCATTTTCATACCCAATTCTCATTAAACTGTATAGTAAGTCTCACAAAATAATTTTTTAACAAAAATATCTTTATTTTGGCATTTATTAATTATTAAAAATATGTATGTTATTGTTCTGTTTTTATTATTCAGGGCACAATAATGAACAATCTGCTCTGCAGACTGTAAATAAGCAAGATTATAGCAGAGTTGCACTTGGGAGCAAGATGGTTCAAGTGCCTTGCTCAAAGGACACAACCGCGGCGGCAAGAATGGTGGAAGCTGGATTCGTACCAGGAACCCTCCAGTTTCTGGACGGCCGCTCTACCATCTGAGCCACACTGATTTATCAACTGTTAAAAACCAACGATTAATTATTGTTACACTGTCTATTAATATTGTTATCAATTGTTAGTAAAATGATTATTTTGTTGTATTGTACATGATGCAACACCGGCAACGAGGCGGTATAGCTCGGTTGGTAGAGCGGCCGTGCCAGCAACTTGAGGGTTCCAGGTTCGATTCCGGCTTCCGCCATCCTAGTCACTGCCGTTGTGTCCTTGGGCAAGACATTTTACCCACCTGCTCCCAGTGCCACCCACACTGCTTTAAATGTAACTTAGATATTGGCTTTCACTATGTAAAAGCGCTTTGAGTCACTAGAGAAAAGCGCTATATAAATATAATTCACTTCACTTCAATTCGTTTTGTTTAAATTGACGGTTATATTTATGTCCACTTTACTTTTGTTTTTAATATACAACTATATTTTTGTAATAAAAAAATATGGTAACACTTTAGTATGTGGAACATATTCACCATTAATTAGTTGCTTATCAAAGGGGAACATTATCACAATTTCAGAAGGGTTAAAACCATTAAAAATCAGTTCCCAGGGGCTTATTTTATTTTTCGAAGTTTTTTTCAAAATTTTACCCATCACGCAATATCCCTAAAAAAAAGCTTCAAAGTGCCTGATTTTAACCATCGTTATATACACCCGTCCATTTTCCTGTGACGTCACATAGTGATGCCAACACAAACAAACATGGCGGAAAGAACAGCAAGCTATAGCGACATTAGCTCGGATTCAGACTCGGATTTCAGCGGCTTAAGCGATTCAACAGATTATGCATGTATTGAAACGGATGGTTGTAGTGTGGAGGCAGGTAGCGAAAACGAAATTGAAGAAGAAACTGAAGCTATTGAGCCATATCGGTTTGAACCGTATGCAAGCGAAACCGACGAAAACGACACGACAGCCAGCGACACGGGAGAAAGCGAGGACGAATTCGGCGATCGCCTTCTAACCAACGATTGGTATGTGTTTGTTTGGCATTAAAGGAAACTAACAACTATGAACTAGGTTTACAGCATATGAAATACATTTGGCAACAACATGCACTTTGAGAGTGCAGACAGCCCATTTCAGGCGCGCTAAGAACATATATTTTTCCACGATTTCAGCACTCAGGTTAACCATACCGCGAGTAATGAATAAAGTTTTCATCAATTAATATATTCTGTAGACATACCCTCATCCGCTCTCTTTTCCTGAAAGCTGATCTGTCCAGTTTTGGAGTTGATGTCAGCAGTGTTGGGTTAGTTACTGAAAACCAGTAACTAGTTACAGTTACTAGTTACTTTATTTCAAAAATTACTCAGTTACTAACTCAGTTACTTAAACCAAAAAGTAATGCGTTACTGTGAAAAGTAACTATTTAGTTACTTATATATATATATATATATATTTTTTTTTTAAGGCCCCATTTAATGCCCTTTTAGCCTTCATGTCAGTACTGTTATTGCACTGGAGAATAATACAATCTGTTGATCAACTTGACATGCATTTGCATCACTCAACTCTGCTAAGCCATGTGGTCTACATACAACACACAAAGACAAAGATATGTTTTGAAGGGCCAATTTGTTTCAGACCAGAACAAATTGACAAAACTATTTTAAATAGCTGCAACTTAACATACATAAGTAACAAACAGCATAATAACAACATAGCTGTAAAACAAGAAAGGCACACACTACATACATAAAGCCTAACCAGGCGTTTTTTTATCTCAAGGAATTCTGAAATAAAATCATGTCTGAAGCCCAGAACACTCTACACATTTCCCCACTTAGTTTAGAGAAAAGGAAATATTAGCCTGGCCCACTAGCATCCCTCTTTAGGTTTGTGAACTTTATAGTCTAAACATTTAGAGTGATGTGATAATCAAACACTCTAAAAGTCTAAAATGAAAGAGTATATAAGAATTGACAGAGTGTGTGTACCTTCAGTGTGCAGTGCCTCATTAAAATCCAGCCGCTGTTGGAGGTGGAGGTGAAGTGTGTGTCTCTTTACTAGCTTCGTCAAAGCATGTTGTTTTTGTCGCTGTTTCAGCATATTTGAAACTTACATTTAACTAAAATGTTCTTTTCTTTGTGGTCGATAAAAGAAACGTACTGAAAATATCTCCATTTTAAGAAACTCGGCTTCGGGGTTTGCCATGACGTCTTGATAGTAGACACAGACACGCCCCCCCCCCCCCCCCCCCCACACACACACACACACGTACACACAGACAGCGCGCGGCGCGCCTCTTTTTTGTCGCCTCTTCAGCAGCGCTGCAACACTCAGATCTTCTCCGTTTCTAGCCGATACTACATAAAAAATAACGCAAAATAACGCAGTAACGCATCATGTAGTAACGGTAACGGAGTTACTGAATATAAAAAATAACGCGTTAGATTACTAGTTACCGCCGATAGTAACGGCGTTACAGTAACGCGTTACTTTAGTCCCAACACTGGATGTCAGCATTTGCTTTGAGTGTCGCAGGATATCCACACATTCTTGCCATCTCTGTCGTAGCATAGCTTTCGTCGGTAAAGTGTGCGGAACAAACGACTGACCATTTCGTCGGCTTTCCCCACAGCCTCGTATTTTGAACAAATTTCGTCCAATTTCTTGCCACTTTCGCATCTTTGGGCCACTGGTGCAACTTGAATCCGTCCCTGTTCGTGTTGTTACACCCTCCGACAACACACCGACGAAAGTGAGAAAATGGCGGATTGCTTCCCATTGTGACGTCATCGCTCCGAGAGCGAATATTAGAAAGGCGTTTAATTTGCCAAAATTCACCCATTTAGAGTTCGGAAATTGGTTAAAAAAATATATGGTCTTTTTTCTGCAACATCAAGGTATATATTGACGCTTACATAGGTCTGGTGATAATGTTCCCCTTTAACATGCAAATTAGTAACATATTGGCTCTTAATTAGTCATTATTAAGTACTTATTAATGCCTTATTCTGCATGGCCTTATTATACAAGCAGTAAGCCATTAACTAAGAGTCTTCCCTCAATAACCTCAGAATTATTGCTTATTAGTAACCCTAACCCTTGTATGTTCCCCTAGTGTCCAAATAACTCTACATTAAGTCTTTGTTAATTTGATAAGCAACTAATTAATGGTGAATATGTTCCCCATACTAAAGCGTTACCAAAATATTTTGCTGGAAAAACATTTTCCATATACTTAAGTGTTAAAAATTACTTTATACATTTTAATCTAAAAAAAAAAAAAAAAGAAGAAAAAAAGATTTGTTGTGTATATTAAGTCTTGGATAGCTCCAAAACATTTATTATTAAATTTATATGTGTGTGTGAATGGGTAAATGTAGAAGTAGTGTCAAAGCGCTTTGAGTACCTTGAAGGTAGAAAAGCGCTATACAAGTACAACCCATTTATCATTTATTTATTTATTGCCTTTATAAAGAGGTTTCATCTGGCCCCAAAATCCACTTAACCTCTTAAGGCTCAAGCAGTTTGTTTACACACTTTTTTTTATTTCTCTTTGCTATTTGGGCTTATTGGACCCCAATTAGAATAAAAACTAAGAATCATCTTTTGATATGATGTACCGTCTTTTTCGGAGTATAAGTCGCTCCGGAGTATAAGTCGCACCGGCCGAAAATGCATAATAAAGAAGGAAAAAAACATATATAAGTCGCACTGGAGTATAAGTCGCATTTTTTGGGGAAATGTATTTGATAAAAGCCAACACCAAGAATAGACATTTGAAAGGCAATTTAAAATAAATCAAGAATAGTGAACAACAGGCTGAATAAGTGTACGTTATATGAGGCATAAATAACCAACTGGTATGTTAACGTCATTGGCGTTGTTAGGCCTATTTTAGGGGGGCTCAAGCCCCCCTAAAATATTCTTAAGCCCCCCTAAATAATTTGGTGTTATATATTTTATTTATTTTTTTTTTTTTTACAAATACATATTCATTATAAAGTGGCCCAAATATGAGTTTAAATAAATAATCATATAACCTGTTATTATTCACTCAGTTTCCCGTCACTTCGTAGCGTAAGGTAGAGAGCCCCTTTAGTGCGTCGGTATCCAATCCATTCCACTTGTTCATATAGAAAATGCCCACATCACTCAAATTCCAGTCCGCATTTTCTCTGCGACCTTGCTTGCGGTCCTGCAGGTGTACGAAGCACATTATCTTCCTGTACAATGAGTGAAGCTGCACAAAACCTTGTGTGTGCAATTGTAAATTTAGTTTTTAAGTTTTGTGTTTCTTGTAGAATCTATATAAAGTAATGTACATTAGCCTATTCTTAAAATAATGAAAAAAACATCATTAAATATATTTGTTTTATTGTATTGTTACATTAATAGCTATTGTATTATTATAGGATGGCTTGTTAAACATTTCATAGGATTTTCAGAGGGAGGAAAAACCAAGACATTTAATATAAAATGTAAAATGAATAAATACATAAAAAGAAAAAGAAAAAAAATGGTTAAAAGCCATCGTCCCGGGGAGCATTTCATTTCGTCCCGTGCATTTAAAAAAAAAAATAATAACAATGAATAATTTCTAAGTCTTTGTTAGCCGTTTGTGAAGTTTTGTGCTTGTGCGTAACATTCGCTCGCATCCTGTGCATCTCCTGGGGGCTAAGCCCCCTCTGTCCTTAAAAGCTAGTGACGCCCCTGGTTAACGTAACATATTATGGTAAGAGTCATTCAAATAACTATAACATATAGAACATGCTATACGTTTACCAAACAATCTGTCACTCCTAATCGCTAAATCCCATGAAATCGTATACGTCTAGTCTCTTACGTGAATGAGATCAATAATATTATAATGTGTTAATCATTTCACACATAAGTCGCTCCTGAGCATAAGTCACACCCCCTGCCAAACTATGAAAAAAAACTGCGACTTATAGTCCGAAAAATACGGTGCTTAGTCCATAAGTACACAAACGTGTACTTCATGTTTAGTGACATGCTAATTCTTATTTTTACACTTTTTTTTCTTCCAAATTCCATTGTATGTTATACTCTTCTGACACCACCAGATGGCAGTATAAGTGTCCACATAAGCGGCCATAAGACCCCAATTCAGTAGTGTACACAATCTTGGAAATAACGGCTAAAAGGTGCTGTCCACGCATGTGGCCACTAAGCCTTTAGAGGTTTTTAATGTGAAAAACAAGAAGTGGGCAAGAGATGAGCACATTTACATGAAGTTTGCACGAAGTGAACTTCCTGCAGATTATTTTCATCCACTAAAACGACACGCATGACAGCTACAAAGTTGTGCAGATGCAGCCCATGCAGGGAAGAACTGCTCCCACAGCATCTATAAAGCCCCAGAGGAAGCTCAGAACACCTTACCTCCTCACTGACACTCTGAGTCCAGACTGCCCAGACGGTCATCAAGACTCTCGTTGCTCATGGATGAAGAAGAGTCCAGGATCTCATTGTCCGAGTTCTCCTGCTCCAGGTCGGGTAGCCTGCAGGCCAGGTCCAGCCTGGCGAGGTGGACACTTATCAAAACACCCAGCAACGCAATCTAAGAAGTATTTCATTCTTACTTTTCTTGCTTGATGGACTTGATTCTTTCAATCAGAGTACTCTCCTCGGAATCAGTTTGGTCCGGAATGTTCAACTCGGAAGGTTTTTCTACAACCTGCAGAGACGAAAGAAGCAGTTTGAGTGTTCAGATTGTCTTAGAATATGTTTCGCCTGAAGCAGACCTGGGAAAATTAAGGCCCGGGGGCCACATGCTTCAGCTTTTCAATCTGGCCCGCCGGACATTCCCAAATATTTATTTAGATGTTTAAGATGTAAAGTGTAGCTGCCATTATGATGTGCAGTGATGTTTTCTAATGACCGTAAGTCTTCAACTATACTAAGTCTTTCAATGCTTGGAATCTGCATGATATACTAGTTACTATGGTCATCTAATGAGTTACTATGGTCATCTAATGAGTTACTATGGTCATCTAATGAGTTACTTTGGAAATCTAATGAGTTACTTTGGCAATCTAATGAGTGACTATGGTCATCTAATGAGTTACTATGGTCATCTAATTAATTACTATGGTAATCTAATGAGTTACTTTGGCAATCTAATTAGTTACTTTGGCAATCTAATTAGTTACTATGGTCATCTAATGAGTTACTATGGTCATCTAATGAGTTACTTTGGCAATCTAATGAGTTACTTTGGCAATCTAATGAGTTACTATGGTCATTTAATGAGTTACTATGGCAATCTAATGAGTTACTTTGGCAATCTAATGAGTGACTATGGTCATTTAATGAGTGACTATGGTAATCTAATGAGTTACTATGGTCATCTAATGAGTTACTATGGTCACCTAATTACTATGGTCATCTAATGAGTTACTATGGTCATCTAATGAGTTACTTTGGCAATCTAATGAGTTACTTTGGCAATCTGAGTTACTATGGTCATCTAATGAGTTACTATGGTAATCTAATGAGTTACTATGGTCATCTAATGAGTTACTATGGTCATCTAATGAGTTACTATGGTCATCTAATGAGTTACTATGGTCATCTAATGAGTTACTATTGTCATCTAATGAGTTACTTTGGCAATCTAATGAGTTACTTTGGCAATCTAATGAGTTACTATGGTCATCTAATGAGTTACTATGGCAATCTAATGAGTTACTTTGGCAATCTAATGAGTTACTTTGGCAATCTAATGAGTTACTATGGTCATCTAATGAGTTACTATGGTCATCTAATGAGTTACTTTGGCAATCTAATGAGTTACTATGGTCATTTAATGAGTTACTATGGCAATCTAATGAGTGACTATGGTCATTTAATGAGTGACTATGGTAATCTAATGAGTTACTATGGTCATCTAAGGAGTTACTATGGTCATCTAATTAATTACTATGGTAATCTAATGAGTTACTATGGTCATTTCATGAGTTACTATGGTAATCTAATGAGTTACTTTGGCAATCTAATGAGTTACTTTGGCAATCTAATGAGTTACTTTGGCAATCTAATGAGTTACTTTGGCAATCTAATGAGTTACTATGGTCATCTAATGAGTTACTATGGTCATCTAATGAGTTACTATGGTCATCTAATAAATTACTATGGTCATCTAATGAGTTACTACGGTCATCTAATGAGTTACTACGGTCATCTAATGAGTTACTACAATCATCTAATGAGTTATTATGGTCATCTAATGAGTTACTATGATCATCTAATTAGTTACTATGGTCATGTAATGAGTTACTATGGTCATGTAATGAGTTACTATGGTCATGTAATGAGTTACTATGGTCATCTAATGAGTTACTATGGTCAACTAATGAGTTAGAGTAAGAGAAAGAAGAGTGAGGGAAGCCATCAGGTTGAAAAACCATCCCTGACCAGAGGAGGTGGTCTGCGACGCCAACTGTCTTCCACATACAACACTGTCCTTTCAACCATTCTTAAAAGACTCTGCAATTTAACCTCCAACAAACAATAAGAGTTCGAAACATTTTGGTCACAGAAGGTGTGCCATTTGTTTACAACTGAACACAATGCTTACGCGGGGGATTCAGACTAATTTGGTGGTAGTGGATCCACAGCGATGGTTCTGGCACACCATACCTCAATGCCAACGAGGGGAAATCACACTTCAACGACAGTTAGGATGAGAAGGCGCACAAGTGTACGGATTCTGGCCACGTAGTACACAGAATCCGTATAAAAGTATACATACAGCAATGTTAATATCTGCTTACATGTCCCTTGGCAAGTTTACCTGCAATAAGGCGCTTTTGGTAGCCATCCACAAGCTTCTGCCTCAATTTCTGACCACTCCTCAGGCTAGAATTAAGGTTTTAGAATGGCCTTCCCAAAGTCCTGACTGGACAATGCTGAAGAAACAAGTCCATGTCAGAAAACCAACACATTTAGCTAAGCTGCACCAATGTTGTCAAGAGGAGTGGTCAAGTGGTCAAGCAGAAGCTTGTGGATGGCTACCAAAAGTGCCTTATTGCAGGTAAACTCATACCTGCCAACTTTTGAAATCAGAAAAACCTAGTAGCCAGGGTCCAGGGGTTGCAGGCCCCGGTAGGTCCAGGACAAAGTCCTGGTGGGGGGTTCAGGCTTCTCCCCCCCGACGCAAAATGATTATTAGCATTCAGACAGGTTAAAATGTTGCTAAAACCATCACTTTTCTATCAGTCACAGTGACTTTTCAAAACAAAAATATTACAGCAAAAATCATATGGGTTGTTTGACATGTTTATTCTGTAAGCTAACTTCAATAGTTTGAAATTATTTTGACAGTTAATGCCAGTTATCCTGTCAACCTTTCACAAGACTTCAATTTGTTAATTGAAAGTATAAACAGTATAAACACTTTTTACAGTAAACAAATGGTAAAACAGTACTAAACAATTCCATTAAAAAAAAAATTGGTGTCATTATTAACTTTCTGTCCAAGCTTGTATAATCTACTGCCTTGTTCAATTGTATAAAATATTCTGTGCCTAAAATTCACATTTCTATCACAATTATCATACTGTAAACATGGTAAGCTAACTTCATTAAAATTAATAGTCCTGTCAATAGCATGGAATTACAATTCAAATGTAGTTTTTTTGTAAGCCTTTCAAAAGAATTCAAAATATGAAAAAATTAATGAAAATTAATTTAAGCCATCAGACACTTGAAAAGTGGCACATCACATCTCTAATGTAATCATTTTAACTTTTCAACAGAAATAGCACTTCAAAAATATTAAGGACATACTTCTGTATTTTGGTAGTTATGCTGTCAACATTTAACAAGATTTCTTCAACTTGGACTTGAAAGCATAAATAGTATAAACACTTTTAACAGTATAACAGTACTAAACAATTCCAATAGATAACATTGGTGTCATTACCTTTTTGTGGCTAAAATCCGAAAAACTTTGAAAGTTTTCCACTTGTATCGCTAGCAACGGCATTAGACTTGTGTTTTTTTGTCCCAACGTGGTCTTTTACATCGCTAATTCCTCCGTGTCCGATCGAAAAATCTTGTCTGCACAAGGTGCAATTTGCGTAGTTTTCACCCTTTTTGGAACGGATAATTATTCCCGGATAGGCTTTTGAATATTCTTCACGGAATGACTGCAGTTTTCTCTTCGGTTTAAGACTCGTTTGCGATTTTTCTCCGGCTGATTCCATGATCGTTCGCTCGTTTTGGAAACAATGGCAACAGGTGCCTCGTGCTTGGCAGCGGTGCTATAAATAGCCTCGCGCATGGCATTCGGAATGGCTCGATAGGAAGTTACGGGAAGCAGTGTCGATTGTCATTGTTGTTACGCGATTTCGTGAATAAAACTTAAATACATTTTTTTTTTTTTAATTAATGAAAAACCGTATTTTTTTATCACTGCAACCGTAACCCGGAATAGGTTGATGAAAACCGTACTAATTACGGGAAAACCGGAGTAGTTGGCAGGTATGTAAACTTGCCAAGGGACATGGGAATAAGCGGTAGAAAATGGATGGATGGATGTAAGCAAATATTAACATTGCTGTATGTATACTTTTGACCCAGCACATTTTCAGTAGACCCATAATAAATGATAAATGATAAATGGGTTGTACTTGTATAGCGCTTTTCTACCTTCAAGGTACTCAAAGCGCTTTGACACTACTTCCACATTTACCCATTCACACACACATTCACACACTGATGGCGGGAGCTGCCATGCAAGGCGCTAACCAGCACCCATCAGGAGCAAGGGTGAAGTGTCTTGCTCAGGACACAACGGACATGACGAGGTTGGTACTAGGTGGGGATTGAACCAGGGACCCTCGGGTCGCGCACGGCCGTTCTTCCACTGCGCCACGCCGTCCCTCCAAATTCATAAAAGAAGCAAACTTCATGAATGTTTTTTGTGACCAACAAGTATGTGCTCCAATCACTACATCACAAAAAAATAAGGGTTGTAGAAATGATTGGAAAGTCAAGACAGCCATGACATGATGTTCTTTACAAGTGTATGTACACCAGGGGTGCTCACTTTTTCTGCAGGCGAGCTACTTTTCAATTGATCAAGTCGTGGGGATCTACCTCATTCATTTATATAATTTATATTTACTTATTTATGAAATATATGTTTTTGTTAATAAGTTAAAGGTGTTAAATGATAATGCAAGCATGTTTAACACATATAGTTAATATTGTTAATAAATTAAAGGTGTTTAATGATAATACAAGAATGTTTAATACATATAGTTAATATTGTTAATAAATTAAAGGTGTTTAATGATAATACAAGTATGTTTAATACACATAATTAATATTGTTAACAAGTTAAAGGTGTTTAAAGATAATGCAAGCATGTTTAACACATATAGTTAATATTGTTAACAAGTTAAAGGTGTTTAAAGATAATACAAGCATGTTTAACACATATAGTTAATATTGTTAACAAGTTAAAGGTGTTTAATGATAATACAAGCATGTTTAACACATATAGTTAATAAGTTAAAGGTGTTTAAAGATAATACAAGCATGTTTAACACATATAGTTAATATTGTTAATAAGTTAAACGTGTTTAAAGATAATACAAGCATGTTTAACACATATAGATTTCTTTCTTTCATGAAGACAAGAATATAAGTTGGTGTATTACCTGATTCTGATGACTTGCATTGATAGGAATCAGACAGTGGTGCTAAAAACGTCCGCATTTTCGAATGGAGGAGAAAAAAAGTCCTCCTTTCTGTTCAATACCACATGAAAGTGGTTGGTTTTTGGCATCTTATTTGTCCAGCTTCCGTACTCCTTTGTATACACTTTACAAGAAATACATTGTCGGCAAACTCCGTAGCTTGCTAGCTTGTGCACGCCAGCTTTCTGAGACTCTTGTTTTGTTAGCGCAACTGTGCAACTGTGCAGTCGGTCTTTGGAGTTTTGACGACAGGTACGGCGCCAGAGTCTGTTGAAATAAAGTGTTTCTCGCCTTCCAGTCGCTAATTTTAATGAGCTGGCAGCAGCCAGCGTCATCTCAGAAGACCCTCGGGTGCCGTGAATGTCAATCAAGTGACGTCATAGTGAAGATTTATGATCGCTCATTTTTAGGACTATTTTTTTAATGCCTGGCTGGTGATCGACTGACACACCCTCCGAGATCGACCGGTAGCTCGCGATCGACGTAATGAGCACCCCTGATGTACACTTTTGATCGCGACAGGATGCACTACATCACCATGACAACACTCATTCATGTGACAAGCTTTTTAAAATTTGTCATGGATTTTAATGACATTCACAAGTGTTAGCAAAACTCCATACTTTTCATGCAACCTTTAAAAAAAAAGGCATCATGGCAAGAGGAAGTGCGTAACTTCAAGTGTGTAAAAAACATACTTAGGCGCAAACGGGAGAATAGGAGCCTTAATGAGCAGTGGTCTTTACCGTGTTTTGCCTTTTCAGTTTGAGCTGATTGACTGCCAAGGCCTCGGCGTATTCCAGCTCCTGTATGTTCTGCAACTTCTCCTTGTAGCGTCGTAACTGCTCCGTGATGAGGATCTCTACGCACCTGCACACACATGTGGCACAACACTTGTCTAGCATTAAAAGATTACAGTTGGTACAAAATGCAACTGCTAGACTTTTGACAACTAGAAAGTTTGATCATATTACGCCTATACTGTATATACCTTTATATACATATATACCTATATATACACCTAAACTGGCTCACCTGCACTGGTTACCTGTGCACTTAAGATGTGACTTTAAGGTTTTACTACTTACGTATAAAATACAACAGGGTCTAGCTCCGTCCTATCTTGCTGATTGTATTGTACCATATGTCCCGGCAAGAAATCTGCGTTCAAAGAACTCCGGCTTATTAGTGATTCCCAGAGCCCAAAAAAAGTCTGCGGGCTATAGAGCGTTTTCTATTGGGGCTCCAGTACTATGGAATGCCCTCCCGGTAACAGTTAGAGATGCTACCTCAGTAGAAGCATTTAAGTCCCATCTTAAAACTCATTTGTATACTCTAGCCTTTAAATAGACCCCCCTTTTAGACCAGTTGATCTGCCGTCTCTTTTCTGCACAGATTCGGTGACCACAGATGAGGCGCTAGCTGTCCAAAGTCGGGACCCAGAGTGGACCACTCATCTGTGCATCAGTTGGTGACGTCTCTGCACTGCTGACCTGTCTCCACTCAAGATGATCCCCTGCTGGCCCCATTATGGACTGGACTCTCACTATTATGTTAGATCCACTATGGACTGGACTCTCACACTATTATGTTAGATCCACTATGGACTGGACTCTCACACTAATATGTTAGATCCACTATGGACTGGACTCTCACACTATTATGTTAGATCCACTATGGACTGGACTGTCACTGTTATGTTAGATCCACTATGGACTGGACTCTCACTATTATGTTAGATCCACTATGGACTGAACTGTCATTATTATGTTAAATCCACTATGGACTGGACTGTCACTATTATGTTAGATCCACTATGGACTGGACTGTCACTATTAGATCCACTATGGACTGGACTCTCACTATTATGTTAGATCCACTATGGACTGGACTCTCACTATTATGTTAGATCCACTATGGACTGGACTCTCACTATTATGTTAGATCCACTATGGACTGGACTCTCACTATTATGTTAGATCCACTATGGACTGAACTCTCACTATTATTTTAGATCCACTATGGACTGGACTCTCACACTATTATGTTAGATCCACTATGGACTGGACTCTCACACTATTATGTTAGATCCACTATGGACTAGACTCTCACACTATTATGATAGATCCACTATGGACTGGACTCTCACACTATTATGTTAGATCCACTATGGACTAGACTCTCACACTATTATGATAGATCCACTATGGACTGGACTCTTAACACTATTATGTTATATCCACTATGGACTGGACTCTCACACTATTATGTTAGATCCACTATGGACTGGACTCTCACTATTATGTTAGATCCACTATGGACTGGACTCTCACTATTATGTTAGATCCACTATGGACTGGACTCTCACTATTATGTTAGATCCACTATGGACTGGACTCTCACACTATTATGTTAGATCCACTATGGACTGGACTCTCACTATTATGTTAGATCCACTATGGACTGGACTCTCACTATTATGTTAGATCCACTATGGACTGGACTCTCACTATTATGTTAGATCCACTATGGACTGGACTCTCACACTATTAGGTTAGATCCACAATGGACTGGACTCTCACACTATTATGTTAGATCCACTATGGACTGGACTCTCACACTATTATGTTAGATCCACTATGGACTGGACTCTCACACTACTATGTTAGATCCACTATGGACTGGACTCTCACACTATTATGTTAGATCCACTATGGACTGGACTCACACTATTATGTTAGATCCACTATGGACTGGACTCTCACACTATTATGATAGATCCACTATGGACTGGACTCTCACACTATTATGTTAGATCCACTATGGACTGGACTCTCACTATTATGTTAGATCCACTATGGACTGGACTCTCACACTATTATGTTAGATCCACTATGGACTGGACTCTCACACTATTATGTTAGATCCACTATGGACTGGACTCTCACACTATTATGTTAGATCCACTATGGACTGGACTCTCACTAATATGTTAGATCCACTATGGACTGGACTCTCACTATTATGTTGGATCCACTATGGACTGGACTCTCCCAATATTATGCTAGATCCACTATGGACTGGACTCTCACTATTATGTTAGATCCACTATGGACTGGACTCACACTAATATGTTAGATTCACTATGGACTGGACTCTCACAATATTATGCTAGACTACATCTGCGGTCCCCTCCAAGGTTTCTCATTGTCATCCCATTGGGTTGAGTTTTTCCTTGCCCTGATGTGGGATCTGAGCCGAGGATGTCGTTGTGGCTTGTGCAGCCCTTTGAGACACTCGTGATTTAGGGCTATATAAGTAAACATTGATTGATTGATTGAACACAAAATGTCAGCATGTAGAATTCAACGCATTTTAGGGAAGAGAAATACTCACGTTGTCGTCTTTCCCACGTCCTTCATTCCCAGGAAGGGGTCGTCCGAGTCGGGAGAGCGCAGGATGCACGGGGCGAAGACAATGGCGAGAGAGCTTGGTGACATCTTGTTGTGGTCTTCCTCGTTTGCCACCCTGCAGCAAACCCCACCAAACATTATTTGGACGGCGCATATTCGACACTATGGTGAGTTGTTTATGATCAGTTGTAAAATACACACAGTGTACATGCATTGTACCTGACGAGATGGAAGATAAGTCGCTCCAGTGTGCTGTAATTAGCCAGAGGAAGATCATCAACCTTTTGGTACACCGCCCTTATCCTCTCTGACCTCTCTGGAAGTTCTGCACCACACAAAAGAATACGCACACGTCCGTCAGACAGACGCTGCATGGACTAGAACAGTGGTTCTTAACCTGGGTTCGATCCAACCCTAAGGGTTCGGTGAGTCGGCCTCAGGGGTTCGGCGGAGCCTCCGCCGCGGAGGTCTAGACACAAAATCTTCTCCCTATCACCATATTATTGACACCCCCAAACAATGTTCCCTCTAATTTTCCATATGTGTGAGCAATAGAGATGCGCGGATAGGCAATTATTTCATCCGCAACCGCATCAGAAAGTCGTCAACCATCCGCCCGATCTAACATTTAATCAGAACCGCACCCGCCCGTTGTTATATATCTAATATACCGTATTTTCCGCACCATAAGCCGCCCCGTGCTATAAGCCGCGCCTTCAATGAACGGCATATTTCAAAACTTTGTCCACCTATAAGCCGCCCCGTGTTATAAGCCGCATCTAACTGCGCTACAGGGAATGTCAAAAAAACAGTCAGATAGGTCAGTTAAACTTTAATAATATATTAAAAACCAGCGTTCTAACAACTCTGTTCACTCCCAAAATGTACGGTAATGTGCAAATGTGCAATCACAAACATAGTCAAATTCAAAATAGTGCAGAGCAATAGCAATAACTTAATGTTGCTCGAACGTTAATGTCTCAACACACAAAATAAACATAACACTCACTTTCTGAAGTTATTCTTCATTCATAAATCCCTCGAATTCTTCTCCTACGGTGTCCGAATTAAAAAGTTGGGCGAATACGGGATCCAAAATGGCCGGCTCCGTCTCGTCGAAGTCATTGCCTTCCGGAAAGCTCGGACCACAGTTGTGACCGAAATATCCGCCCAGGCATTTACGATCCACTGGCAGATGTTGGCGTATGTCGTCCGGCGCTGTCTCCCTGTCTTAGTGAATGTGTGTTCGCCTTCGGTCATCCATTGTTCCCACGCCGTTCGCAGTCATGCTTTAAATGCCCTGTTGACACCAATATCGAGCGGTTGGAGTTCTTTGGTTAATCCACCCGGAATGACGGCGAGTGTTGTATTTGTGTGCTTCACTTGTTTTTTGACACCATCTGTGATGTGGGCGCGCATGGAGTCGTATATCAACATGGACGGAGCTGCGTGAAAAAAGCCACCCGGCCTCTTCGCGTAAACTTCCCTTAACCACTCGCTCATCTTTTCTTCATCCATCCATCCCTTCGAGTTAGCTTTTATGATGACGCCGGCTGGAAAGTTCTCTTTTGGCAAGGTCTTCCTTTTGAATATCACCATGGGTGGAAGTTTCTGGCCATTAGCATGGCAAGCTAGAACCACAGTGTGTCGCTTAGTAGGAGCCATTTTGTGGTCTTTACAGATGTAAACACACAAAGGAAATGAAACGTAATACCCGCGCACTTCTTCTTCTATGGGGGCGGGTGCTTACCTTGGCGTAGAAGAAGAAGCACTTCCTCTTCTACGGGGAAAAAAGATAGCGGCTGTTTACCGTAGTTGCGAGACCTAAACTTTATGAAAATGAATCTTAATATTAATCCATATATAAAGCGCACCGGGTTATAAGCCGCACTGTCAGCTTTTGAGTAAATTTGTGGTTTTTAGGTGCGGCTAATAGTGCGGAAAATACGGTAGACGATGCAAGGCATTAGTGAGGTTATAAAGCTTTTGCCTGTTAAAGAAAGGAGACTGATCCAATGCAGCAGAGACATTCAATGCGTGCCACGCTGTCACGGCCCAGACGCACACCAGTGCGCAATCATATGGGAGCCGCGCTGAGCGCACCTCCAAGCGCGTGGAGGTGCGATGTCCCTCGCACCCGCAGCGGCTCCACCCGGGCTCGCGCCCGAGGTTTCAGCGCGCACCGCGGCGTCCATCCTACTCGTCGCGGCCTAGCCCTCGCGGCTCTCGCTGCCGGCGACGGCCGGGTATGGGCCCGACGCTCCAGCGCCATCCATTTTCAGGGCTAGTTGATTCGGCAGGTGGGTTGTTACACACTCCTTAACGGGTTCCGACTTCCATGGCCACCGTCCTGCTGTCTATATCAACCAGGGTGAGCCCCACCCCTTTCGTGAGCGCACTGCGCGCGGAGTGACCCCTGTTACGCGCCCCCGGCAACAGGGGTGGCGGGCAGGTAAGCTGCTTACCTGCTGCGCGTGACGCAGGCCGCGGCGTGGTGTCGGTGCGGTGGGCGCGGTGGTGACCCTGGACGTGCGTCGGGCCCTTCTCGCGGATCGCCTCAGCTACGGCTCCCGGTGGGGCCCTCTCGGGGGAAGGGGCCTCGGTCCCGGACCCCGGCGAGGCGTCCCTTCTCCACTCCGTAAAAGTGTCCATCTCTTTTTTTTTTTCTTCTTCTGTTGTGGCATATGCAGCAGGTGCCTGCTCGTTTTTCGTATGTGGGTAACAACATTTAACTATGTATATATATTTCTGAATTGGTTTAACTGCCACCCGCCTGAATCTATTTAAAATCTAATTTTTTTTTATTTCAACCGCCCGACCCGACCCGCGGATAAAATCTAATTTTTTTTTTTATTTCAACCGCCCGATCCGCTGGTAATCCGCGGACTCCGCGGTTGTGTCCGCAAACCGCGCATCTCTAGTGAGCAAACGCAAAAACTCCTTGATCATTCAGTGGAGCACATGTGAGCGACATCAGACGTGCACATGCACTGTTGTCACACCAGCAGCACACCTGTCCCAAACCTGACTAAATAACAAGTTCCATGTTTTATTTTTATATTCAAATGACAGCAGTCATTTCCATGAGATTATTTTCTAATATAAGTGTTTTGGCCCACTTACAATGACTATAACATATTGTTTTTCATGAGCTGTGTGCTAGTATTGTACAAACACCGTTTCCATATGAGTTGGGAAATTGTGTTTGATGTAAATATAAACGGAATACAATGATTTGCAAATCATTTTCAACCCATATCCAGTTGAATATGCTACAAAGACAACATATTTGATGTTCAAACTGATAAACTTTTTTTTTTGTTGAAAATAATCATTAACTTTAGAATTTGATGCCAGCAACACGTGACAAAGAAGTTGGGAAAGGTGGCAATAAATACTGATAAAGTTGAGGAATGCTCATCAAACACTTATTTGGAACATCCCACAGGTGTGCAGGCTAATTGGGAACAGGTGGGTGCCATGATTGGGTATAAAAACAGCTTCCCAAAAAATGCTCAGTCTTTCACAAGAAAGGATGGGGCGAGGTACACCCCTTTGTCCACAACTGCGTGAGCAAATAGTCAAACAGTTTAAGAACAACGTTTCTCAAAGTGCAATTGCAAGACATTTAGGGATTTCAACATCTACGGTCCATAATATCATCAAAAGGTTCAGAGAATCTGGAGAAATCACTCCACGTAAGCGGCATGGCCGGAAACCAACATTGAATGACCGTGACCTTCGATCCCTCAGACGGCACTGTATCAAAAACCGACATCAATCTCTAAAGGATATCACCACATGGGCTCAGGAACACTTCAGAAAACCACTGTCACTAAATACAGTTGGTCGCTACATCTGTAAGTGCAAGTTAAAGCTCTACTATGCAAAGCGAAAGCCATTTATCAACAACATCCAGAAACGCCGCCGGCTTCTCTGGGCCCGAGATCATCTAAGATGGACTCATGCAAAGTGGAAAAGTGTTCTGTGGTCTGACGAGTCCACATTTCAAATTGTTTTTGGAAATATTCGACATCGTGTCATCCGGACCAAAGGGGAAGCGAACCATCCAGACTGTTATCGACGCAAAGTTCAAAAGCCAGCATCTGTGATGGTATGGGGGTGCATCAGTGCCCAAGGCATGGGTAACTTACACATCTGTGAAGGCACCATTAATGCTGAAAGGTACATACAGGTTTTGGAACAACATATGCTGCCATCTAAGCGCCGTCTTTTTCATGGACGCCCCTGCTTATTTCAGCAAGACAATGCCAAGCCACATTCAGCACGTGTTACAATAGCGTAGCTTCGTAAAAAAAAGAGTGCGGGTACTTTCCTGGCCCCGCCTGCAGTCCAGACCTGTCTCTCATCGAAAATGTGTGGCGCATTATGAAGCGTAAAATACGACAGCGGAGACCCCGGACTGTTGAACGACTGAAGCTCAACATAAAACAAGAATGGGAAAGAATTCCACTTTCAAAGCTTCAACAATTAGTTTCCTCAGTTCCCAATCGTTTATTGAGTGTTGTTAAAAGGAAAGGCCATGTAACACAGTGGTGACCATGCCCTTTCCCAACTACTTTGGCACGTGTTGCAGCCATGAAATTCTAAGTTAATTATTTGCACAAAAAAAATAAAGTTTATGAGTTTGAACATCAAATATCTTGTCTTTGTAGTGCATTCAACTGAATATGGGTTGAAAAGGATTTGCAAATCATTGTATTCCGTTTATATTTAAATCTAACACAATTTCCCAACTCATATGGAAACGGGGTTTGTATGTCTGGGTGGAAAACGAAGAAAAGGAACAGACTTTGCTGAGGGGAAAAAAAGGATAGTGGCACTTGCCAGGGCGAAGCCATGCATATCTGAACTGGTCTCTCAAAGGCAACAGCAGAAGTCACACTGATTTGCAGGTGTGTATTTTCATTTCAGTTCATGCACTGTGTTGGTTTTGTTCTTTGAACAAGGTGATGTTCATGCACGGTTCATTTTGTGCAGCAGTAAAAAAACATAACTTTGTCTTTAATTTGAGAAAAAAAAACACATTTTATTTTTCACTGAAGAAGGGTTCGGTGAATGCGCATATGAAACTGGTGGGGTTCGGTACTCCAACAAGGTTAAGAACCACTGATCTAGAATAATTTAAGTTGTCAACCTCACACGCTGCAATACAGCGTGTGTTTTAAGAAGGCTAAAAAGCCACCTTTTTAGCACAGCTTTTATCTCCGCTCGGGATGGTGTCCTGCTGGCCCCACTATGGACTGGACTCTTACTATTATGTTGGATCCACTATGGACTGGACTCTTACTATTATGTTGGATCCACTATGGACTGGACTCTTACTATTATGTTGGATCCACTATGGACTGGACTCTCACACTATTATGTTAGATCCACTATGGACTGGACTCTCACACTATTATGTTAGATCCACTATGGACTGGACTCTCACACTATTATGTTAGATCCACTATGGACTGGACTCTCACTATGTTAGATCCACTATGGACTGGACTCTCACACTATTATGTTAGATCCACTATGGACTGGACTCTCACACTATTATGTTAGATCCACTATGGACTGGACTCTCACACTATTATGTTAGATCCACTATGGACTGGACTCTCACACTATTATGTTAGATCCACTATGGACTGGACTCTCACTATGTTAGATCCACTATGGACTGGACTCTCACACTATTATGTTAGATCCACTATGGACTGGACTCTCACACTATTATGTTAGATCCACTATGGACTGGACTCTCACACTATTATGTTAGATCCACTATGGACTGGACTCTCACACTATTATGTTAGATCCACTATGGACTGGACTCTCACACTATTATGTTAGATCCACTATGGACTGGACTCTCACACTATTATGTTAGATCCACTATGGACTGGACTTTCACACTATTATGTTAGATCCACTATGGACTGGACTTTCACAATATTATGTCAGACCCACTCGACATCCATTGCATTCGGTCTCCCCTAACATATGCAGTCCTCTCCAAGGTTTCTCATAGTCATTCACAGCGACGTCCCACTGGGGTGAGTTTTTCCTTGCCCTTATGTGGGCTTTGTACCGAGGATGTCGTTGTGGGTTGTGATTTAGGGCTATATAAATAAACATTGATTGATTGATTGATCTAATTTCTTTGCCTTCTTGTTTTTAAATGCACTGCTTGCCTATCGGTTTTATCCAGTGCTTTCATGTTTTTATTTCTATTTTATCTATGTTTCTGTTTTATCTAGTGTGTATCTAGTGTTTTTCATGTTTTATCTAGTGTTTCAAGGTTTCTCATCCCAACACATCTCCTACTTAGTCTTTAACATTTTGAAAAGAAAAACTGGAAATTTAAATTAATCCTGTTTTATGCATGCATGTTCAAAATAAACTCAAATTCAAAACTCAAACTCGAAGGGGAATTGCACCTATTTGCCAAACGTTCACAATCATTATGAAAGACATGACGGATTTAAAAAAAAAAAAGTAAAATATTAAATACATTTGATCAAAAGGCAGCTTACATGGACATACTTGCCAACCTTGAGACCTCCGATTTCGGGAGGTGGGGGCGTGGTCGGGGGTGGGGCGGGGGGCGTGGTTAAGATATATATATATATACAAGAAATACTTGACTTTCAGTGAATTCTAGCTATATATATATTTTTTTTTTTGTATATATATATATATATATATATATATATATATATATATATAAATAAAAGAAATACTTGAATTTCAGTGTTCATTTATTTACACATAAACACACACATGACACTCATCTACTCATTGTTGAGTTAAGGGTTGAATTGTCCCTCCTTGTTCTATTCTCTGTCACTATTTCAGAACACACACATTATACAAATATACATTATAAAATCAATAAGAAAACGGGAGCTCTAATTTGGGAGTCTGAATTAGGATCAGAAGTTCTTAAACATTGCGCACTCACGTCGCCTTCTCACAAACACTTTAGAGTTAGGCTCCACCATCAGAATGTGTACTTAAACTTATAAAGATCACATGGATATTATTCAGTGAGTTGATTCACCAAAACTAACCTGTTATACAGGAGGAAAAAGCACACAGGACGTTTCAATTGTTCACAGACTGGTCGCGCTCATCAGAATGACAAGACACTTCCGGTCTGCAGGTGATCGCATTCAATTGGGAAGAAACGTCCTACTGCCCCCTACTGACCAATGTGAATACTGATAAATGTGTAATGACAGCTCCAAAAACGAATTCAAACCACAAAATAAAATAAATAAATCAACACAAAAATGTGACACATTATGGGTGGGTCACATATGCATGTACAGTAGATGGCAGTATTGTCCTGTTTAAAAGTGTCACAACATTGCTGTTTACGGCAGACGAACTGCTTTACGGCGGACGAAAACGTGACTGCTGTTGTTGTGTGTTGTTACCGCGCTGGGAGGACGTTAATGAAACTGCCTAACAATAAACCCACATAAAAAACCAAGAACTCGTTCTCGATCATTAGCTGTTTATATTGTGGGAAAGCGGACGTGTGAACAGGCTGTCAACACGTCACTCAGGTCCGCATGGAGCTGGAGGGGGCGTGGCCTCCAGCTACGCCTGAATTTCGGGAGATTTTCGGGAGAAAATTTGTCCCGGGAGGTTTTCGGGAGAGGCGCTGAATTTCGGGAGTCTCCCGGAAAATCCGGGTGGGTTGGCAAGTATGACTATGGAGTCTATAAGAGCTGCTCTATTCTGCTTACAAAGCCCTTAAAAAACATCCAAACACCTCCATTAAGGTTTTATATACATGCTGTAAGTATATATGTAATGTAGTAACGGGTGCATTCATAATAACATTCAATATTTACATATTTTGCTCATTTTAAGCATACAAGGTGCATTAATTAAAAAATGTAAAAAAATGTCCTCTTTTTTTTAACAACATCACTGATTATTACTCACTGCAGACTTTGTGAGAGCCAACAAACATAATAAAACATCACTTACTGCGCAATGTCTGCTGTCATTAGGATGTTCATATATTCATAATTAGATGAATGACTCATAATCCTTGTTAAGAAAAGGGAGGTGGAGCCAATCATCTTTTCGTGTCGATCTCACCATTTCTGGGTCTAACTTGTCCGAATACATCCTCAGCCTTCTTCTATCCAGGTGAGAGACATGATTTATGATCTACAGTAAACTTCCAGGGAGCAGGGAAGCGAGGAAACAGCTGACCACTCAATGTAAACATTACACACAAGCTCGTGATCACGACGCCGCTATAAATAGTTTGTCTGCGTTAGCGCTCATAACAACAATATCACTAATACTTGGTTAATATTCAAGTCATGAAATGTAAATGGAGTATTGGATTCGTGGGCGGAATACAGAACCTCCTATTTGGCTTTTATTTACAAGTTAGAATGCATTAAAAAAAAAACATACGCCATGTCTTTCAGAATGATTATGAATAGAGATGTCCGATAATGGCTTTTTTACCGATATTCCGATATTGCCCAACTCTTACTTACCGATATCAACCGATACCGATAGTCGTGGAATTAACACATTATTATGCCTAATTTTGTTGTGATGCCCCGCTGGATGCATTAAACAATGTAACATGGTTTTCCAAAATAAATCAACTCAAGATATGTAAAAAAATGCCAACATGGCACTGCCATATTTATTATTGAAGTCACAAAGTGCATTATTTTTTTTTAACATGCCTCAAAACAGCAGCTTGGAATTTGGGAGAGAGCATGAGGAGGTTAGGTGGGGCGGGGGGTGTATATTGTAGCGTCCCGGAAGAGTTAGTGCTGCAAGGGGTTCTGGGTATTTGTTCTGTTGTGTTTATGTTGTGCTACGGTGCGGATGTTCTCCCGAAATGTGTTTGTCATTCTTGTTTGGTGTGGGTTCACAGTGTGGCGCATATTTGTAACAGTGTTAAAGTTGTTTATACGGCCACCCTCAGTGTGACGTGTATGGCTGTTGACCAAGTATGATTTGCATTCACTTGTGTGTGTGAAAAGCCGTAGATATTATGTGATTGGGCCGGCACGCAAAGGCAGTGCCTTTAAGGTTTATTGGCGCTCTTTACTTCTCCCTACGTCCGTGTACATAGCGGCGTTTTAAAAAGTCATACATTTTACTTTTTGAATCCGATAATTTACGATATTACATTTTAAGGCATTTATCGGCCGATAATATCGGCAGTCCGACATTATTGGACATCTCTAATTACGAACTATAGGCAAAATTCCCCCCCAAAAAGTGCAGTTCCCTTTTAACTTGTGCTAGGTTTTCATCGAGCACATGAACACGCTGAACTGACACCGAAACGTAACACAAGAACAATAGATGAATATGGACTCACCCACGGCATGTAGGAAGTCCTTATAAAGACAAAACGTCATGAGGGGATCAGGCAGCTCTCGGAGCCAACGTTTAAGCAGGCCCGCAATGGTGTGGATGGGGTAGTTCTCCAGGCAGGCGGCCTCGGGGTCTAAAGCGACAAAGGATGAAAACTAAATCTCACTTTTGAGGAAACAAAGGTAAAAAAAAAAAAATCCAGGAAGTCAACTGATTCTTTATGTCTAACCTATCTCCATGATCTGATGGAGCTCCCGAGCGCGGCAGGCTGAGCCGGACTTGCGGTAGAGGCCCTCGGTGTAGAGACCGTTCATCTCCAAGTGCAGAAGCAGCAGCTCCACCACAGCGGGCACCGGGTTAGTCTTGCTGGTCAGGACGCACACGTGCACCCCAAAGTGGAGGGCGCCGGGTACGCTGTCGTCCTGAGAAAAATGATTTGAAAAAGCCGACAAAGTGTTTTGTTTTTTCTTCTTTGTTTCAGCTTTGCTGATTGTTTTACCTGCAGGGCACAGCGTGTTGAGCAGTCGGTGATAATCTTGGTCAAGCATTTCTTGTGGCAAATGACCTTGCAGGCTGCAACAGACACACTAGCGTCACTCACCAGCCACATAAGCTACACCCGCACATTGTAATGCGATGCAGCAACATTTCTATAACAATTATAACGAGGTGTAAGTAAGTATGCAGTGAAAAACCTGCTCAAGTACTGAGTAACTTTCAAATTATTTAGTGGTAATATGTGTATGATGATATAACAGGGATAATGTTAGCATCCATCCATCTTCTTCCGCTTATCCGAGGTCGGGTCGCGGGGGCAGCAGCCTAAGCACGGAAGCCCAGACTTCCCTCTCCCCAGCCACTTCGTCCAGCTCTTCCTGTGGGATCCCGAGGCGTTCCCAGGCCAGCCGGGAGACATAGTCTTCCCAACGTGTCCTGGGTCTTCCCCGTGGCCTCCTACCGGTCGGACGTGCACTAAACATCTTCCTAGGGTGGCGTTCGGGTGGCATCCTGACCAGATGCCCGAACCACCTCATCTGGCTCCTCTCCATGTGGAGGAGCAGCGGCTTTACTTTGAGCTCCCCCCGGATGACAGAGCATCTCATCCTATCTCTAAGGGAGAGCCCTGCCATCAAACTCATTTCGGCCGCTTGTACCCGTGATCTTGTCCTTTCGGTCATAACACAAAGCTCATGACCATAGGTGAGGATGGGAACGTAGATCGACCGGTAAATTGAGAGCTTTGCCTTCCGGCTCAGCTCCTTCTTCACCACAACGGATCGATACAGCGTCCGCATTACTGAAGACGCCGCACCGATCCGCCTGTCGATCTCACCATCCAATCTTCCCTCACTCGTGAACAAGACTCTGAGGTACTTGAACTCCTCCACTTGGGGCAAGATCTCCTCCCCAACCCGGAGATGGCACTCCACCCTTTTCCGGGCGAGAACCATGGACTCGGACTTGGAGGTGCTGATTCCCATCCCAGTCGCTTCACACTCGGCTGCGAACCGATCCAGTGAGAGCTGAAGATCCTGGCCAGATGAAGCCATCAGGACTACATCATCTGCAAAAAGCAGAGACCTAATCCTGCAACCACCAAACCAGATACCCTCAACGCCCTGTCTGCGCCTAGAAATTCTGTCCATAAAAGTATTAACAGAATGGGTGACAAAGGGCAGCCTTGGCGGAGTCCAACCCTCACTGGAAACGTGTCCGACTTACTGCCGGCAATGCGGACCAAGCTCTGACACTGATTATACAGGGAGCGAACGCCACCCTAGCCCCCCCATACATCAACCCCCCCATACTTGCCAACCTTGAGACCTCCGATTTCAGGAGGTGGGGGCCGTGGTTAAGATATATATATAAGAAATACTTGACTTTCAGTGAATTCTAGCTATATATATATATATATATATATATATATATATATATATATATATATAAAATAAATACTTGTACACACACATAACACTCATCTACTCATTGTTGAGTTAAGGGTTGAATTGTCCATCCTTGTTCTATTCTCTGTCACTATTTCAGAACACACACCTTATACAAATGTACATTATAAAATCAATAAGAAAACGGGAGCTCTAATTTGGGAGTCTGAATTAGGATCAGAAGTTCCTATATAAACATTGCGTACTCACGTCGCCATTTTGTATTGATTACTGCAGCTGTGCACTGGATTCATTCACAAATACAAACTACAACTCACAAACACTTTAGAGTTAGGCTCCACCATCAGAATGTGTACTTAAACTTATAAAGATCACATGGATATTATTCAGTGAGTTGATTCACCAAAACTAACCTGTTATAGAGGAGGAAAAAGCACACAGGACGTTTCAGTTGTTCACAGACTGGTCGCTCTCATCAGAATGACAAGACACTTCCGGTCTGCAGGTGATAGCATTCAATTGGGAAAAAACGCCCTACTGCCCCCTACTGACCAATGTGAATACTGATAAATGTGTAATGACAGCTCCAAAAATGAATTCAAACCACAAAATAAAATAAATAAATCAACACAAAAATGTGACACATTATGGGTGGGTCACATATGCATGTACAGTAGATGGCAGTATTGTCCTGTTTAAAAGTGTCACAACATTGCCGTTTACGGTAGACGAACTGCTTTACGGTAGACGGAAACTTGACTGCTGTTGTTGTGTGTTGTTACCGCGCTGGGAGGACGTTAATGAAACTGCCTAACAATAAACCCACATAAGAAACCAAGAACTCGCCCTCGATCATTAGCTGTTTCTATTGAGGGAAAGCGGACGTGTGAACAGGCTGTCAACACGTCACTCAGGTCCGCATGGAGTTGGAGGGGGCGTGGCCTCCAGCTCCGCCTGAATTTCGGGAGAAAATTTGTCCCGGGAGGTTTTCGGTAGAGGGGCTGAATTTCGGGAGTCTCCCGGAAAATCCGGGAGGGTTGGCAAGTATGCCCCCCCCCCCGTGCGTCCGTTGAGGTGGGCGGGGTTTGGCGGTAGCGGGGGTGTATAATGTAGCCCGGAAGAGTTAGGGATGCATGGGATTCTGGGTATTTGTTCTGTTGTGTTTATGTTGTGTTACGGTGCGGATGTTCTCCCGAAATGTGTTTGTCATTCTTGTTTGGTGTGGGTTCACAGTGTGGCGCATATTTGTAACAGTGTTAAAGTTGCTTATACGGCCACCCTCAGTGTGACCTGTATGACTGTTGACCAAGTATGTCTTGCAGTCACTTATGTGTGTAAGCAGAGGCCGCATACAACATGTGACTGGGCCGGCACGCACATAGTATGGTGAAAAAGCGGACGCGACGACAGTTCATAGAGGACGCTAAAAGCAGTGCCATCACGGCATGCCCTCAATATTGTTGTCCGGGTGAAAATCGAAGAATGTTTGCCCCGGGAAATTTCCGGGAGAGGCACTGAAATCCGGAAGTCTCCCGGAAAAATCGGGAGGGTCGGCAAGTATGCAGCTTAGCCGCATCAGAGTGATCAAAGAGCCGCGGGTTGCCGACCCCTGCCCTAACAGGTACACGACAAGTCAAAATTTCAGAAACAGTTCAGAGCTCAAACTACCACCACAATACCAGCATACCTTGATCACCTTGATAGACGCCAACTAGGCGTAAATACTCAAATTAACACTTTTATTTCATTACCAACAGAGACTCCTATCGTCGACACGTGCTTGGTCGATAAAAGCAAATAACGCCGCGGCCTCAAATTAGCGCCAAGTGAAAAACATTGGCATCAATAGCTGTGGCTGTAGGCAACCTACTGATGAACTAAAGGTTAACTCGTTATATGTAACGTGTTTGTCATTTCCATTTGAAACAAATATGGTCAAAAGTCCAATACATGGTTGGTTAAATATACCGTATTTTCCGCACTATAAGGCGCACCTAAAAACCACAAATTTTCTCAAAAGCTGACAGTGCGTCTTATAACCCGGTGCGCTTTATATATGGATTAATATTAAGATTCATTTTCATAAAGTTTCGGTCTCGCAACTTCGGTAAACAGCCGCCATCTTTTTTCCCGGTAGAACAGGAAGCGCTTCTTCTTCTACGCAAGCAACCGCCAAGGTAAGCACCCGCCCCCATAGAACAGGAAGCGCTTCTTCTTCTACTGTAAGCAACCACCCGCCCGAGTAGAAGAAGAAAAAGCGCGCGGATATTACCGTACGTTTCATTTCCTTTGTGTGTTTACATCTGTAAAGACCACAAAATGGCTCCTACTAAGCGACAGGGATCCGGTTCATGAAAAGACGCAATCTCTCCATCCGCACACGGATTACTATTTCACAGCAACTGATATTCCTGTGAACCGCACTGTGGATACAACGGGAGCACGTACGGTGAATATTCGCACCACAGGGAATGAGAAGTCATCCTTCACTGTGGTTCTAGCTTGCCATGCTAATGGCCAGAAACTTCCACCCATGGTGATATTCAAAAGGAAGACCTTGCCAAAAGAGACCTTTCCAGCCGGCGTCATCATAAAAGCTAACTCGAAGGGATGGATGAAGAAAAGATGAGCGAGTGGTTAAGGTAAGTTTAATTTCACGCGAAGAGGCCGGGTGGCTTTTTTCACGCAGCTCTGTCCATGTTGATATACGACTCCATGCGCGCCCACATCACGCTGGTTTTAATATATTATTAAAGTTTGACTGACCTATCTGACTGTTTTTTTGACATTCCTTTAGCGCAGTTAGATGCGGCTTACAACACGGGGCGGCTTATAGGTGGACAAAGTTTTGAAATATGCCGTTCATTGAAGGCGCGGCTTATAACCCAGGGCGCCTTATGGTGCGGAAAATACGGTACCATGCATAGTCTTTTCTGTATTATTATTTATTTCGCTAACTGCTTCTTTGCTATCACTTTTACCATCATATTTGTACATGTCCTATTTGCTGATGTTGCTCTATTGTTGTGGTTGTGTTTGCTGTTGTTGTTTTTGTCTCTGTCTTATCCCCCTCTTGTCCCCACAATTTCCCCCTCTGTCTTCCTTTTTTTTACTCTTTCTATCCCCTCCTGCTCCGGCCCGGCTGCACCAAATGATAATATGAATACATTTAATAAAGTCAAATACAAATAAGGCAACAAGAGAAGTATCCTACACTTCTCTCATGTAAAGTAAATTTGTACATCAGCTATGGGCATCTACATCTACTATATGATTTGCCTGAGAAGCTGGACAGGACAAAAACAAATAAAAAAATAAATAAATAAAATATACCATGCATTAGTCATTGTGCTGCTGTACCGAATGAAGGCGTATTTTTGTTCAAACATACCGCTGCACATGTAGGCTTTCTCCATGCCCCAGATGTATGAGCCACACAGGTCACATGACTGCATGATGTTCACCTGGTAGGTGCTGAAGCGGTGATCCAGTGGACCGTTCGGCTGTGAAGAAACCAAAATGACTTTCTGTGCATTTATGTTCCGTTAATACAAGGCTTCTCAAATGTTTTCTGTTGCGCCGCTTCTACACTGCAAAAAGTGAAATCTAAGTAAGATGAAATATCTCAAATAAGGGTGATATTTGCTTATTTTTTGTCTGATAAGATAATTCTTCTCACTAAGCAGATTTTATGTTAGAGTGTTTTACTTGTTTTAAGTGTTTTGGTCCTAAATGATCTCAGTAAGATATTACAGCTTGTTGCTGAGATTTGATGACCTATATTGAGTAAAACATGCTTGAAACTAGAATATCAACTGTTGCAAATATGACGTCACATTAGTGCCAAAAATCCGAGCGCATAAAAACTGTTATCGCGCGCTGATTCTCCACTTCGTGCGCGCGCGACACCCTTTTGCGCGCGCGTGGTGCCTTTTTGCGCGCGCGCGGTGCTTTTCTGCGCGCGCTCTGTGTACTCCTGGTGATTATGGTGTTTGTTGTCTTATTTATTTGGGTCACATTTTGTATTACAGAGCTTTCTCTGTTGCGCGTCCCAAACTCTGGAACGATCTCCCTCTCCATGTGAGACAGGCCCCTTCTTTGGCTATTTTCAAGACCCTTCTTAAAACCCATTTTTATTCACTGGCTTTTAACCCAGCATGAGACTTTGAACTGTTTTTAGCTTTTAACTTTTTGAACTGTTTTTATCTAACAAACTGTTCTTAGGGTAATTTATATTTGCTTTTTAATTGTGTATTTTTATTTCTGTTTTAAATGTTATTTTTTAGTCTGTCCTTTGCCTCTATTTCTTTGTGGTGTAAAGCCCTTTGTTTTTCAACTGTGCTTGTTTTTAAAGGGCTTTATAAATAAAGTTGGTATGGTATGGTATGGTATTGTGTTTATGTGGTATGAAATAACCTTCATCAGCGCGCAACTTTTTTTTATCCACTTCTTCCTCCGTAAATCTTGATACATATTGACGATGACCCGCCCTGCTATACTTCTGATTGGCTCTGAGCATTTTTCAGCATTTTTCGCCTGACCAATCAGAAAGAAGGGGCCGTCTAAGCATACCCGCCCCCAAAGCGCCAAAAAGAAACATGACAGCGCGAGGAGAGATGCCAAGAGTACACAGAGAGCGGAGGGCTTCACGGTGGCAGAGGGGTTAGTGCATCTGCCTCACAATACAAAGGTCCTGAGTAGTCTTGGGTTCAATCCCGGGCTCGGGATCTTTCTGTGTGGAGTTTGCATGTTCTCCCCGTGACTGCGTGGGTTCCCTCCGGGTACTCCGGCTTCCTCCCACCTCCAAAGACATGCACCTGGGGATAAGTTGATTGGCAACACTAAATTGGCCCTAGTGTGTGGATGTGAGTGTGAATGTTGTCTGTCTATCTGTGTTGGCCCTGCGATGAGGTGGCGACTTGTCCAGGGTTCCGCCCGATTGTAGCTGAGATAGGCTCCAGCGCCCCCCGCGACCCCAAAGGGAATAAGCGGTAGAAATGGATGGATGGATGGACACAGAGAGCGCGCAGAAAGGCACCGCGCGCGCGCAGAAAGGCACCACGCGTGCGCAAAAGGGTGTCGCGCGCGCGCGCGCACGAAGTGGAGAATCAGCGCGCGATAACAGTTTTGATGCGCTCGGATTTTTGGCACTAATGTGACGCCATATGCAAAGCTGTGTCATCAACACTCACAAGTATAAAACTACTTTTTTAATGTAATAATTTCTTACGTCAAGCATAAAAAAAAATCATGATACCGAGCGCATATCATTATGTCAAGATAATGGCACTAGCATTGACGTCATTTAAGAATATTTTTCAACATATTGAGCAAAAAGGTCTTTTTTTCTACCAAGAAAAGTGCACTTGTTATTAGTGAGAATATACTTATTTTAAGCTATTTTTGGGTTCATTGAAGTTAGCTAATTTGACTTGTTTTAGTAAGTCTTGACAAGCTGAATTTTCTTGTTCTATTGGCAGATAATTTTGCCTAGTTCAAATAAAATACCCCTCATTTTTGTATTTTTTCTTATTTGTTTTTGAACACTAAATTTTTTGCAGTGTACCAACCGAGCTATACCGACCAAGTATGCCTGATTGGCACTCCACACAAGTCAATGACATCAACAAAGCTCACTTTTGTGCACTCACGCACAGTATAAAACATTTGGTGGACAAAACGAGACAAAGAAGGAGTGGCATAAAACACGCCTTTCTGTTGAAGTCGCACATGTAAACAAACTACGATGAGTTCAAGGACCGCCAACATTAGAAGGACAAAACAGCGCTCGCCAAATACTCTCATTAGTGAAGCATGTTTAATATAAACAGTGGAATTTCTAACAATTAGGAAGGTTTGTGTCATGTTTGTCCTCCTGCAGAAACCATATTCAAACAAAAATATATTCCCCCCCCGCCCCCCATTTTTTTTCCATTTTCATACATTAGATAATTTTGCTTAGTTCAAATAAAATACCCCTCATTTTTGTATTTTTTTTTCTTGTTTTAACACTGACTTTTTGCAGCGTAGGAAGAAGAAATCATTTTGTGCGCCCCCTGCGACTACTGTTTAAATAGTATCATTTGCCTATAAAGAAAACAAAAAAGAAAGAAATATAGATCAACTTAAAGAGAATCATTTTAATATTGTTTTTAAGTCTGTAATAGAAAAATTGTAAAGTGCATCAATTTTTCTGTAATAAAAAAAAGACATACTCTTTAAACTGAAGACATTTAATAAACAATACATTTAAATTGATGAGCTACCGCCAAACAATTTATGAAACACTTGAACCTACTAAACTTACACTTACACTCATGCACATAATCACGTTTCATCAAACATATATTAACGTTGTTGCCCTAGGGTAAACTGGGTGTAACACATGGCACACTGACAAAGCTTAACCTATTGTTACTATAACAATCTACAAGGTTAATGTAGGTTGCTTCTCTTTCTCCCCCTCCATTTTTCTGCATTATTTCGTATCTCAAGTTATCATTACGTATATGTATTGTTGCATTTAAACAACTATATTGTTGATAAAGGTAAATTATTGGTATTGTTCATAATCAATAGCGCTATTTCTATTGGTATTTGTATTGATCCATTTGTAGTGTAATAATGCTCATTGTCATTTCTGTATTATTTTTTACTTTTCGCTAACTGCTTATTTGCTATTACTTTTACCATCATATTTGTACATGTCATATTTGCTGATGTTGCTCTATTGTTGTTGTTGTTGTTTGCTGTTGTTGTTTTTGTCTCTCTGTCTAATCCCCCTTTTGTCCCCACAATTTCCCCCTCTGTCTTCTTTTTTTTCCTCTTTCTATCCCCTCCTGCTCCGGCCCGGCTGCACTAAATGATAATATAACTACATTTAATAAAGTCAAATACAAATAAGGCAACAAGAGAAGTATCCTACACTTCTCTTTTGTAAAGTCAATCTGAACAGCCGACATGGGCATCTACATCTACTATATGATTTGCCTGAGAAGCTGGACAGGACACCAAAAAAAAAAACAAAAAACAAAAAAAAAAAAACCTACTAAACTTTTTTTTTTAGGGCGCAATAGTCAAATTAATAGCTACAATTGGCATTTTTTGTAGTGACAGCTTCTCGAAGCATGATGCTACGTGATGCTAATAAAGCATGTTCCCCTCAATGGCGTGTTTAGTGGGTGGCCAGAATCTGATAGGCCACCCAAATTAGGGGCACCACGCTCCCCTCATCCCTATCTGAGAAGAACTGCATTAATAAGAAAGATATTCTAGTTGGTCAACTTACACATTTGTCCTTTTTCCTTCTCTTCTTGGTCGTCTTGGAAGCCTGCAAAAAGATGGAAGTAGCCAGAAGTGTTAATTCTTCTCTCCAAAGCGCCAAATTGACTAAGGGCCATATTTTCCTGTTTGCACACGAGTGTTTTTCTTAACTCGGGAGTTACGCACATTTTTCCTATTCACACGGCCAACTCACGTGTGAATGAAGGCGGACGCATGGGATTCATTTAACTACAGTAGGCGGACTTTGCCTATTTTGTCCGTATGCAAGGGGTTCTGGGTATTTGTTCTGTTGTGTTTATGTTGTGTTACGGTGCGGATGTTCTCCCGAAATGTGTTTGTCATTCTTGTTTGGTGTGGGTTCACAGTGTGGCGCATATTTGTAACAGTGTTAAAGTTGTTTATACGGCCACCCTGTTTAAATAATTATGTATATATTATCACACTAACTTTAGTATGCTTAAAGTCCGTTGCTTTAGTTATTAGCTATTGTGCTCAAGTTAGACTTTTCTAATCTGGGCAAGGACAAAAACTTCTTGTCTGAGGGGTGTGGCCTCAGCCGCAGATGTTATCTTTGTTTTAGCCCGCTAACACATACTTGCCAACCTTGAGACCTCCGATTTCGGGAGGTGGGGGGTGTGGTTGGGGGGCGGGGCGTGGTTGGGGGCGTGGTTAAGAGGGGAGGAGTATATTTACAGCTAGGATTCACCAAGTCAAGTATTTTATATAAATATATATATATATATACATATATATATATATATATATATATATATATACATATATATATATATATATATACATATACAAGTCAAGTATTTCATATATATATAAGAAATACTAAGTCAAGTATTTCATATATATATATACATATATATATATATATATATATATAAATATATATATAAATATATATATATATACATATATATATATATATATATATATATATATAAATATATATATATATACATATATATATATATATATATACATATATAAGTCAAGTATTTCATATATATATAAGAAATACTAAGTCAAGTATTTCATATATATATATATATATATATATATATATATATATATATATATATATATATATATATATATATATATATATATATATAATAAAATAAATACTTGAATTTCAGTTTTCATTTATTTACACACACAACACTCATCTACTCATTGTTGAGTTAAGGGTTGAATTGTCCATCCTTGTTCTATTTGTCACTATTTTTCTAACAATGCTGAACGCCCTTCACTGATGATGCATTGCTTTGTGGCACGCAAAAAGTGCTTTCATCAAATGCACAGTAGATGGCAGTATTGTCCTATTTAAGAGTGTCACAACATTGCTGTTTACGGCAGACAAACTGCTTTATGGTAGGCGAAATGCTGTTGCTGTGTGTTGTTGCCGCGGCTGGGAGGACGTTAATGAAACTGCCTACCAATAAACCCACATAAGAAACCAAGAACTCGCCCTCCATCATTCTACAGTTATGACGTGATTGGGCAGGTACGCTGTTTATATTGTGTGCCTGAATTTCGGGAGAAAATTTGTCCCGGGAGGTTTTCGGGAGAGGCGCTGAATTTCGGGAGTCTACCGAAAAATCCGGGAGGGTTGGCAAGTATGCACTAACAGCCAAGGACTTCAAGGACCTCAACGAAGATAAGATGACAACACGCAGACGAAGCGGGGACAAGGCGAAATCACAAGGCCCCCAGCACATTCCGTCACATATTGTGTGTCCTGGACCTGCTTTGCATAATATATGTGACCAATCCTTTTAGAGGCGGCCTTAGTGTTGTTAACTGTGGAACTCCTGAATTAATAGAGGGACGCAGGAGATGAACCTTAGAGCGTAGGGCGAGACTGTGACTAAGTGTGCAGCTCCATGCGTTCTCCTCATGAGCTAAATTGAACTCTGCCTTGCTTCTTGTCTGATTAATAGATGTCATCAGTGTTCGAACCTGACACACCCTCAGTGTGACCTGTATGGCTGTTGACCAAGTACGTCTTGCATTCACTTGTGTGTGTGAAAAGCCGTAGATATTATGTGATTGGGCCGGCATGCAAAGGCTTTAAGGTTTATTGGCGCTTTGTACTTCTCCCTATGTCTGTGTACACAGCGGCGTTTTAAAAAGTCATACATTTTTCTTTTTGAAACCGATACCGATAATTTCCGATATCACATTTTAGAGCATTTATCGGCCGATATTATCGGACATATCTAAAGAATACGTTAAAAGACAGATTTGACTGGGAACGGCCACATCTAAGTCTCACTCCACCCAAAGTGCGCATCTTGGAATAGGAGGCGGAGCTTTTCCCTCTTACATGCATGGGAAAATAGGGCTCTCAGAGAGCAACAATTACCTTGACCGGCTCCGAATCCAACCGCTTCATTTCCCCCCGGATGAAGCCGTCCAGCATGGACTGGAACAAGTTGACCACTAGCGAGACTTCGTTCTTCTGCTTGGGGCCGGCTAGAGAGGTGACTTTGTTCTGGTAGCCTTTCATCAGGTCTTTGTAGCCGACTTGAGGCTTCTGTAGAGTGCATAGTTAGTATTTTTTACTGGGGGTGAAACACAAAGTAAACAACGTGTGCAACCGTGCCCTGACCTGCACAGAGAACATGCCTTTGATAGTCTCTCTGAACTGCATGGTGGCTGTGAGGAAGATGTCTTCTGTTTGCGACAGCTCTTTTATTCGTGTTCGCAAGTCGTTCACCTGGAAGATAAAATGATTCATTAAGGTTTCAATAAAAAGTAAAAAAAACAACAACAAAAAAACAGGGCCAATGTAACAATGTTTGTTATCGTGGTTTTAGTTTGAAATGCATTTGTACAGTTTGTATTTAATATTGTGGCCAGTGATTTGCATTTAATATAAATAGCAGCACTCATTTGCAGGGAGTACCAGGCATCCGATAGAGAAGGAGCTTTTATTGTTTAATTGCGTTTTTCTGTCATTTAGTTCCTTAAATAGGATGACCGTATAACATTTTCTCTAACGTACATCTCTGTAGAAATGAGGGTTAAAGTTCACACTCAGTGTTCTTTTGGTGTCATTAATGTACAGTAAGACATCTCAATTTATAAAGGGCTATGAAAGCATTACAAATAATTTCAATACCTTTAATTTTGTTAAATTACAATTAAAACAAATAGTTCTTAGTTAAAACCAATATATTTTACTAAGTAGAATGATATGTATTATACAACATATTGCATATTTTAAATCAAGCATCTTTTGTTTGTGAAAAATAATATCTATATACATACTAAAATACGCACTATTGTACAACATTCACACTATTAGATCCACTATGAACTAGACTCTCACACTATTATGTTAGATCCACTATGGACTGGACTCTCACTATTATGTTAGATCCACTCAGGACTGGACTCTCACACTATTATGTTAGATCCACTATGGACTGGACTCTCACAATATTATGTTAGATCTACTATGGACTGGACTCTCACAATATTATGTTAGATCCACTATGGACTGGACTCTCACTATTATGTTAGATCCACTACAGACTCGACTCTCACACTATTATGTTAGATCCACTGTGAACTGGATTCCCACTATTATGCTAGATCCACTATGGACTGAACTCTCACACTATTATGTTAGATCCACTATGGACTGGACTCTCACTATTATGTTAGATCCACTATGGACTGGACTCACACTATTATGTTAGATCCACTATGGACTGGACTCTCACACTATTATGTTAGATCCACTATGGACTGGACTCTCACACTATTATGTTAGATCCACTATGGACTGGACTCTCACACTATTGTGTTAGATCCACTATGGACTGGACTCTCACACTATTATGTTAGATCCACTATGGACTGGACTCTCACACTATTATGTTAGATCCACTATGGACTGGACTCTCACACTATTATGTTAGATCCACTATGGACTGGACTCTCACACTATTGTGTTAGATCCACTATGGACTGGACTCTCACACTATTATGTTAGATCCACTATGGGCTGGACTCTCACACTATTATGTTAGATCCACTATGGACTGGACTCTCACACTATTGTGTTAGATCCACTATGGACTGGACTCTCACACTATTATGTTAGATCCACTATGGACTGGACTCTCACAATATTATGTTAGATCCACTATGGACTGGACTCTCACTATTATGTTAGATCCACTATGGACTGGATTCTCACTATTATGTTAGATCCACTATGAACTAGACTCTCACAATATTATGTTAGATCCACTATGGACTGGACTCTCACAACATTATGTTAGATCCACTATGGACTGGACTCTCACAATATGTTAGATCCACTATGGACTGGACTCTCACACTATTATGTTAGATCCACTATGGACTGGACTCTCACACTATTATGTTAGATCCACTATGGACTGGACTCTCACACTATTATGTTAGATCCACTATGGACTGGACTCTCACACTATTATGTTAGATCCACTATGGACTGGACTCTCACACTATTATGTTAGATCCACTATGGACTGGACTCTCACTATTATGTTAGATCCACTATGGACTGGACTCTCACTATTATGTTAGATCCACTATGGACTGGAGTCTCACAATATTATGTTAGATCCACTATGGACTGGACTCTCACTATTATGTTAGATCCACTATGGACTGGACTCTCACAATATTATGTTAGATCCACTATGGACTGGACTCTCACTATTATGTTAGATCCACTATGGACTGGACTCTCACTATTATGTTAGATCCACTATGGACTGGAGTCTCACAATATTATGTTAGATCCACTATGGACTGGACTCTCACAACATTATGTTAGATCCACTATGGACTGGAGTCTCACACTATTATGTTAGATCCACTATGGACTGGACTCTCACACTATTATGTTAGATCCACTATGGACTGGAGTCTCACAATATTATGTTAGATCCACTATGGACTGGAGTCTCACACTATTATGTTAGATCCACTATGGACTGGACTCTCACACTATTATGTTAGATCCACTATGGACTGGAGTCTCACAATATTATGTTAGATCCACTATGGACTGGACTCTCACAACATTATGTTAGATCCACTATGGACTGGACTCTCACAATATGTTAGATCCACTATGGACTGGACTCTCACACTATTATGTTAGATCCACTATGGACTGGACTCTCACTATTATGTTAGATCCACTATGGACTGGATTCTCACTATTATGTTAGATCCACTATGAACTAGACTCTCACAATATTATGTTAGATCCACTATGGACTGGACTCTCACACTATTGTGTTAGATCCACTATGGACTGGACTCTCACACTATTATGTTAGATCCACTATGGACTGGACTCTCACAATATTATGTTAGATCCACTATGGACTGGACTCTCACAATATTATGTTAGATCCACTATGGACTGGATTCTCACTATTATGTTAGATCCACTATGAACTAGACTCTTACAATATTATTTTAGTTCCACTATGGACTGGACTCTCTCACTATTATGTTAGATCCACTATGGACTGGACTCTCACACTATTATGTTAGATCCACTATGGTTTGGACTCTCACACTATTATGTTAGATCCACTATGGACTGGACTCTCACAATATTATGTTAGATCCACTATGGACTGGACTCTCACTATTATGTTAGATCCACTATGGACTGGATTCTCACTATTATGTTAGATCCACTATGAACTAGACTCTCACAATATTATGTTAGATCCACTATGGACTGGACTCTCACACTATTATGTTAGATCCACTATGGACTGGACTCTCACAACATTATGTTAGATCCACTATGGACTGGACTCTCACTATTATGTTAGATCCACTATGGACTGGACTCTCACTATTATGTTAGATCCACTGTGGACTGGGCTCTCACACTATTATGCTAGATCCACTATGGACTGGACTCTCACACTATTATGTTAGATCCACTATGGACTGGACTCTCACACTATTATGTTAGATCCACTATGGACTGGACTCTCACAATATTATGTTAGATCCACTACGGACTGGACTCTCACACTATTATGTTACGGTAGATCCACTATGGACTGGACTCTCACAACATTATGTTAGATCCACTATGGACTGGACTCTCACAATATGTTAAATCCACTATGGACTGGACTCTCACAATATTATGTTAGATCCACTACGGACTGGACTCTCACACTATTATGTTACGGTAGATCCACTATGGACTGGACTCTCACAACATTATGTTAGATCCACTATGGACTGGACTCTCACAATATGTTAAATCCACTATGGACTAGACTCTCACACTATTATGTTAGATCCACTATGGACTGGACTCTCACAATATTATGTTAGATCCACTATGGACTGGACTCTCACTATTATGTTAGATCCACTATGGACTGGATTCTCACTATTATGTTAGATCCACTATGAACTAGACTCTCACAATATTATGTTAGATCCACTATGGACTGGACTCTCACACTATTATGTTAGATCCACTATGGACTGGACTCTCACTATTATGTTAGATCCACTATGGACTGGATTCTCACTATTATGTTAGATCCACTATGAACTAGACTCTCACAATATTATGTTAGATCCACTATGGACTGGACTCTCACACTATTATGTTAGATCCACTATGGACTGGACTCTCACACTATTATGTTAGATCCACTATGGACTGGACTCTCACAACATTATGTTAGATCCACTATGGACTGGACTCTCTCACTATTATGTTAGATCCACTATGGACTGGACTCTCACACTATTATGTTAGATCCACTATGAACTGGACTCTCACACTATTATGTTAGATCCACTATGGACTGGACTCTCACACTATTATGTTAGATCCACTATGGACTGGACTCTCACACTATTATGTTAGATCCACTATGGACTGGACTCTCACAACATTATGTTAGATCCACTATGGACTGGACTCTCTCACTATTATGTTAGATCCACTATGGACTGGACTCTCACAACATTATGTTAGATCCACTATGGACTGGACTCTCTCACTATTATGTTAGATCCACTATGGACTGGACTCTCACAACATTATGTTAGATCCACTATGGACTGGACTCTCTCACTATTATGTTAGATCCACTATGGACTGGACTCTCACACTATTATGTTAGATCCACTATGGACTGGACTCTCACTATTATGTTAGATCCACTATGGACTGGATTCTCACTATTATGTTAGATCCACTATGAACTAGACTCTCACAATATTATGTTAGATCCACTATGGACTGGACTCTCTCACTATTATGTTAGATCCACTATGGACTGGACTCTCACACTATTATGTTAGATCCACTATGGACTGGACTCTCACACTATTATGTTAGATCCACTATGGACTGGACTCTCACAATATTATGTTAGATCCACTATGGACTGGACTCTTACAATATGTTAGATCCACTATGGACTGGACTCTCACACTATTATGTTAGATCCACTATGGACTGGAGTCTCACAATATTATGTTAGATCCACTATGGACTGGACTCTCACAATATGTTAGATCCACTATGGACTGGACTCTCACACTATTATGTTAAATCCACTATGGACTGGACTCTCACACTATTATGTTAGATCCACTATGGACTGGACTCTCACAATATTATGTTAGATCCACTATGGACTGGACTCTCACACTATTATGTTAGATCCACTATGGACTGGACTCTCACACTATTATGTTAAATCCACTATGGACTGGACTCTCACACTATTATGTTAGATCCACTATGGACTGGACTCTCACACTATTATGTTAAATCCACTATGGACTGGACTCTCACACTATTATGTTAGATCCACTATGGACTGGACTCTCACAATATTATGTTAGATCCACTATGGACTGGACTCTCACAATATTATGCTCGACGTCAATTGCACCGGTCTCCCGGGGATGGGGGGTTCATACATCTGTGGTCCCATCCAAGTTTTCTCATTGTCATCCCATTAGGTTGAGTTTTTCCTTGCCCTGATGTGGTATCTGAGCCGAGGATGTCGTTGTGGCTTGTGCAGCCCTTTGAGACACTCGTGATTTAGGGCTATATAAGTAAACATTGATTGATTGGATTGATTGACATTTCAATTATACATACACAATTTTTTTTTAAATGTATTACAATATTCTAAAATTGTATAATACTAGTAGATTGTGATACGTTACCAGTATTGTATCATGACCGAAACCGTGATAACATAAAAAAAAAAATCCTGATTCAAAACATGAATCATCATTAATTTGGAACCAGGTTATAGAGTAAAGGTAAGTTGTTGTTTTTTTCTCGATAGGGATTCAAATTGCTATAGTATGATTTTATTGTTATAATTTTATTGCATGATTTTTGTATCCTTTTAATTTAGGTAACCAGGGATGGAAATGAGCTATTTAGCTATAATCTGGTACAGAACATAACTGTCTTTGAGCTTAATGTTTCTGTGCATTGTCCCTTCAAATAAAGACTAAACTAAACTAAAAAAAAATTGTTTTTTTGGAGGTGAAGCTTTTAAATATACCTGGCGATTAACAAAGGCATTGCATTTACCGAATGGTAATGTACCATAACAGAGTGTTTTTCAACCACTGTGCCGCGGCACACTAGTGTGCCGTGAGATACAGTCTGGTGTGCCGTGGGAGATTATCTAATTTCATCTATTTGGGTTAGAAATATTTTTTGCAAACCAGTAATTATAGTCTGTAAATGATGTGTTGTTGTTGAGTGTCGGTGCTGTCTAGAGCTCGGCAGAGTAACCGTGTAATACTCTTCCATATCAGTAGGTGGCAGCAGGTAGCTAACTGCTTTGTAGATGTCAGATACAGCGGGAGGCAGTGTGCAGGTAAAAAGGTGTCTAATGCTAAAACCAAAAATAAACAAAAGGTGAGTACCCTAAGAAAAGGCATTGAAGCTTAGGGAAGGCTATGCAGAACAAAAGAAAACTGAACTGGCTACAAAGGAAACAAAAACAGAATGCTGGACGACAGCAAAGACTTACTGTGGAGCAAAGACGGCGTCCACAATGTACATGGCGTAGTGGGTAGAGCAACCGTGCCAGAAACCTGAGGGTTGCAGGTTCGCTCCCCGCCTCTTACCATCCAAAAATCGCTGCCGTTGTGTCCTTGGGCGGGACACTTCACCCTTTGCCCCCGGTGCCACTCACACCAGTGAATTGAATGATGAATGATAGGTGGTGGTCGGAGGGGCCGTTGGCGCAAATTGCAGCCACGCTTCCGTCAGTCTACCCCAGGGCAGCTGTGGCTATGAAAGTAGCTTACCACCACCAGGTGTGAATAAAATGATGGGTTCTACATGTAAAGCGACTTTGGGTACTTAGAAAAGCGCTATATAAATCCCAGTTATTATTATTATTATTATTACATCCGAACATGACATGACAATCAACAATGTCCCCACAAAGAAGGATAAAAACAACTGAAATATTCTTGATTGCTAAAACAAAGTACCGGTAGATGCGGGAAATATCGCTCAAAGGAAGACATGAAACTGCTACAGGAAAATACCAAAACAAGAGAAAAAGCCACCAAAATAGGAGCGCAAGACAAGAAGTAAAACACTATACACAGGAAAACAGCAAAAAAGTCCAAATAAGTCAGGGTGTGATGTGACAGGTGGTGACAGTACACCTACTTTGAGACAAGAGCTATATTGATGCATGCTTGGTTATGGCTTAAAGTCCATCCATCCATCCATCTTCTACCACTTGTCCCTTTCGGAAGTCACATCCAACAATTGTGACAACGATTTTTTTTACTGTCAACTGAGTTTCGTTTTTTAATGATGTCTGCTGGTGGTGTGCCGCCGGGTTTTTTCAGCGCAAAAAATGTGCCTTGGCTCAAAAAAGGTTGAAAAACACTGCCATAAAAGCATGAACTTCTACTCCATCTCAAATCTCTCACAACAGGTACATTTAGTTGCCCGGAATATGTACAAACCCCGTTTCCATATGAGTTGGGAAATTGTGTTAGATGTAAATATAAACGGAATACAATGATTTGCAAATCATTTTCAACCCATATTCAATTGAATGCACTACAAAGACAACATATTTGATGTTCAAACTCATAAACTTTATTTTTTTTTTGTTGCAAATAATAATTAACTTAGAATTTTGTGGCTGCAACACGTACCAAAGTAGTTGGGAAAGGGCATGTTCACCACTGTGTTACATCACCTTTTCTTTTAATAACACTCAATAAACGATTGGGAACTGAGGAAACTAATTGTTGAAGCTTTGAAAGTGGAATTCTTTCCCATTCTTGTTTTATGTAGAGACACAATGTCGAATATTTCCAAAAACAATTTGAAATGTGGACTCGTCAGACCACAGAACACTTTTCCACTTTGCATGAGTCCATCTTAGATGATCTCGGGCCCAGAGAAGCCGGCAGCGTTTCTGGGTGTTGTTGATAAATGGCTTTCGCTTTGCATAGTAGAGCTTTAACGTGCACTTACAGATGTAGCGACCAACTGTATTTAGTGACAGTGGTTTTCTGAAGTGTGTTACATCACCTTTTCTTTTAACAACACTCAATAAACGATTGGGAACTGAGGAAACAAATTGTGAAGCTTTGAAAGTGGAATTCTTTCCCATTCTTGTTTTATGTAGAGCTTCAGTCGTTCAACAGTCCGGGGTCTCCGCTGTCATATTTTACGCTTCATAATGCGCCACACATTTTCGATGGGAGACAGGTCTAGACTGCAGGCGGTCCAGGAAAGTACCCGCACTCTTTTTTTACGAAGCCACGCTGTTGTAACACGTGCTGAATGTGGCTTGGCATTGTCTTGCTGAAATAAGCAGGGGCGTCCATGAAAAAGATGGCGCTTAGATGGCAGCATATGTTGTTCCAAAACCTGTATGTACCTTTCAGCATTAATGGTGCCTTCACAGATGTGTAAGTTACCCATGCCTTGGGCACTAATGCACCCCCATACCATTACAGATGCTGGCTTTTGAACTTTGCGTCGATAACAGTCTGGATGGTTCGCTTCCTTTTGGTCCGGATGACACGATGTCGAATATTTCCAAAAACAATTTGAAATGTGGACTCGTCAGACCACAGAACACTTTTCCACTTTGCATGAGTCCATCTTAGATGATCTCGGGCCCAGAGAAGCCGGCGGCGTTTCTGGATGTTGTTGATAAATGGCTTTCGCTTTGCATAGTAGAGCTTTAACTTGCACTTACAGATGTAGCGACCAACTGTATTTAGTGACAGTGGTTTTCTGAAGTGTTCCTGAGCCCATGTGGTGATATCCTTTAGAGATTGATGTCGGTTTTTGATACAGTGCCGTCTGAGGGATCGAAGGTCACGGTCATTCAATGTTGGTTTCCGACCATGCCGCTTACGTGGAGTGATTTCTCCAGATTCTCTGAACCTTTTGATGATATTATGGACCGTAGATGTTGAAATCCCTAAATTTCTTGCAATTGCACTTTGAGAAACGTTGTTCTTAAACTGTTTTGACTATTTGCTCACGCAGTTGTGGACAAAGGGGTGTACCTCGCCCCATCCTTTCTTGTGAAAGACTGAGCATTTTTTGGGAAGCTGTTTTTATACCCAATCATGGCACCCACCTGTTCCCAATTAGCCTGCACACCTGTGGGATGTTCCAAATAAGTTTGATGAGCATTCCTCAACTTTATCAGTATTTATTGCCACCTTTCCCAACTTCTTTGTCACGTGTTGCTGGCATCAAATTCTAAAGTTAATGATTTGCAAAAAAAAAAAAGGTTTATCAGTTTGAACATCAAATATGTTGTCTTTGTAGCATATTCAACTGAATATGAAAGTGATTTGCAAATCATTGTATTCCATTTATATTTACATCTAACACAATTTCCCAACTCATATGGAAACGGGGTTTGTAGTATCTCCCCCCACGCTCCCCATTATTCGCTCACTTGGTTGCCAAGAAACTCGTCCAGGTTGCGTAGCTCTTTGGGGTTGGTGATCTCGCGTTCCAGAGAGGCATTCCACTGCTGGCCCCGAGTGGCCCGGCTGATTTTGATGGTGGGGTTGCGTTCGATCCGGGCGGAGTGCTGGTCTGGCAAGTGGTAGGTCTGAGGCGTATACCTGGGCAAGGTTACTGGAGGTGGAGGACAGGAGACAACAGTCATATGAAACGACCACCAGAGGGCAGCAATAAAAACAATATTCTGACCCCTGCAGACCAGAAAACGTTTATTTTATGTTTATTACATACTTGCCAACCCTCCCGGATTTTCCGGGAGACTCCCGAAATTCAGCGCCTCTCCCGAAAACCTCCCGGGACAAAATTTCTCCCGAAAATCTCCCGAAATTCAGGCGGAGCTGGAGGCCACGCCCCCTCCAGCTCCATGCGGACCTGAGTGACGTGTTGACAGCCTGTTCACAACATTGCCGTAAACAGCAATGTTGTGACACTTTTAAACAGGACAATACTGCCATCTACTGTACATGCATATGTGACCCACCCATAATGTGTCACATTTTTGTGTTGATTTATTTATTTTATTTTGTGGTTTGAATTCGTTTTTGGAGCTGTCATTACACATTTATCAGTATTCACATTGGTCAGTAGGGGGCAGTAGGGCGTTTCTTCCCAATTGAATGCTATCACCTGCAGACCGGAAGTGTCTTGTCATTCTGATGAGCGCGACCAGTCTGTGAACAATTGAAACGTCCTGTGTGCTTTTTCCTCCTGTATAACAGGTTAGTTTTGGTGAATCAACTCACTGAATAATATCCATGTGATCTTTCTAAGTTGAAGTACACATTCTGATGGTGGAGCCTAACTCTAAAGTGTTTGTGAGTTGTAGTTTGTATTTGTGAATGAATCCAGTGCACAGCTGCAGTCCATCCATCCATTTTCTACCGCTTATTCCCTTTGGGGTCGCGGGGGGCGCTGGAGCCTATCTCAGCTACAATCGGGTGGAAGGCGGGGTACACCCTGGACAAGTCGCCACCTCATCGCAGGGCCAACACAGATAGACAGACAACATTCACACTCACATCCACACACTAGGGCCAATTTAGTGTTGCCAATCAACTTATCCCCAGGTGCATGTCTTTGGAAGTAATCAATACAAAAAGGCGACGTGAGTGCGCAATGTTTATATAGGAACTTCTGATCCTAATTCAGACTCCCAAATTAGAGCTCCCGTTTTCTTATTGATTTTATAATGTATATTTGTATAATGTGTGTGTTCTGAAATAGTGACAGAGAATAGAACAAGGATGGCCAATTCAACCCTTAACTCAACAATGAGTAGATGAGTGTTATGTGTGTGTGTATATGTGTAAATAAATGAACACTGAAATTCAAGTATTTCTTTATATATATATATATATATATATATATATATATATATATATATATATATTAGAGATGCGCGGTTTGCGGGCACAACCGCGGAGTCCGCGGATTATCCGCGGATCGGGCGGATGAAATTTAAAAAAATTAGATTTTATCAGCGGGTCGGGTCGGGTCGGGCGATTGAAATTAAAAAAAATTAGATTTTAAATAGATTCAGGCGGGTGGCAGTTAAACCAATTCGGAAATATATATACATAGTTAAATGTTGTTACCCACATACGAAAAACGAGCAGGCACCTGCTGCATATGCCACAACAGAAGAAAAAAAAAAGAAAAGAGATGGACACTTTTACGGAGCGGAGAAGGCCCCCGACGCCTCGCCGGGGTCCGGGACCGAGGCCCCTTCCCCCGAGAGGGCCCCACCGGGAGCCGTAGCTGAGGCGATCCGCGAGAAGGGCCCGACGCACGTCCAGGGTCACCACCGCGCCCACCGCACCGACACCCCGCCTCGTCCGCCTTCGCCGCAGCCGGCGTCACGCGCAGCAGGTAAGCAGCTTACCTGCCCGCCACCCCCGTGGCCGGGGGCTCGTAACAGGGGTCACTCCGCGCGCTCCGCCCGCGCAGCTTACCTGCCCGCCACCCCTGTTGCCGGGGGCGCGTAACAGGGGTCACTCCGCGCGCAGTGCGCTCACGAAAGGGGTGGGGCTCACCCTGGTTGATATAGACAGCAGCTAGGACGGTGGCCATGGAAGTTGGAACCCGCTAAGGAGTGTGTAACAACCCACCTGCCGAATCAACTAGCCCTGAAAATGGATGGCGCTGGAGCGTCGGGCCCATATACCCGGCCGTCGCCGGCAGCGAGACGCGCTTGGAGGTGCGCTCAGCGCGGCTCCCATATGATTGCGCACTGGTGTGCGTCTGGGTCGTGACAGCGTGGCACGCGAATGTCTGTGCTGCGTTGGATCAGTCTCCTTTCTTTAACAGGCAAAAGCTTTATAACCTCACTAATGCCTTGCATCGTCTATATTAGATATATAACAACGGGCGGGTGCGGGCGGATGGCGGGCGGATGCAGTTCTGATCAAATGTTAGATCGGGTGGATTGCGGATGGTTGACGACTTTCTGATGCGGTTGCGGATGAAATAATTGCCTATCCGCGCATCTCTAAAATATATATATATATATGTAATAAAAAAAAAATATATATATATATATATAGCTAGAATTCACTGAAAGTCAAGTATTTCTTATATATATATATATATATCTTAACCACGCCCCCCACCCCCCGAAATCGGAGGTCTCAAGGTTGGCAAGTATGGTTTATTAGTAAAGATATGAACAACAGAAGTAAACGTTTGAAGAAATTATACCTACCAGCTTTATCCTCAGACGGTGTCTCACTGATGGCGGTTATTTTAGTTGGTCGCTTTCGCAAGAATCTACTAAGAAACCAAATTCTGCAGCAGATACAATCACCATTTAACGCCATGTAAAAAGTAATGTATTCTATTAGTCGAGTTGTTTTGTTTACTTTTCGGGTGTAGTAAGATGTGATTGGTTGGGTTTTCGAAGGGTGGACTCATCATTAGAGTGGCTAGCAGGAAGGCTGTACCTAGATCCGTCTGGCTCCGAAGGCATCTAGAGCAGAGGAAAACGTGTCAAAAGGGAACATATCTTAGTTTTTCTTTTCTGCACCTGTTGGTAGCCAAGCTCATTACCCACGGGCCTCCCGCCACCAAGACCACCTCAACAATTTCACCATCATGCAAAACTGCTTTGACCACCATGCACACACATCAGTGGAACAATCATCATTCGACAGATGATTTAAACACCTAATAATACTACCAAAACATAAAAGCACTAGTTAAGTGCTTTTATTATAAATATAAGAAAGTTTGTTTTACTGTGAGCAACTGCTTTTATTATACTTTGGATGACACTCACCACAATATGATCACATACTGATAATGTATTATGGTTAATATCCATCCATTTTCAACCGCTTGTCCCTTCATACATCCATCCATTTTCTACCGCTTGTCCCTTTATAATTAAAAACATATTTAAGTTAAATTAAAGTACCAATGATAGTCACACACACACTAGGTGTGGCGAAATTATTCTCTGCATTTGACCCATCACCCTTGATCACCCCCTGGGAGGTGAGGGGAACAGTGAGCAGCAGCGGTGGCCGCGCCCGGGAATCATTTTTGGTGATTTAACCCCCAATTCCATACCCTTGATGCTGAGTGCCAAGCAGGGAGGGAATGGCTCCCATTTTTATAGTCTTTGGTATGACTTAAACCGGGGTTTGAACTCACAACCTACCCATCTCAGGGCGGGCACTCTAACCACTAGGCCACTGAGTAGGTAGCAGGAAAAAAAAGTAAAAAGTATAAAAGTTTAAAAAGTAATTTGTATGCAGTTTCAAAATTCATTAATATTAAAATGCCATCCAGACATCCATTTTCTACCGCTTGTCCCTCAACAAGGAAAATCCCCAAAAATAGTTCAAGCTGTACACTGCAAAAACTGAAATCTAAGTAAGATGAAATATGTCAAATAAGGGTGATATTTGCTTATTTTCTGTCTGATAAGATAATTCGTCTCACTAATCAGATTTTATGTTAGAGTGTTTTACTTGTTTTAAGTGTTTTGCTCCTAAATGATCTCAGTAAGTTATTACAGCTTGTTGCTGAGATTTGATGACCTATATTGAGTAAAACATGCTTGAAACTAGAATATCAAGTGTTGCAAAGCTGTGTCATCAACACTCACAAGTATAAAACTACTTTTTTATAGTAATAATTTCTTATTTCAAGCATGAGAGAGACAATTGTGTCTCATAATTAAAACAGCTGACAGCCAAATGGACTTTGCTGTTTTATTTTCAATGAAACAATAGAAAATAGGTACTCATATAGTAGTACAGTTGGCACAGTACAGTAAACTGACAGTTAATATTTAAACATTTAACATTTCTAACAATTTTGAACAGAAATAGTTCATGCACATTCAGATAAATTCTTCAAAATTACAATAAAAATTTTTTTGGCCGGGGGCCGGGCTGTATATATGCGCACTAATTGACTGACAGAGCACACACTTGGCGCGATGATGTCATGTTATCCATGGAAAAATGCATTTTTAGACAATATGATTTGCCTGAGCGGCTAGGAGACCCCGAGAGTAACAAGCGCTTGCCTTGTTGCCTTTCCATTAAGAACAATAATTGAGTTTTTAGTATCAGTTTCGAGAAATGTGTATCATTATGTCAAGATAATGGCACTAGCATTTACTTAATTCAAGAATATTTTTCAACATATTGAGCAAAAAGTTCTCTTTTTTTTTTTCTACCAAGAAAAGTGCACTTGTTATTAGTGAGAATATACTTATTTTAAGGTATTTTTGGGTTCACTGAGGTTAGCTAATTTTACTTGTTTTGGAAAGTCTTGACAAGCCAACATTTTCTTGTTCTATTGGCAGATAATTTTGCGTATCCATCCATCCATCCATTTTCTACCGCTTATTCCCTTTTGGGGTCGCGGGGGGCGCTGGAGCCTATCTCAGCTACAATCGGGCGGAAGGCGGGGTACACCCTGGACAAGTCGCCACCTCATCGCAGGGCCAACACAGATAGACATACAACATTCACACTCACATTCACACACTAGGGCCAATTTAGTGTTGCCAATCAACTTATCCCCAGGTGCATGTCTTTGGAGGTGGGAGGAAGCCGGAGTACCCAGAGGGAACCCACGCAGTCACAGGGAGAACATGCAAACTCCACACAGAAAGATCCCGAGCCCGGTTTTGAACCCAAGACTACTCAGGACCTTCGTATTGTGAGGCAGATGCACTAACCCCTCTGCCACCGTGACGCCTAATTTTGCGTAGTTCAAATATTTTTTTTCTTGTTTTTGAACACAGACTTTTTGCAGTGTGCATTTATTAGTCTTCTGGAAACTCTGGATTTGCAACAAAATCTGCGTTATTTTGTCCTATTAAGATCCTCAATATTATTTAGCAGAGGTCACATAAAATAAGCGTACAACAAGAAAGTTTTGGTGAGAAATAAAGAACGAGCACAAGCTTCAGAGACTGAAATTTTCTGTTGTTTTGCTTTTAAAACACCACCTTCTTATGCTGTCCCAGACCGCAAAGCACAACAAGTCAACCACAACAATGCAAAGGTGTCAGCAGCACGTACACATGCAAGACATGCATGGAGAGCCGCGTCGGCCGGGGACAGAAGGCTCGGCCAAAGTGTCACAACATTGCTGTTTACGGCAAAGTTGTGACACTTTTAAACAGGACAATACTGCCATCTACTGTACATGCATATGTGACCCACCCATAATGTGTCACATTTTTGTGTTGATTTATTTATTTTATTTTGTGGTTTGAATTCGTTTTTGGAGCTGTCATTCCACATTTATCAGTATTCACATTGGTCAGTAGGGGGCAGTAGGGCGTTTCTTCCCAATTGAATGCTATCACCTGCAGACCGGAAGTGTCTTGTCATTCTGATGAGCGCGACCAGTCTGTGAACAATTGAAACGTCCTGTGTGCTTTTTCCTCCTGTATAACAGGTTAGTTTTGGTGAATCAACTCACTGAATAATATCCATGTGATCTTTATAAGTTTAAGTACACATTCTGATGGTGGAGCCTAACTCTAAAGTGTTTGTGAGTTGTTGAAATAAAAAAATTTGGCCGGGGGCCGGGCTGTATACATGCGCACTAATTGACTGAAAGAGCACGCACTTGGCGTGATGATGTCATGTTATCCATGGAAAAATGCATTTTTAGACAATATGATTTGCCTGAGCGGCTAGGAGACCCCGAGAGTAACAAGCGCTCGCCTTGTTGCCTTTCCATTAAGAACAATAAATGAGTTTTTAGTATCAGTTTCGAGAAATGTGTATCATTATGTCAAGATAATGGCACTAGCATTTACTTAATTTAAGAATATTTTTCAACATATTGAGCAAAAAGTTCTCTTTTTTTTTTTTCTACCAAGAAAAGTGCACTTGTTATTAGTGAGAATATACTTATTTTAAGGTATTTTTGGGTTCATTGAGGTTAGCTAATTTTACTTGTTTTGGAAAGTCTTGACAAGCCAACATTTTCTTGTTCTATTGGCAGATAATTTTGCTTAGTTCAAATAAAATACCCCTCATTTTTGTATTTTTTTTTTTTCTTGTTTTTGAACACAGACTTTTTGCAGTGTGCATTTATTAGTCTTCTGGAAACTCTGGATTTGCAACTAAATCTGCGTTATTTTGTCCTATTAAGATCCTCAACATTATTTAGCAGAGGTCACATAAAATAAGCATACAACAAGAAAGTTTTGGTGAGAAATAAAGAACGAGCACAAGCTTCAGAGACTGAAATTTTCTGTTGTTTTGCTTTTAAAACACCACCTTCTTATGCTGTCCCAGACTGCAAAGCACAACAAGTCAACCACAACAATGCAAAGGTGTCAGCAGCACGTACACATGCAAGACATGCATGGAGAGCCGCGTCGGCCGGGGACAGAAGGGTCGGCCAAAGTGTCACAACATTGCTGTTTACGGCAAAGTTGTGACACTTTTAAACAGGACAATACTGCCATCTACTGTACATGCATATGTGACCCACCCATAATGTGTCACATTTTTGTGTTGATTTATTTATTTTATTTTGTGGTTTGAATTCGTTTTTGGAGCTGTCATTCCACATTTATCAGTATTCACATTGGTCAGTAGGGGGCAGTAGGGCGTTTCTTCCCAATTGAATGCTATCACCTGCAGACCGGAAGTGTCTTGTCATTCTGATGAGCGCGACCAGTCTGTGAACAATTGAAACGTCCTGTGTGCTTTTTCCTCCTGTATAACAGGTTAGTTTTGGTGAATCAACTCACTGAATAATATCCATGTGATCTTTATAAGTTTAAGTACACATTCTGATGGTGGAGCCTAACTCTAAAGTGTTTGTGAGTTGTTGAAATAAAAAAATTTGGCCGGGGGCCGGGCTGTATATATGCGCACTAATTGACTGAAAGAGCACGCACTTGGCGCGATGATGTCATGTTATCCATGGAAAAATGCATTTTTAGACAATATGATTTGCCTGAGCGGCTAGGAGACCCCGAGAGTAACAAGCGCTCGCCTTGTTGCCTTTCCATTAAGAACAATAAATGAGTTTTTAGTATCAGTTTCGAGAAATGTGTATCATTATGTCAAGATAATGGCACTAGCATTTACTTAATTCAAGAATATTTTTCAACATATTGAGCAAAAAGTTCTCATATTTTTTTTTCTACCAAGAAAAGTGCACTTGTTATTAGTGAGAATATACTTATTTTAAGGTATTTTTGGTTTCATTGAGGTTAGCTAATTTTACTTGTTTTGGAAAGTCTTGACAAGCCGAATTTTCTTGTTCTATTGGCAGATAATTTTGCGTAGTTCAAATAAAATACCCCTCCTTTTTGTATATTTTTTTTCTTGTTTTTGAACACAGACTTTTTGCAGTGTGCATTTATTAGTCTTCTGGAAACTCTGGATTTGCAACAAAATCTGCGTTATTTTGTCCTATTAAGATCCTCAACATTATTTAGCAGAGGTCACATAAAATAAGCATACAACAAGAAAGTTTTGGTGAGAAATAAAGAACGAGCACAAGCTTCAGAGACTGAAATTTTCTGTTGTTTTGCTTTTAAAACACCACCTTCTTATGCTGTCCCAGACTGCAAAGCACAACAAGTCAACCACAACAATGCAAAGGTGTCAGCAGCACGTACACATGCAAGACATGCATGGAGAGCCGCGTCGGCCGGGGACAGAAGGGTCGCCCCTCGGTCTGTACCTTGACCTGAGATTTGAGGCCGCGGACATCCACGCTACTGGCCGAGGTCTTCCGTTTGGACCCGAGGGGGCTCATGGGCGGCAGCGGAAAGCTCCAGTACTCGCTCTCCTTGGAGCCGCCAAAGTTAACCATCAAACCGCTGCGGGCGTAGGCTAAGCGCCGCTTACGTCTGGGATGCTTGCGCATGCGCACCCTGACCTGACGGGGGCCGGGAAAGGTGATGAAGCACAATCCTGGTGTGCTAGCGTGATGTGCATGAGGAGCCTCATGAGGAAAGTTACGGTGGTGCTTTGGGAAGTCGTTACCTCACTTGCAGACGGCGAGCTGTCGGAGCCAGACGAGCTGATCCTGGACAGTTCATCAGCTGACATGGACTTCCCCTTTTGCCTGTAACCGAGGGTAAAATGACTATAGAGGGATGCAGGATGAAGGAACAAAAACGAGCAATCCGACACTTACTGAAAGCTATCTTTACGTTTGTCTCGCTGCCTGTGCACCTCTGGACTTGACTCGTCGCTGGTTCTCCCCTGCCACTTCTCGTGCTTCTCCTTAAAGGCGCGCCCTTCTTTGTAGCGTTGCAAGGTGCTGCTCTTCGGGAACCCGGCGCCGCTGTCATCGCTAGCCGTTATGGAGTCCAAAGGAACGGAGAGGGGTCTGCCGAGGTTTGGCGAAGATCCCCGACCTTCCCGCCTCGCGTCGCCCTTTGGTGCCGACTCACCGTTGACCGGGTCCGTCTGCTCGCTTCTGTTGGGGCTGAGATCCACTTTGCATTGCCGTCGCAGTTCTTTTCTCGACAAGCTAATGTAACAAATGTTGAAACAAAAACAAGTGATTAACCCGCTTGAACACATTAAGACTCTATATTAACATGCTCTACACTGCAAAAAAGTGAAATCTAAGTAAGATGAAATATCTCTAATAAGGGTGATATTTGCTTATTTTCTGTCTGATAAGATCATTCTTCTCACTAAGCAGATTTTATGTTAGAGTGTTTTACTTGTTTTAAGTGTTTTGGTCCTAAATGATCTCAGTAAGATATTACAGCTTGTTGCTGAGATTTGATGACCTATATTGAGGAAAAAATGCTTGAAACTAGAATATCAAGTGTTGCAAAGCTGTGTCATCAACACTCACAAGTATAAAACTACTTTTTTAAAGTAATCATTTCTTACTTCAAGCATTAAAAAAAAATCATGACTTTGACACAATTGTGTCTCATAATTAAAACAGATGCCAGCCAAATGGACTTTGCTGTTTTATTTTCAATGAAACAATAGAAAAGCCTTCCCGGTAAGGTCTATTCAGGTGTACTGGAGAGGAGGCTACGCCGGATAGTCGAACCTCGAATTCAGGAGGAACAGTGTGGTTTTCGTCCTGGTCGTGGAACTGTGGACCAGCTCTATACTCTCATGGGAGTTTGCCCAACCAGTCTACATG